>NW_004955471.1:11676673-11752158 GCF_000276665.1 Chinchilla lanigera | reverse complement strand
TCTCTCTGTCTCTCCTTCCTGGATTCCTTCCTTTGGTTTATTGCTATTGACCTAGATTGCAGGCATTCGGCACCATACCCTACTTCTGCTATTTTTTAGTGCTTTTTGGAAACTACAAGAGATGATCAAATTATACAGCAAATGTTGACATTTTAAAAAAAATGCATTGCAGTATTACAGTAAGACACATTGCCATTCATCTCTATCAGAAATTGCCCTCCTTTTCAAACATGGTATCACATTTTTCTTCCCACTTTCTGAAGCACTTCTGGAAACCCTCTTTCCTGGTGTCTTTATGGGGTGTGATCAAAACTGCAGTGAACGCTGCTGTGAAATGCCATCCAGCAGAAAGGCAGCTCTTAAAAACATCAGGTGTGTCCTCAGGTACATTATCCCCTAGATCTGGTGCTGTGAACTTCTGGCCCTTCCTTAAAGTAACAATGATGGTAAAAGGTAAATGTTTTCAATCCACTTAGGACACTGAGGTAAGCAGGAGGGTATAACTAAAGACTCAGAAAAGAGGGCTTCTAGAAATGCTTCCGAAAGTGGCAAGAATGATTAGATACTCGTGTTCAAAGCAAGGGGAAGTATTTTAAGGGGGATTATTGGCAATGTGGTTGTTGTTTTTTTTTTTTAACCATAATACGTGTTTTAATTTAATCATTATTTTAATTTTTAATTATAACTTATACTAGATGGTGAGAGAAAGTAGTACAAAAATAAGAAGGACAAATATTTGAAGTTTTTTAGAAGCCGTGTTTCTAAGCAAATCTACTTCTAATTTGCATGAGTGATATAAAGCTTACTGATATAAAGCTGTACATATGATTTAAATTTAGTTAAATATAATTCTCCCAGGTCTGTAATAAACTAAGGGCAGCTTTAATTCAGATATGGGATAGTGACACTATCCCATAAGGAATTGGAAGGGAGGGCAAAGCAAAGAAAATGTGGAGAGAGATGCATTTTCATTTCTATTTTTGAACTAAATCCCTGACTGAATACTGATACAATTTTGTCCTAGGCAAAAAGTATATGCTTGGCGTGCACACCTCCACAGGGCACGTGGTGCATGCATGTCCCTGCTGTCAGCGTCACGCTGCTGGGGTGGTGCTGGTGGAAGGAATAACAGGAGCTCTCAGCAATGCTGGTGGAAAAGCAAGCAGTGAAGACACCTTGGAAGACAGTTTCACAGTTTCTTACAAAACATTCTTCTGTATGAGCCAGAAATCATTCTCCTTGGGACCTACTCAAAGCAGTGCAAACTTTCCTCTGCACAAAATAAGCACACAAATGCTGAGAGCAGATTTGTAACTACTCAAACTTGGAAGCAGCCAAGATGTCCCCCAGTAAGTACATAGATCATACACTGTGGTTCATTCCAGGCAATGGAATATTATTATGTGCTAAAAAGAGAATGTGTTATGATGCCGTGAATGGCGGAGGGGAGGAAGAGGCACAGAGGAAAATGAAATGCAGATTACTAAGTGAAAGAGGGTGTTCTGCAGGCGATATATGCTGGATGCTTCCGACTGCATGGTGTCCTAGAAAAGGCAAAATGCTATAGGAAATATATGTCCTCATACCCTTTAGTGGACCCCATTAAAACCATAGCCTCTGGGTAGAAATGTTGTGTTAACTTTGGTCTACCAACTGTCCCAGTGCACTTCTCTGTAGGGACACTGGCAGTGAAAAGGCTGTGATGTGCAATGGCAGAGGTAGACCCTGTTATCAGGTTAATAAGACCCCTTAGCTATTGCAGGCTGATCAGGTCTGCAATCTCCCGAATGAGTGTACAGCAAAATCTGAATAAAAAGAGGCAAATGAAATGATTTCAGGGCTCCAGAAAGATCAAAGCCCTCTCAGAGAATTTGAGATTCTCTTGGGACTAAAACCAAGACCTTCTCTGGGTGGTCCATATTTATTTGGTTATCAGAAGGGAGGGGAGTACTCAAGAAGGGCAGAACCACTCAAGGACTTCTCCAAGTAAGGTATTAAATTAATCCTTAATAAGGGTTAAGTTAACCCACCCAGGAGTGAGATGCCTGAGGCTATAGTGTTTATCTAGTTGAGATTGGATCCAGGTGTTCTTTGCTGTGATCTTGTCTTGTCCTTTGAGGCTTTCTGGCTTCATCTACCACTACAGGGATTAGTGACTCACAGAGGTTCACTTACTGTGAGTCTGTCACCTACCTCCAGACAAGCAACCTAGGCTTTGGACAGATTCATAAGTAAACATAGAAAGCCAATAGGTTAATTTAAGTCCTGCTCGGGGCTGCTTCACAGTGGTCACCATCACCCTGTCCCTTCCTCTTAATTTTACCATGAAACTGCATGCTTTAAAAAAATAAATTATTCTTTCGGAAAGGCAGAATAAAACCATATTTATATGATGGGCAGGAATTTCAATAATTAGTTGTGACTGCAGCTAGTATTGCCTGTAGATTTTATAGGAAAATCATAAACAAACCTGATATCCAGTTTCTAATGTTACTACAATCTAAAACTACTTCTGTGGAATTATGACATATTTTGCCATAATTTTGGATATTTTGACTGTCACCTGGTTCTTCAAGGATTTTATAGGTAATTGCTGGCTGAAGTAGAAAGAGAAACTTCCCAGACACAAAGAGAAAATGTTTCTATTTCAAGTTTGGTCATATTTATAATTTTAATATTCTAATTAATAAATTTCAGTTGCTCACTAAGTCTTTCATATGAATCATTTATCATCTAGTGATGGGAAAAACTCAGACTACCAAATGAATTGAAAAATATAAAATTATGTAGAGTCACAGAAAATATGTCTTATTTACTGTTCCATTATAAAAGAAAAAATGTTCATGAGCATAGATAGTTTTAATTAAAATCCTATTTGTGTTAATTATAAGGATACATATGGTTGTGAGGCATAACAGAACAAACTGAGTCTGTCTCTGTTTCTCCCAGTGGTGGACTCTTGCCTGATGTAGAAGAGAATCACCACAAGAGAAATGGTATCGATCCAATCCAAATCCAGATTTCACCTTTTTACAGACCTCCTGTGTGTCTGTTCATGTCTCAGTTTTATTGTTTTTTTCACAGCTTTAATTACCATCGTAGTCAAGACACATGAACCTCACAGTTACCCTCTGCTCTGTTCTCTTCCTTCCCAAGAGTCAGTCATCCTTTCCAGCTCTATAATTTGGCCATAGCAAGAGTGAATGGAATCACATAGTATGCAAACGTTTGAGGGGGTTGGGTTTTAGTAAGCTTTGTTCCTTTAGGAGCCATTCAGGTAGATTGTGCGTACCTTTAGTTTGTTCTGTTTTGTTGTTGAGTAGTATTCCAGGGCCGGTGTCAGTCATTTCTATGTCACTGCAAAAAATTACGTGACATATACTCTTGAAAGGAGGAAAGCCCTGCTTTGCCTTTCAGTTTCAGAGGTTTCAGCCAGTGGTTTCTTGTTAGGAGCGTGTGGTGAGGAAGAGCACCAGGACAGGAAATGTGTGGTGGAGTGAAACTTCTCACATCATGGCATCCAGGAAGTGAAAGAGAGAAAGAAAGGGTCTGGTGTCATAGTGTCACTTCGAGGGCGCATCTATGATGACTTGACTTCCTCCAGTGAGATGTTGCCTCCTAAAATGTCCACCAGTCCCCCATATCTTCATCAGCTGGGAACCCAGTCTTCAACACAAGCTTTTGAGGGACATGAAAGACTGAAACCATAACTGTGTGGGTGTTTCAAAATCATCCATTGGAGTACTCCTAAGCAATATCTAATACATAGCAAGTATCAGAGAGGCTACTTTGAATAAATGTGTGTGTGTTTTTATGTGAACATAAATTTTCATTGCCCTGGACTAAATGTCTGAGTGAAATTGTTGGATCATGTGGTAAGTGCAAAGTTAATTTCATGAGAAATTACCAAACTCTTTTCCAGAATAGAATTATTCCTTTATCTCACCACTAACAATATAGGAATGATTTAGTTTCTTTATATTCTCAACAGCATTTGACATTGCCACTAATTATTTTCAGCCATTTTGATAGCTAGATAGGGATATCTAATAACTGTTGTTTTAAATTAGTATTTTCCTCAATGGCCAATGTGTTAAACTTTTGTTCATGTATTTATTTATGATTTGTATTTGCTTTCAAAAGTATCTATTTTTGTCTTTTGCCCATTTTCTATTTAGGCTGTTGGTTTTTTGTTTTTCTTATTGAGTTTTGAGAGTTCTTAGATATAAGGCCTTTGCCAGGAATGCAGTTTGCAAATATTTTCACCCAACCTGTAGCTGGAGTTTCTATCCTCTAAATGAGGGTTTTTCATAAGGTCTCTTTCCTCTTTTTTCTAAGTTTGAAGAATCCTGTTTTATCAGTTATTCCTCTTATGGGGAATGTTTTTGGTGCCAGAATGAAGAAATCTTCACCTCACCCTTGGTCTTGAAAATTATTTTCTTTGTATTTTTTCTAAAGTTTTGTAGCATGTTTAACCCTATGATGTATTTGGAGTTAATTTTTGTAGAGGGCTATAATTTAGGATGAGATACATCTTTTTGGGCTGTGGATGTCAAATTGCTCTGGCAACATTTATTAAAAAGACTATCCTTCTTGAATTGTTTTATATTTGTGTAGGTCTGTTTTCGGGTTTTCTGTTCAGTTCCAGTGCTCTAATGCCCATTCATCTTCAATCCCACACACTCTTGATTACTGGCTTACACTATGTTTGCAAATTTTTAACCTTAAAAACAAAGAGAATAATTTTCTAGATCCTTTTGTCTGCCTCAGAGGAAGTATTTGTTGGAGACAGAAAAGAAGAGAAAATGTACAATTTGGAGGGGGATGTTTAGCAGAGCACTTTGATTCCACTTGGAAAAGGACAGAGAGTCTTGTCAATGCTTCAAACCTCCCCCTACTGCTTCTTGTCTCTTTGGTGGTCTCACTTATCCATCATGTCATTTGATGTCATTTGGTCTCACTTATCCATCATACCCACTTTCAGATCAGGAAATTTAAGTGCTTTGAACTTTGTCCAGAATCAGTGTGATCACCACCATGCTTTCAAGTTAGTGCAGATTGGAGCCAAGGTTCATCATTTTATCCACTGTGCAAAACTGCTTATGGTGTACCAGATTCCAGTGCCACTCAGGCAAATCTCACATCCACTTGATGTATGCAAGTACAGAATAGTGTCTATGGGTAATAATACTGAAAATCATCAGCTGGAAAGAGATTTTATTAATTTAGTCCCAAAATGCTCATTGAGTACCTACAGTTTATGGGAGAGGTAGTCATCTTAGTCGTAGTTTTTTGTCTTGTCTTATTTTTTCATCACTGAGACACAATACACAACCCCTGACAATTTAAATGAGAAGGTTATTTACTTCATGGGTAGCTGGCTCCAAGGCAGAATGGCATGGTAGCCGGGCACTGTGGAGGGAGGCTGTTCACATTATGGTAGTCAGGAAGCAGTGGGAAAAGGGAGGAGCTGAGCAGGGAGATGACACCTTCCAGGTCAAGTTGCTAGTGACTTATCTCTTCTAACCAGACCTCACCTCCTAGCAGCACACTAGCTATAGTGTTCCCCTGGTTCAGTCACCTTCCAAAAGCCCAACCCCTGTGCACACAAGGGTTTCAGGAACAGTCTAATATCTTTTTTTTTTTTTCCAGTACTTGGAATCAAACTCACAACCCTGCGCTTGCCAGGCTGAGCTAAATCCTCAGTCCCTCAGGGACAGTCTAGATCTAAACCATAAGAGTAGGCAATAACCTAATAAGCAAGGGACTTTCTTTTCCTCTTTTTCTGTGCATATAAGCAAGATGTGTATGTACATATATATTTCATATATGTGTGTGCTTGTGTGGATATTCTAAATCCCTTATCCACAATTCTAAAATACAAGAAGTTTTGAAAACCAGCTTTTTAGTAACTTATTTTGGTAGCAACAACTGCTTAGAACCGACTGAAGTTATTTGTGGTCTTTTTTGTCTGAATTAAAATTAATAGCAATGAATTTTACTGTAGGCCAGCTGGCCAGATTGGAAGTATTGGCAGTGTTTCATAATATATAATAAATGCCCATATTACTTTTCTAAAATGTATGAAATATGTGTTATAATACATGTATTATGTATGTGTTATTTGGGTGCAACTTTGTTTTCAAAAGTTTTACATAAAGAACTGCAAACCTATTACTGATTTTAGGTGGAATTGTAGTAATAAAGTGTAGACTAACTTAGAGATGCCAGGGAGGGGGTGTACAGGCAGGGGTCCCTGGAGTGAGCTGCTGCAGAGCACAGCCAGGGAGAAAGAGCATCTGGGGAGAGGAAGAGACACGCCAGGGCATCTGGAGGAGATCAGCAGGGCTGCAAAAGCAGCAGGGAGGCCACTGGGTCCTGGTGGGAGTAAACAAAGCACAGCACAGCAGGGGAGAGACCAGACTTGTGTGGAGCTCAGGAACCCTTCATCAGGTTGCAGAATCCTCTAGGGCTCCTGTTTCCCCTTTCCAGTAATTCAGTGATTTCTCTGTGTCTCATCCATAATCTCTATAATTCGTCAGCTGAGACTTACCTACAGGCACGCATTCCTGACAACTTTTAGGTGTCAGGCATTGACCCATCTTTCAAGAATCAAAAGAAAAGAGTTCCACGTTTCCTTCAAATAAGCCACAGGTGATTGTTACATACAAGTCAGAATGGACGAAGTGATGCCGTGTTGCATGACCTGAAGGTTTGTGATGGAAATGAAGAAACCCAGCATGATGCTGTAATATTTTTAGATCAAGGAGTATGCTTTAGCTATACCAAGGCTCTTATACGAAATTATTGAATTAGCCTTTTCTTTTTATTAATTTCTGTTGGTGGCTGCCATTTTACAAAAGGCCGATTTCTGTTAAATCCATTATCTCTGATACTTTGCTGTACTGATTAACCAACTACTTTTGGTGGCATGCTCAGGTCCTTAATCCAGGTGGAGGTCTGCAGCTCCCGGTTAAATAAACCCAAATCTCAGAAGGACAAAACATTATTTAAAACAAAATCTAAGTGGATTTAGTTCAGACAGATTAGACTCGATTAAAATTCAACCTTGGAAACAGAATAATTCATTGGTCCCAAACAGTAATCCTCTCTGATGTAATGATACAGGAAAATAAAAACTCCCAAGCTGAATGATATCTGGGGTCAGTTCATATTCCCTAAAATCAAAGAATGATTTTAGGAACAAAGGAGATTAATAGCAGAATATATTTACTGAGGGAAAGAAAGCTTCTGTCCAAGAGAGGGACAGAAGGAGGGCTCAAGTGAGTTATCCCAGACTCTATCTTTTTTAGGGACTTTTATAGAGCAAAGCCACGAGGTGAGGTGGGTCCAAGGTAGGGGAAAATGGACAAAACTATGGTCAGCCAATAAGAATTGTTCACGTATAATTGATTAAATCGGGACCAAATGGGAAAGCGAGTCACGTAGCAAGCGGGCATGAATACAGAGCAGGGGTTTTCCTGTGAGCGGTTGGGTCAAGGACTCTTCAAGGTGATCGCTGCCTATTTAGACATCCATCCCTCAGGAGGTAAGAGAGTGTGTTTGTTTAATCTCTAATCTTGAGGTCTGGCCCGAAGCAAGAACCACCTCTCCATTTGCAAGGTATCTTGTCTTCCATGTTGTCTCCTTCGAGGGCCTGGCCCTGTCTGACTGCCTATAATATTTCTATCTTACTCAGCTGCCTATAACAGTAACTATTGTTTCCCCTTTATTTACATGTTAATGCAAAGGTCTCCCATTTTTTTATTCTGATGCGCATTTGCCCCAGCCTGGAGGTAATAGTATAGTAATACTACATTAATGTAAAAATAAATAAATAAATAATGACATGTCTGGCATGGATACCATTCACCTGCAGTAAATTATTTGGACACATCCTTCTAGTCCCATTCTTTACCCTCAGTGCTGCTCCAAATTACTCCCAAGAGTTTCCAGAGTGGCCCCCAGCCATACCAGGTGCTTCTGTCTTGCACTGCATGGTTGGCTTCCTCCTGTGGAGCCTGCAACGGGCTCTGATGCTGTCTGAGTGTGTGTCTTCCAGAAACTGGTGCTGAGTCTTTGCTAAAGGACCTGCCCCTGCTGCCCTTAGCCCTGCTGTCCTGGTTTGAGCTCTGCAGTGCCTCACGGGGCTGACACCCCAGTGCTAAGACGAGTTTTATCTCAGAAAGTGTCTCTTGCAGAGACTTTATGATTGTGTCTTTCAGTTTATCCTTGCAGACATTTTTCTCTTAACAGAAAACAAAAACAAAGCTACATATATTAGTTTTCTCTGGTCTCCAAAGCAAAATACCACAGACTTGGTAGCTGAAGCAGGAGATATTTATTTTTTCATGGTTCTGGAGGTTGAGAATCCAAGACGGAGGTGTCAGCAGGGTGAGGCTTCTCTGAAGGCTCTGCCTTTGGCTTGCAGATGGGCTGTCTTCATGTTCATATGGGGTTCTCTGTCTGTGTCTGTCTGGGTTTCCTCTTCTTACAAAGACAAAAGTCCTCATAAATTAGGGCCCAACACTTTAATGGCTTTGTTTAATCTTGAACAGACTACCAGTCCACTGAAGTGGTACAAAAATTACTAAAATTAAAAATATCTAAACAATCGTCAGCCACAGAAAGAAACATCTAAATTTGGGCAGAGACTTCTGAGTATACAGTTACTTTTAATTCTTCCTAAGGGAGTTTCCTGTTTGGGGATGTGTTGTTTAATTCTGCACATCAGCTTGTTACTGGAGTCGGGTGCTGGAGTCTCATTCTAGAGGTGCTTTCTAGGACCTTTTCTGTCTCAAACATAGAATTGAATGAGACAAGCAAAAAATAGTGTCAGTTTCACATTTATTAGAGGTAGGGAAAATAAAAAGAAGGATGGGGGAAAATGTGCTCCGCAGAGCGAGTTAGGCCAAGTAAAAAGAAAGGAAAAATAAATACAAAAATAGACCTTAAAAATAAAAACAAAGATCAAAGTACACCCTAAAAAATAGGGCTGCTACGGTGAGAAAGGTACGATGGTTACTTCTTAATGGCGTCTGTCTTCTTTTCGTTTCTTTTCAGATTTTCCACTAGAGAAATAGAATTAATAGGAGAGAGAGAGGTGGGAGAAGTATGTGCATGTGTAAGGCAGAGATACACTATGAGGAATTAGCTCATCTGACTATGGAGACTAAGTCCCATTACCTATTTCTCTGCAAGCAGGAGACACAGAAAACCAATGGTACAATTCCAATGAAGTCCAAAGTCTTCAGGACCAAGGGTGCCGGTAATTTAAGTCCTAGTTCAAGGGCAGGAGAAAGTGATGCTCCAGGCAGCAGAATAAATTCTTCCTCCCTCCATCTTTGTTGTATTCAAACCCTCAACAACTTGGAGGGTGACCACCAACAGGGGAGAGAAATTGACTGAATCTATAGCTTCAAGGGCTAATCTCACTGGGAGATACTTTCATAGACACATCCAGAAATAATGTTTAATCTGGGCGCTTCCTGGCCCAGGCAAGGTTGAGATAGGAAGCTGGGGTGTGGCTGAAACTGGCTGGGAAGGGAGGTGTGACCAGGTTGCAGAGCACCTGTGCAGAGCTGGCTCTCCAAACTCTGCACGCAGATTGCTCAGGAGAACTTGAGATACGATGATGTCGGAAAAAACCTTTTCCTAGATGAGAAAAGTTTCAAATGAATATGGATAGATTTGTTTCAAGCACATTAATTTTGCCATTTTCCTTATGAGGCAGCTTTTCGACTCTCAGGTGTGGTGCCTGCTGAGTACCTGGGTTACAGGTACATGTAGTCATATCCAGCCACTGACAGTGCTTATTACTCGCTTCTCCCATACAACATGTCTTTCATGATTTAGAACACAGTCATGCGTTTTTGCTTAGCAGTGTCATCTACATCTTCATTTCTGAGTGGCCATGTCCTTGGTGGACCTGCTTGACTGATACAGAATTGGTTCACTTTTACCACTAGATATGGAAATAATTTAGAGGAGGAAATATTGTCAAATTCCTCAGACATTCAGGTAACTAGATATGCAACCCTACTGGGATTTATACTGTGGGTACATACCCCACTCTGGGGAAAGGAGAAAGGAAGGGATTGTAGATTTATGCAATCTAATACGTCAGAATAAGTAAAAATCTTATAATTTATGTCTTTTTTTCTAAGAGTGAGGAAAGAGATGATTTGTGTTCGAAAATGCAGGAATAGGTGGGGTCAGCAAGGTTATTACAGGCAGTAGAAAGTTTATTCTTGGACAGGTGCTGTCTGTATTAGAAATTATATTTTCTCCACATACTAGCTGTCTGTGGTAATCGGTCCACTAATTAAGAGTTTTAGTGAACAGAATTCAGTTAAAATATATACCCTGTGCACAGTTTCATAGTACCTTCAAAATAAATTGACATAGAAAACTTTCTATATTTGGCAAACAGTGAATGTATTTTAAAGATAACACATGTTTAGGAGTCTGGATGGAAAGACTACTGACTCTTGTCACTGCCTGAGTGATATGAAAGAAGCAAGTCTCTTGTCAGACAACAGGCAGAAAATTTCATCAAAATCATCAACCACCGAACAGAATACAATGTTAGAGAGTTTTCCGGTTCACTTCCCTCCTTTTAATAATAAAGAAATGAGGCTGAGAGGAGAGTATAGACCACTCAGCATCACACAGGAAAGGTGTCACCAGTTGTGGTTGCTTGTTTTGCTTTTATTGGCATTAAAATATTTAATGCTGCCATGTCTGAGTGTTGTTGGCTAATAGCGATGTAATCACAAACAGACCTTAAACCAGCACAATATAATCATCCTGATGCCTCTTGCTTCTCTCTCCTGCTGTGCTTCCTGCTTGCCTTCATAGTTCCAGGCTCACTGAACTTCTCATCTGGTGCACCCTGCTCCGTGGAGCCTCTCTGCTTTCACTTACATTGCTGGCCCTTTTTAAAGTGATTGGTTACAATATCTACCGGAAGTACATGGTAGAATATCCAGAGGTACAAAAGGTCACACAGAACAAAAACAACATCCCTCTTTGAAAAGTGGTCTCTGTTACACTGTCCTTTATCCCTGAGATAACCACTGGTTTTAGTCTACTGGTATCCCTCTAGAGGCATCCTGTGGGTATGTAAATGTATATGCACAGATAAGTGGGTAAGCTCCAGCCCCCGCCAGTGTTAGCATGATCTGCCTGTTGTCCTGCACCTGCAGTAGTTCGAGCCTATACTTGAACACATCATAAAATCTCCCTGGAACTTTCTCCTCATCTATAAACTGGAGTTTAGACACCTGTTTTTCAGAGAAGCAGTACAATGTAAATCCACAGAACTTATTATCTGACAAATGATGACTGTATTTCTAAATTTCCATCTTATTATATCCCCTAGGCTTATCAGAAAAGTAGGAATCAGAATAGTGACATAGGTAAATAAAGTCTGTGAAAACCAAATACTCCTGAATTTATCATTAGGGATTGCTTTCAACTTCAACATGATATTTTAAGAACATTATTAGTTTTAGTAATTGAAATACAAAGTGCTAAAATATGCAAAGTTTTAGCTACCTCATGCCATGTAGTTTAAATTAATCTCTAAGAATTTTAGAAAGCAGTTACATAATTAGGTGTCTATAACATAGCTCCCAATACCGTGAGTAAAGAATATAGTCATTACGTGTGAAGGACATGACAGAGACAAGGAGGCTGGGGCATGTAAAGTGAGGTAAGGATGAGGAGAAGCTGTGGGTGGAGAGAAGACAGGAATGCAGAGGCTGGGCTCTCACCCTAAACAAAATGGAGAGCCAGGCAAGAGTTGAAGTAGAATGAGTGATACTGGTTATGTGTCAAAATAGTAGTCTGGCTGCTTCTGCTAGGAGTAAAAGTTAATGGTTCCAGGGTAGAAGCAGGGAGACCAGTGGGGTTTCTATGTGAGATCTAGGTGGGCGGTGATGGTGGCTGAAGATGTGGGCTAGAGAAGCCTTAGAACGCAGGAGGAAGAGCCTGATGGGTGGCTGTGCTCAGAGCTCAGAATGCCAGCACAATGACACAAACGAGAACAGTAGGAGCTTGACCCAGGAGGTTTCAGTTGAGCAAAAGGATTCCACTGGCACTGGGACTAGAGACCATGTGTGCTATGAACTGGCAGAGTGGTCATTTAAATTTTTCCCATGTCCTGAGACGTTATAGGAGAATAAGATTGAGGGTTGTTATAATTTAGCTCTAAATATCTCCTCAAAGCCTCATGTGTTGTGGTGTGTTCAAAGGCGGGGCTTCAGGAAGGTGATTCAGTTATGGGGAAGCTCTAGCTGACTTGCTGCTAGGAGGTGGGCCTGGTGACTGGAAGTGTGACCCTCGAGGTTACCTTCTCCATCTCAAGCTTCTCCCTTCTCTCTGCTTCCTGGTACTGGTAACACGAGCAGATTTTCTCTGCCCAGGCCTTTCCATCATGCTACTTCTTCATTTGGCCTGCCAAATATAGACTGACACTTCTAAACACTGTCAGTCCAAATGAATTTCTTCTCTTTAATTTGTAGGTACTCATTGTTGTGTCCTAGCAATGAGAAAATGGCTAAAGAAAGGGTGACTAACTAATCTGCCAGGGGAAATTTCAAGACAGTCTGACATTCAGGCTCTGGCATGGGCACTGCTGGTTGCTTTTAGTAAGATTTACAATGAAGAGCAGGGGCAAAAGATAGAGCAGAAAAATTGATAAACTCAAACTTTGGCCCAGCAGGAACCACATGTAAAGTCAGGGACAAAGTGAGTGTGACTGATAAAAAAATTAGCACCACTTTGTACATGGACAAGAAGAACTTCAGTGAAACCCTCCTTAACCTTGAGGGCATCTCAGGCGTCAGTGAAACCCTCCTTAACCCAGGCTCAAGGGTACAACAGTGTAAATCTATCATTTGAGAAGAGAATGCCTGAGATGACTACTCAAGAAGGGCCTTCTAGGTACTCAAGGCTGTAGCCATGGTCCAAGGGGGGCTGGCTACTGCTTGAGCTGTTAGCTGAAGATAGCATCTTCCACATCATGCTGCTAGAACCAGAATATTGGTTTGACAGTACAGAATACTGGTTTACTAGCAGAATACAACAGTTATGGGGATAGGAAAGCTTCCACCTAGATTTCAAAGGGAGGCCTGGGAGGCCAGGAAAGGATGAAGCCAAAGGTACAGTGGAGACCCCAGGAAGTTGAAGATGGCAGAAATGAAGAATGTCAGCCAAGGAAACCTATAGCCCAAGAGTAGAGTCAGTCCAAGAGAGAGGCTCCATGGGCTACAGCCAGCAAAGTCACAGGGGTGGGCCCGTCCAGCTCTCTGGAATGCACATTTTATCACTATGTGCTCTAGATGCTTGATGTAAAGCTATGGGACTTAATGTTTGTCATGTTGGGTTTCAGTTTTGCTTTGATGAAATTCTTTTCTGTGTCTGTTTCTTCCTTCCAGAATGGGAATATTTACCCCATGCCATGTACTTTGAAATTACATAACTTGATTTTGATTTTCACACATATTCATAGATTAGAGTTTGCTATAAGCCTCAGAAGAGATTTGCCCTAGAACTTTTGAAACATATTGGACTGTTGAGATTTGGAGGAAAGGATTACAGCATTATTGTATTGGGGTAGTTGTATTATGTTAGGTGGAATTGTGAACCTGCCATTGTCTTTATTTGGATATGTGGTTGAAGGAGATGTGTTTGAGTAGCAAGTTGAAAAGGGTAGGATGTGATGGGACAGTTTCAACTTGACTGTGTTTGGGTCTGCCTCAGTGATTAGTGGAACACACTTGTGGGTATGTCACAGAGGTGTAACTTTGCCCCGTCCTCTCTGGCATTCATCCCCTGCTCCATTTCTAGTCCACCATGAACTAAGCAGCCATCCCGTGCCATGTCCTTGTGCCATGATGTCTGCTTTGGAGCCAGCCAATCTTGCACTGAAACCATGAGCAAATTTAATTTCTCCTCTCATAAGTTGTAGGTATTGGGTACTATTTTTCAGGGATGGGAAAACTTACTAGTAGGCTTGAGCCGTCAACTGGGATGTCCTTAATATTTCTCTCTGCCTGACTATATTTTAACAGGTTTTACTTCAGTCCCTGAACTCACCCCTGTGAGAGCGTTTGTATAGTTGGTGTGCAATTGTAAATTCTTTTTCTGTCCCTCTGAGATGTAAATCTTCTTAAAACTTCTTGTGGATTCATAAGTCCAGGAATGTCTTCCTCAAGGACCTAAGAGCCATCTTTGAAATGAATTTAAGATAAATAATGGTCTTACTTTTCAGCTTCTGTAAAAGGGTAGGAACCTAACTTTGGAACTGCCCTGTTATAATTCATAAAACTACCCTCAGCCATGAAACTATTGGTAAAACCAGTTAGCAAACCCTAACCACAGATCTTCAATCCAGCTCTTGAACACTCCCCAGCCCTTCAATATGGGGGAATTGACCTAGGCATTTTCTTCACCATCACAACAGTTTTGAATAAAGTCTTCCTTACCTGTTTTTTTCTAGTGTGATCTTTGCTTTGATACAATGAAAACAGTAAGAATTTGAAAGGTCACTGGGCATATTTTGAAGATAGGAAGTTTCTGATGAATTTACGTAGAATGTGAGACAAATGGAAGAGTTAAGAATGATGTCAAAGGAATCAATGAACAAAAGGGAAAAAGGAATCACCAGTGAACAAGACGGACAACACTGTAGTTATGTCGTGTAGAAGGGTTGAAAATTCCAACTGGGGATGAGTTCAGTTTGAGAAACCTGTTAGGCTGCACTGAGCAGGTAGATATTGAATATAAGTATCTGGAGTTAAGATGGGCAATCAGAACTGAAGTTACGATTGTGAGGCTGTTCAACAGACAGAACGTACATCAAGCCAGTGAGTGGGAATGAGGAGCGATGAAAGAGATTAGCAGGCTAAGGATCGAGCTCAGTGCCACTATCTCAGTCAGTAGTCCAGGAGAAAAAACTGCCAGCTGGAACATGTGGCGCCCCAGAGTGAGGGAGAAATCCGAAGAAGCACAGCATTAGAAACCAAGCCCAGGAAGGATTTCAAACGGAAGTGAATGACCATCCCTGTCAGATGCTGCTGAGAAAAATTCAACCATGAACTGAGATCAATCATGACTCAGTAAGTTGGAGTCTTTAAAGTAGGGGCTTTTTAATTGAATGATGGGGAAAAAAACTGGACTGGAGGGTGTTTAGGAGGTGCTCCTTACCTGAAAGTGAGCCTAGAGAGTGAAACTGAACAGAAGAATTTGTAAGTAGCTAGTGGGAGAAGAGGAGAAAAGGCTTTTGCTTTGAGCTTATTTGGGTAGTAGGGACAAGAATAGTAAAAGCATGGCTGTGATGATAGCAATGACCAAAAAGGGACATATTAGTGGACCTAGGACAAAGAGAGATAATTAGTAAGTGCCATAAGGATATCAGTAAGTAGATTAGTAGAAGAGAATACAGAGTGAGGTTCACAAGATAAGGGATTGGCCACTTGGTGAGACATTTCATTCTCTAACAAGGGGGGATCTGGACATTTCTTCTCAGTAACAGGAAGAAAGAAAAAAGATATAGACACAAATGGTATTGGGTATTATTGCAAGCAGTAATGAAAGTTTATGGAAATTCTCTTCTGATTGCTTTAAATTTCTGTTTTATGGACTTTCTGAAAATTCGTAGAACTTTAAATATGTCATAGGAGACTCATAGAGAGGAGATTTTAGGGTGTCAATTTCCTCTGATCTCTAATGGGAATTCTACATCGCTTTGTTCAGTTCTTACTATTCTCTCCCCAGAAATAATTAAGTACTCACTTAACTTTAATGACACATCCGTGGCTTATTAGTGGAGCTCTCTCTTCTCTTTTCAGCAATAATAAAGCAGTCATTACGTCATCTAAGCAGTATCTTTTAGCATTTCCATAACCTTCATCCATTTGCATGCTTACTATTATTCTTTTGCTGTAATGACAAGTGGAGGCTATTCTTATCTTTGCATAAGATACATTTCAACAATTTGAACTTCAATAAACTGGACTCTGCTAATATCAAGTTCTGGTCATTTCTTTCTTTTTTTATTAATCAAGTTTATTGGTATGTTTTTGGTATACAAATGATCATATTCATCATAGGGAATTTGTACTTGTACATGCTCTAACTTGATTCTTTTTTTCCCCATTTCCCTTTCTTCCACTAAACAAATGCTTTATTTCTATTTTTTCCTTCTTTTCTCATTTTTTCTTTTGCCTTCCTTCCTTTCCCCCTTTGCTGTCTCAAATTACCCTTCCCATTTGAAAATTTTTCCTTTTAATTAATCTACAAATGTTATTCCTTTGAAAGAGACTGGATTTAAAGTTTAATAGGAATAATGGTATCAATAAGAAAATCTTGCAATAATTAACTACTTACTGTATTGGTAAACTTTTTATACTTTCTGTAGATTGTATATTTCAGTTCTGACAACAAATCTTTGCTTTAAGCGTTATTACAATAAACATTATTCACATTAGAGAATTAAGGTTTTTAAATAACTTGACTAAGGATACACCCCCCCCCATGTCATAGAGTTGGAATTTAAATGTGGTTCTTTGGACTTCTCTGCATACCCAGATCAGCCCAGGAAGCACTGTGAAAAGAACTACTCTTCTAAATGGATCAATCCAGGTGTCCTTGGCAGGCAGAGGGTTAGCAGTTATGCGTGGTGTGTGTTACTGTTCAGTTTATGTATATGTTTCTTAAGTGTGGAGAGATATGCTCTCATATATAGATTTTTATTTATTCATAAGTTTATATCCACTGATTTGAAAATTAATCTCCTATTTCATAATGAAATCGAGTTATTTTTTGTTCACCCAGCCTTCTTATCCAATCATTCTCAGAACCTGTAGGAGTCATTTATACACAGATTTTAATTCCTACTACTCAGACCCCTATTTCAGTTGCTACAGAAGGAAATTATATGTAAATGTTCATGTTAGAGTTCTCCGGCGAAACAGAACCAATAGACATAATAGAGAGATGGGGGGAGTGAGAGGAGGAAGAAGGAGAAAGAGGCAGAGAGAGAGAGAGAGAGAGAGAGAGAGAGAGAGAGAGAGAGACAGAGAGAGATGATGCTCAGGCGATTGTGGGGCCCGGCTAGTATAACTGGTGTGTGCATGATAAGTCTTTTTGCATCATCACACGGTAGAAGCTGGGCGAGCTCTCTGGACCTGTTTGCCGAGAGTACTAATTCCACTCATGAAGAACTGAGTCACCACATAAGCTAATCATTTCACAATGGCCACACCTCCTAATACCATCAATTTAGGGCTTAGGTTTCAAAATGTGAATTTTGGAAGAAGACAAACATTTGGTCCATAGCAATAGCTTAGCCAAGTGGATACATGAAGTTAACCACTACAACAGGGTTTCCTTCTGGCAGGATAAATAACTCCAGTTTACTGCAGAGACCACTGTGAGATACTGTTAGGCACTTCAGGATGTTGAAATAACTTCTCATATATTTTGCTTAAAACGACTTCTGTGCTCACCACGCATGGATATGCAAGGTCTTTTTTTTGCTGTGTAGCCCAGGCTGGCCTTGAACTTGCAGCAATCTTCCTGCCTTGACCTCCCACCTGCTGAGATTAGAAGCACGCACCACCACGCCCCCTGCATGGTTTTGTATACACAGACCTACGCTTACCGTAGCAATTACAGTCCAGACTACTCAGTGCACACAAACATGTGTGCTTCCCTTTCCACGTGACAGAGCTCCTACCCGGAAGCAGCTGCCTCGCCAGGGACTACTCCTTGGTCTCAGGTGGGGCTAATCCTTACTAATTGAGAATACTAACAGGAAAAAAGATGTGTATTTTCAGGCTATGACTCTAAAGAAGAAAGTTATCTTTTCCCACATTTTCCTGTCTGTGGAATGAAGAAGACGAGGAGACGACGGAGGCTGTGGAGACACCGCGGAAGAACTTTAGCTGCCGAAACTCTGGGTGGAGCAAAGCCGCCACAGAAGGGACCAACCCTGCAAGCACCTGCACGAGCGACGGCGGGGTGTTCCATCGCACCGTGTCAGCGATCCCGTGTCCCTGAGCGCTTGCGCAGACAAGTTGGACCACTTTACTGGGTTCATCCACCGCAGTCTTAGGATGACTGCGTTAGCCTGACATGATCAAAAAGAAGGGGTGCACTTCTGAGGTCCTCCCGTCTGTGTCCTCATTCTCTGAGGTTACTGACCTCGTGGCTGCCCTCAGAGTTGTATTTTGTTTGCTGTGTTTCTGGTTTTGTGTTTACTTTTCAGTGACACTAGAGTGTAATCTGCATGACAGCAAGAACTTTTGTGTTTTGTCACTGAGGTACTCCCGTCAACTAGAGCAAGCATTTGGCGTGTAGAAAGCTCTAAAAAACATTTGTAGAATAAACGAATGAGCGGGGTCAGGAGGAAGTGTAAACGTTGATCCTGCAAGGCATAGAAAATCTCTCAACAGTAGAAGTTTGTGTGGGCCTGCAATTAGAAGATGAGGGCATGTATACATGTTAGGCATCAAAACGTAACATGAGATGAATTCTTCAGGTGAGATCCCCAAAGGGTAGCGTGCTCAGTGGAGAAAGCTGCAGGTGTAATTCTGGGAAATAGCCGCAATTCCCTGACTTTTACTTTCCTTTATATTAAATTGAAGGAGAGTCTGGAATTTTAGAGTAATCAAGAAATAAACTTTGTCCAAAGGGAAAAGAAAAAACAATAAAAGCTAATTCTCTAAGCATTATCATCTTGGCCGAAGTGGACATCTGGCGTCCACTTGGTCAGGACATTAATATATGCAAATCCCTGGGGAGGTTCATTTACTTGGGCAAAGGAAATAAAATGGTAAATTGAAAATGAGTGAAACTACACAATTGAATGAAATTGTGTATAATTCACTAAAGACTTCAGAATAAAATACATACAAAAACCATAATTACTGGGATGGGGGAAAAGAGAAAAGAAGGAAGGGAAAAAAGATATGTATATATACACAAGATAGCTAAGATAATTGTATTACTAATTTCTATTAGTTCACTGAAAGGAACAGTTAGTGCTTCCATTGTTTGATCATTTTTTCTTGCCTGTACCTGGTAATCTGAGCAAATACTTTGAAGATAACAATATGCAATATAATAACCATTGTTAATTTCCTGGCATCTTGTTTTGAAATTCTGTGTCATTTCTATTGTTTTTTCTCTCTTTAAAGTGAAAATGGCATAATTACTATGTAGTGCATTTCTGGTATCAATCCTCAACACTCTCTGCTCTCCCGGTCCATTTACCCCTAAGCACACATATAGAAGCATCATCAGAAATGAGCAGCACATCTCTCTCAGCTAAACCTGGCTGTAGGACATCTCTGACTTCCTTACCTTTGTATCTTATTAGGTGTTCACCCCAGGTTTCCAACTCCTATCTTAAGCAGTATCAAGATACCACATTTTATCTCCTCGGCAGTGAACCAGCAAGAGGAGCACATCAGTGTTTCCATTCACTGTTTATTTTTAGGTAGATCTCCTCAGGACTTTCTAGAAAACTTGTCACTGCTGTTCTTGTATGCACAGATTCATATAACTGGGTCTTTCATGAGCTTACTACCTCAGAAATCCTCTGCTGCATTCTCATTGCCTTGAGGACACCTGACCTCTGCCTTACGTTCCTGTCTTGCTTTGTAAATACTCACCTCTGTCCATGTCTGTCTGCCAGGACCACAGTGGAAAGAGTTGTTTCCCTCCTCTTGGTTAGAGAAACAACTCCAGAAGAAGTCTGAGGTAAACCTGACTTCCTAATAGAATATTTCACTGATAAAATATTCTCCTTCATAAGATGTTCAAGTATCGCCTCTAGTTTCAACACAAAGTTTTGTTATTCAAACATGCACTTAAATGTGCACTTTCCCTCTCTCTGTCTTGTGGGAACATTATTTCCCTAACACCAGGGAATGAAGTGTCAGGGCCTTGTGGCTTGTGGGACGGAGAGGGTGCTGGTGACCTTGGTGATCAGTCTCAGGGAGGGTACCCTGTAAAAACCATTATTTGACCTCTCAGCGTCCCCAGCCTAGGGAGGCCACCTTTCTCAGAATAGAGCTTCACGTTCCAGCGTGCCACAGAGCTAACCTATTCTAACAGTTGGCAAGAGGCATGCCACCCCGTTCTACAGGAGAGCAAAGTTCTAGGCTTCCACTTAACCTGCTTTTATTCTTCTTTTCTTGAAGTTTCCCTTCATGCTCACCCACTGCCTTTTGTGTTTCTTTTTGCCTTTTGGTTTCTCTGACCTTTTTATTTTTATCTTTTGGTGGTTCTATATTTCTTACTCTTGCTAAACACACACACACACACACACACACACACACACACACACTTTTTTTCTAAATCTACCAGATCAAAATGCAGCAACAAGTACAAAAGAACTCGTATGTTGCTAGTGCTTTATATACACCAGTATAATCTTTGTAGTAAATCTATGGTATTAGAAATATATATTTCTCCCATTTTATCAAAGTAAACTTAAAAATTAGAGGAAGAACGATTTGTTCATAGTCTCATAGCTAATGAAAGGCAAGATGCAAACCTTGCTTCCGTTGACTCTACAAGACATAGTCTTGTAGTTCCAGTAAAGAATGACTGAGTCTATTGATGTTAGAGACAAACAAGGACAAAAATGTGTCTGTCACTGACCTCACGGGGCTTACCTTCTTATGGAATGTTAAAGGACAATTGCGTCAAACGCAATACACGGGCAAGAAGATATTCAAGACTATTGCAGTATGAGAGAGAGTGTGAACTCAACTCCCTGAAACAAAAGTCTGGAGAGTGTTCAAGTATTGATGACCAAGTGTTAAAGTAGCAGAGAACATTAGGGAATCCATGTGACTTGGTCATGCTGTCTCCAAGTTAGCACTTGGGGGCGGATGGCATCTTTTGTGATTAATTATAAAGGAGCAATGTCCTGGTTTTTGGGAGCAAAACTGCTGGGTTGCTGCACTGGCAAAAATCTGAGAAAAGGTTTGCATCTCAAAAATAATTGCTTTAAGAAAAAGACCAAGCATCTATCAGCAGAAAGAAATTTCACTAAAGTTTAGTTAAGCTCAAGGGAGAGAGAGGTAGAGAGAGAGAGAGACAGACATACAGACAGAGAGAGAGAGAGACAGAGACAGAGGGAGAGAGGGAGAGGGAGGGAGACAGAGAGATAGGGACATAGTAACTGTTTATCCAGCAGGACAAGGTGCTGAGCTGGAAAGAGGCTATAGCACATGATTTACATAACTTATCCTACTGCAATGTAGAGTAGAGATCTCAGGTCTCCCATTCCTGACTATGGAACAAATAGAATTAGGGGAAAATATCTCCTAAGGCAGTGTCATAACTACTGACCTGGCCTTTCCTGGAGAACGTGTTGCTAGGTGGGGGCTTCTGGTCCACTCTGATCTGAGGGCTTTCCCAGTCATCATTCACAATGCACATGATTGTTTATAGGTTCACTGGTCTCCGCACACAGGCTAACACTGATCAACCTGATTATCTTCTCCCTACCCCAAATTTCTGGGTCTTCTAACCCAATAGACCTGACTATCTCTTAAATAGAAATGTTCTTCTCCCATTCTCTTGAGGACACCTACCTTCAGGGTAACTTCAGTGTTCTCTGCTAGGCAACTAAGGAGCCAGTTTAGAAGATGAGATAAATTACAGCTGTGGGAGAGACAGGCACCTCTGCTGTGGGCCAGACGAAAGATAAAAGATAAGATAAATGCACGCATATACTTCCTAAGGATCAACATCAAGGATGGATATTCTAAATAGGCACCCACCACCTTGTGAAAGCCAGGAAGCACCATTAACCCAACCACCTACAGGAAAATCCCCTGTTCTGTATTCATACCTGCTTGTTATGTGACTCCCTTCCCCATTTGATCCCGATTTAATCAATTTTACCTGAGCAGTTACGCTTGTAATCTTACTAGTTCACCATTTGTCCCACCTCGTACCTACCTTGCGAGTTCCCATTTTTCCCAACTTGGGCCCACCTCACCTTGTGGTTTTGCTCTATAAAAATCCCTAGAAAAGGCAGAGTCCTTGGCAGCCCACTCAGGACCCCTTCTGTCACTCTGTCTTGGACAGAAGCTTTCTTTCCCCAATAAACATATTCTGCTCTTAACTTCCTTTGCTCCCATAATTCATTCTTTGATTTTAGAGAACACGAACTCATACCAGGCATCTAGCAGGTTGGGAGTTTCCTTTCCCATATCATTAGTACTTCAAATCTGAATTGTTAAATTAAACCCAAATACAAATAGTACGGGTTCTTGTTGTTGTTGTTGTTTTAGGTCAAGGCCTTATTTATGAAATCCCCAAAAGCCAGGGAGGCCACTGCAGCATCGTGAAAAGTAATTTCCTCCTCAGGCAATCAAGGGAGTTTTCTAGCAGACTTCTCACCGGCTAAGTTAAGTAAAGCACCTAGCCAAAAAAGCAAATTTAATCTCCAGCAGGGCACTTCTATTCCATTACCTTCTCACAAACAAATGTAATAAAGCCTTTATATTTTATAGATAAGAAGACTGAAACTTAAAAAATCTTGTTCAAATTACACTAAGTATTAAGCAACAGAGCTGGGTGAAGACCTGGGACATTCCAGTGTTGGTCTGTGTCCTTTGGAATTTTTGTTTTCATTATTGCATGTTACTATAATCAAGTCCTATTCCTGGGAAAAGGGAAGTAAAGTCTAAATTATGTGCCTTTAATTTTTCATGGAAAAATAAGCATCTGTATTGATATCAGAAGGAATTATGTAAGAAATATTCTGGCCCAATGTAGATTTTCTCATGGTATTCAATAAATATTAGATTTTTCTATTCAAATGTTCTTTTTGGGACTAGGTCACTAGGGAAAAGGCTAAAATGCTATTGATAATTAATTTTTATTTCAACATGCAGAGTAACAATCATACTAGCTTATTATTTTCCTTTGTGCCTTTCTAAACTCAATCCATTTTGTGCTCTTTGAGGATAAATACAGAAAACAGAGCACCACAGGGAAAATCCCAATTAGCTTGTAGAATATTAACTATTTTACCTTGTTACCTAAGAGGTTTCTCTGATTAAAGCATTATAATTTAAAATGCAGAAGTAACAAACATAAAATGCAGAAGGAGAATTTCCTTAGATACTACTTCAAAATTCATTTTCTTCTCTTTGTGTATTCATACAGGTTGAACTTCCTAATCTAAAAATCTAAAATCCAAAATGTACAAAGATTTGTAACTTTTAATGCACCAACATGACCCTTCGAAAGGAACATTCCACACTCTGAAACTTTGTTTTATGTACAATATTATTAGAAATGTTGTAAAAAATTGCCTTTCAGTTTATGTAGAAGGTGCATATGAGACATACAGTATGGGTCTCTAGAATTGTAAGGGATGTGCACCTCTACCATGAATCTTAGGAACAATACTTGATGCATCTCTTTGCAAAAGCTAAGCCATGCTTCACTGCATTTCTATTTTCCACTTTCTTAGAGTGTAATCTATTGTGAGAACTCCGAGAATTCAGATCACATCTTGTATAGTGGGGTTTGCAGGATGAAAACTCAGGCACCTGCATGGACACAAGTACACCAGGGACATTCACGACGGGGGGGGGGGCGCTGGGGCTGTTCATTTCAGGCGACACTCCTTCTGGTTGCTGCCAGGGGTCTCGGAGGTTGTGCACACTTCCTGTGAAGGGCACCCGCTCAGATGGGAGGAGAGAGACATGCAGTCCTTATGGCATAAGTGAGAGGGAAGGTCTGAAACTCTCTATTTTGAGAGATATTTAGAAATAGGCATTGCAGTTGTTTACCTGAACAACTGGGTCCATCCAGGAATCATAGGTTGTCATCGTGGAATCATACATCCACCTGGGAAGAAGGGAACATAAAAGGCCACATAGTACCACCATTGTTCAACTCCATACTCCCTTAAGGCTTTCTGAGAGGTTGTATACGGACATGCAGATTCCTGTGTCATACCTTGGTAACCAAAGTCTTTCTGGATGGCTCCAGAGTCTCTTGGGTCATAGAATCCCCTATATATCTCTAATGTCAGACCTGACTGGATGATAAAAGGTGCAGTGCACTTCTAAGAATCAACAAAGGGCAACAAATAATTCCTGAACGATGGTTTTAATCATAAAAGTCTGGGTGAAGCCTAGCAGATGCTAACTCTTATAGATTAAGAGCCTGTTCTGTTTTCTCATAAGGAGATGGATGGTGAACTGATTTGATTTTTCCTTATGCAGACATTCTGTGGCTTTGTCCCTGGGGAGAGCCAGAAGGACATGGCGGGAGGGCCATTCTGGAGGACAGCTTCTGGGGTGGGGAAGGAGCCCTCGCTGCTCTAACTGGAGGCAGATGGCAGTCTTTCCTTTACAGTCGCTGACCTCTTGCCCTCCCAATTCTTGACACGATACATCTGAAAAGTGAAAGCACTGTTTTGCTCATGAGTCAGTTCAGATCAAATGAAAACCGGCCCTCCCCAAGTCCCAGGTAATTAGTTTAGCCTAATGTGTCTGTCCTAGCATCCAAGCCCGGCAGCAATCGGCGCCATGCTAATGTGCAGATAGCTGGGGAGAGATCACTTCATTCAGATAATCTCATTACTCCTAGGCCCATCCACTGCTCGCAATGACTTAGAACTCTCATTCATTACTGAGAGGAATAATACTGTGTAAGCTGGAGCAATTTTTAGTATTTAAAACACTGCTACAAGCACTGTGAGGAAGCAGGTGCTTAATGAAGGTTGTACGACTTGATTTCATGGTCGGGACAAGCCTTGAAGGGTCAACCTCATGATTCCACTCCAAGCCCAGAGGCTCTCAGGCTAGTTTCTCTTAAAAGTCACGGATATGTGTGTAATCAGTTTTTCCAATTCTATGGTTGTAAGGGCATTGAAAGCTCTGGTCGCAAGAAGAGCGTTATTTGACTCAACCACCACTGGGACTTGTTGAGATGGTAAATCCTGTCCTATTTCTCATCAAGGTTTAGCTCCTCCTGAAAAGAGTCCACTATGTCCTTCCTCTGGTTAGAGATCCGGAGAAACTCATTTGATATAGTACTAAAGCCTAGGGTCCTCATTCGATTTATTCCTTTTAATAAGATCATGTAGCAGAGACGGGGCACCATGCTGAAAACAGGGAGTGAAATGAAGAAAGGGACTGCTACCCTTTGTAGAGCTTAAGTATAGCAGGAGGTGAGAAAAGCTACTCTTATTGTGTACTGGGTCTAGAGGTCTGGAGGTATTTCAGGATGGGCTGAAGATATACAGCTAATCCATATTGATCTTGTCAGCAAAGGCTTCTCAACACAAGAAACCTTAAGTTGATTCCTAAAAGTGGTAATTTGGGATGAGATGGACAGAAGCTTCCAAGCAGAGGGAACAATTCTGTGGGGAGCTGGGGAGTGCTGAGAAATCAGATGTTTCTTATTTGCAGAGTCCTTGGTGTAATGCTGCCGCCCTAGACCCTTCACATTTATGTGCACCCTCTCCCAACTCTGAACCTAACCTTGGCTTTGTGATTACAATATTTTCTTATCCCCATTCTGCTCCCTGATGCAAAGAAGCACTTCTCCATAGGTGGGCTCCTTGGTTTGCCATGAAGTGAGGCTGTTGAAAGCAGAGTAATAATTACTCAAAAGATGGTCATGGCATAATTGGTAGCAGCATGGCAATGGGGCAGGGTCAATGTTGCTCATAATTAAGGTTATTAATCAATTGATTTTCATGCAGGAAAACGACCTGGATTATCTGAGTGGGCACAATCTAATGAAACAAGCTCTAAAAATAATAAAGAAGTGAAAGGATAGATCAGAATGAAAGAAATCCAGACACCACCGCAGCCTTTGAATATGGAGAAACTGCCTGGCAGAGCCTCATCTGAGTCTAAGTGCCACTCAGAGATCCCATCTCTAAATAACATCCCCGCAGGGCTTAGCGCTTTAACCTGTGTACTTGGGGGTGACGGAAACGTTCAGTCCACACAAATCACCTGTGCGGGTCTCTCCCAGCCCTAACCGCCTTCATAGCTACATTCAGCACTAGAAGATGATAAGCCATGCTGAAGAGGCCACTCTAAAGAAGAAAAAGATTCACTCTTTTTAGCTGTCAAAACTCTTATTCAAATATAAAGGCCACAACCCTACAGCTTTTAAAAGACTAAGAACTCAGGATTCAAATAGTTGCCTTCACCAACTTTTTCTCTCCCTCTCCTGCCTGCCTGTCTGCCTTCCTTCTTCTTCTTTTTCAGGTAAAATTTTTTTGACAGTAAAACACAAATATCTACCTTAAACTTTTTTTTTGTTCTTCTATTATTTACGCTTTAACTCTCTTCCCACCATTGCATTTTATGAAAGCTTGAGCCCATGTTTAATGACTTCAATGTTATTTCTTTGAAAAAAACACAGTGCTTATTTTAATATTTGTAATTCTGGGGACATTTTGATTGGAATTATATATTGACAAAATTGTGAACTACTACACAGCAGTTTTGAATGACACTTCATCTATGTAGTTACACACTTTGATAGAATTTGTAAAATAATTTCACATTTGAGATGCTTTTTGTTCTTTTATATACTGTAAAATGAATTTACCATGGAAAGATATGCTAAATCGAAACTTCTGGCTAAAAAATAAGTCCCCAAATGATTGCTTTTATTTTCTTGATAAACAACATTAGTAGGAACATTTCCAAAATTCACTGCATCTTCTATATTATCTTTTCCATTTCTTTCATATTCAGTTATCATTCTCTATGACTACTTTATTAATGATACATATGTAAATTGTTAAATGATCATACATGTTAAAGTGCCAGCTGTCCCTACTAGTGACAAGAACTCCAACTGACATTATCTGCCAGGAGGTAAAGAGGCAAATATATAAATACACACTGATGCTTCATTATCTTCCATGTTAATTTTGATTGCTTCAGGCCCTATGTGTAGACAACGTTATCAGCAATTTGCAATATTTGATTTATGACAGGTGCAGGCAATGGTATATATGAAATGACAGGTTAATAGTCAGCAAGTGAGCTAATTCGTTTTAATATGATGATTTATGACAGAATTCAAACTCATCCATATTTAATTTGGGGCAAAGTGAACGTAAAAAAGATTTCTCAAGACTCTTGCTAGAAAAACATTGGTTAGAAGAGCCTTGTCATGGTTTGTGTCTGGATGTCCCCCCAGAGCCTCAGTAGTCATGGGAGGTGCTTTTCGGAGGCTGCTGAATCTAGAGTTTGTGACTGATTGGCTGTCTAGTGCTGGGATTATGGGTGTGAGTGCTACACCCGCCCTAGGGTGGGCAGCCTACATACAATGCAAGGGAGGGAAAGAGGTTTCTCTGTCTCTCCTTCCCTTTTGCTCTTGTTGCTGTTGCTGTCTTCTGCAGCTGTGAACTGTTGCCACTCTGCCATGCCACCCAGCCTTGGAGCCAGCTGATTACGGACTGAAACTTCCACAAACTGTGAGCAAAATAAACCATCCTTGGCCTTCAGATATTTTATCTCAGCAACAAGAGAAAAGTAACTAAGACAAACCCCAAGTGACAACATCTACAAGCCGATTACTGAGGCAGAATGAATGTTAAAGAGTCAGATGTAGAAGGCACAGCCCCTTCAGAAAATTTGTTGACAGTTAATTAAATGGTGAGACATACACTTGCTGTATAACCTAGCACTTTTACTCACAATTAGTTGCCCAATATAGCTGAAAGTGTAGGTCATAAAACCCTAAACAAGCTATTTATAAGAGCTTAACTTATAATCAACAAATACAGAAAATAGATGTTATACATTCATGTAATACTCAGAAGTATTTTATGAGTAATTAAAAGGACCAAGCTGGTGACACATGCTGTGACACAAATAAATTTCAAAAATGTTACATTGAGTGAGTGAAGTATAAATGATTCAATGCAACATGCCTATTTACACTGGTGTGTAATTCTGACCTGGACAACACTGATAAAGAGATGAAATCAGGTTGGGGGCCAGGAAGGGGTGTGAGGGAGCTCCCTGGGGTGGGATTATGATCTTTGTGGGTGTGCAGAGCAGCAACTGCATTTCTCAGACTAACTGGATGATAAATGTGAGTCCTTTACTGTGTGCCAAGTATCCCTCAATGGGAAATATTTTCAGAACAGTAGGATGAGTATAGATAATAATTCTATGCTATGTATTTCAAAACATTAGCGCGAAGGATTTTGAATGCTTTCACCATAAGGAAATGATCAAGGAAGGGCACAGCTATGTCCACTTGGTCTTAATGTTCATTATAACACGATTTCCATGTTTTGAAACATCACACAGTACCCCATAAATAGGTAGAATGTTTACACCTTTGTGTATCAGCTTAGAAATAAAATTTAAAACTCACTAAAAATTATCTCCCAAAATTTCACTAGATCTTGTTTGTCAATTTTAAAAATAACACATACGGATGATAGCCTCCTATGAACTGAAAGCATTAAAAACAGAAAGGCCAAAATATAGTTTACCTGCTCAAATCTAAAACTATTAATAAGTTGAATTTCAAGTTACTTGGTACTTGGTGTCCATTTCACTCAAGTTAGATATGTACAAATAGAGCTGAGATAGAAAATTAACTGAACTCACTGGCTTGTCTGGAGAATAAATTAATGAAAGATCTGTAAAACTCTTCACGATAAAACAATCCTTCCACGCTATACAGCTTAGCATATAAAATGAAGGTCACCACTTTTTCGTTGCTGTTACTTTCATGCCTGCTGTACTTTACCCTAGAGAGCTGAGACTATGAAGGACTAATGTGAAAGTCTGGACAAGTTGTTTCTGTTTTGCTTAATAGAAATTTCATAAGCTGGAGAACCTTCTTACAGGTCAATTTATGTGAATGCTATACGGTTTTTGTTTTCATTAACATGAGGTCATTTTTTTTTTTTTTCATTAAACAGCTGAGGGGAAGGGAAAATTGCTTTTGTGAGCTGCCAGCTTGACATGAATTGCAAGCTTGTGGAAGCAAGAGAAGATCTGGCTGAATCTTTTACAAGATGCAAGAGAGCGCTGTTTCTAAGGCAATGGCTCTTATTGGGACACAGAAGAACACAAAGTTCAAGCAGTGGAAGAAAGCAGAAAAGTGAGAGGATCCAGTGTAGTGTTAAAGTATCGCCTCATTTCTTGTGAATTATATTCAAACAGAGCAAAAATATCCAAAGTGAACTGCTCACATAAGCAAATATTTAGAAATAGATACATTTCATCTAGAGCAAGTCTGAAAATCACTGCAGTTTTCAAAAGTTGGGCAGGTATATAAAGAAAGACATATTTAGGAGGGAGGGCGACATTTAATCTATTCCTGTAGGTGACGTCAAGTCCATCAGCAGATGTGATGCAATTAATCATTAGGTGCAGCACGGTTCAGAAGGATTTTAAACACAAATTTATGCACCAGATCAAAGAAAGTTTCTGAGCGGCAGCACCAGCTGGTTTTGCTTTCTGGGGTAAGTTACTTAAACTCACTGAACCTCAGTTAAATATGGATAATAATAATTCCCACTTCGTTGGATGTTTGAGAGGATTAATGAAAAATGCTTGCAAAACATTCAGTAAGCTAAAATCTGAGATTTATGTGTATATTCATATATATGCATATTTCTACATATGCATGTGTGTACGCATATAATATAAATAGTTAGCAAAGTAAGAGGCAAATTCGACGGACGTAGTGTACATCAAAACCCTGCCTGTTACTTACGGCACGGGTAGAACGGATGAACGTTGCTGCTTCTAGGCCCGGCACGTGCACATGCTTCCCTGACATCCCCACTGCTCTGCTTCTCTCTCTCAGGGGAGTGACTGCAGTCTTCGCCCGGTGAAGGCAGGACCAGCACCTCTGGCTGCAGGACTCAGGGTCAGCACTGTCATGGCCAGCCCCATCCCCAGCCTTGATCCCCTGAGATTCAAGTGTCTGAGAGATAAACTTCTGTACATGAAGGCCATGGAAACATGGGACTTTGTTGATTGTAGTAACAGACTCACCTACTGAAACTTTATAGTGTGTAGACTGTGAAACAGCGGATTCATGATTTGCTGGACATATTAATAGAATGAAAGTCTGTTATCCAGAATTCTGTTTGGGTTCAAATAAGACAAGACTTGTTTCCAGCAGCTTTAAGACCCGATGCTTATTTCTCTCCCTCCCCCGCTCTATATATAGTGATAGTAATGTGTGCATACATCTATGTATTCATACACTACTATTATATGTATAGTAATACATACATTCATCTAACACAGCTATATATATTTTATCCTAAAGCTAAAAAAGTTATTTTATATCCAAAATTTTGCCATTTCTAATGAAAAGTCCATCAACACAATGTGATGTATTTTTATCTTTAGCACAGAAATGAAATGAAAATGAGAGAAAACTGCATCTTTGGGAAGCAAATGTTTTCACTCACAATATATCATGGACATATTTTCTTTTTTTGTGGTACTAAGGCTTGAACTCAGGATTTTCACACTAAACTACATTCTCAGCCCAGTTTTATTTTTTAAATTTTGACCCAGGATCTCACTAAGTCAATGAGTTGCACAGATTGGGCTTAATTTTCAATCCCCCTGCCTCAGCCTCCAGGCTTCAGGGATTACAGATGTGCTGGACTGTGCCTGCATATAACTTTCTAATACTTTTGAGCTGATACTACAATTGGTTTAATCTATTATTAGGTAATTTGCCTTTTGCCTTACAAGAGTTAACTGAGGTAAATAATACGAGAGCAAGGCAGCCAGCGTTCTTGTGGCAGCATCCTTACCAGAGATGGTGACTTCACTCAATAGCGGGAAAGTAAAGTGAGAGAACTGAGAGGCACAGCTCGGAGCGGCGGTAAGATGTTTCTAGAACTAAAGATAAAGCCAGCACAACAAAGCAAAACTTAGGGGACACAGTGAAAGCCGGCCTAACAAAGTTTACAGCTGTGAATACCCACGTCACAAAAAATAGAGCAAACCCAAATAAATAAACTAATTATATACCTTAGGTCCTAGAAAAACAAGAACAATCCATACTCAAAGCTGGGACAATTACAGAAATTATAAATATCAAACACAAATCAATGAAATTGAGATCCTCCCCAAATCCACAAAGAATCAATGAACAGAAAAATTGGTTCTTTGAAAAAAAATAAAATAGACAAACTCTTAGCCAACCCAACATAAATAAGGAGAGGAAAAGCCCAAATCAATGCAATTGAAATGAAAAAGGTCAAATCACACCAGACACTGCTAAAATTAAAAAAAAAATTAAAACTACTTTGCAATGCCAAAAAGTTGGAGAATTCAGAGCATATGGACAGTTTCCTAGATCATTATGAATTACAAAACTGAACCAAACTATTTTAATACCCTGAATAACAGGCAATGTAACTGAGGCATTCATAAATAACTTACCAACTAAGAAAAGCCCAGGTCTGGATGCGTTCAGTGTTGAGCTGACAAAAACTTCAGGGAAGTTCTAACACTAATATTGCTCAAGCTTTTGAATGAAATTGGAAAAGAAGGCACACTCCCAAAGTCTTTCCTGGAAGCTACTATTACCTGATGCCAAAAGTACGTAGGGATCCAAAAATTCTCAAGAAGATACTGTATGTATCTTCATACAGACATTCAGACAGAATGTAATAAATGATAAGAAAGACCAAACATCATGATCAACTGGGCTTAATCCAGGGATACAAAGATTGCTCAACATATACAAAGCAAAATATGTAATACAGCACATATACAAAAGTAAGAACAAACCCCACATGGTGACATGGTCATCTCAGTAGATGCAGAAACAGCCTCTGACTAAATCCATTATCCTGTCATGATAAAAATATTGAAGAAAACAAGTATAGAAGTTTATCTCAATCTAAAAGTCATTTATGGCAGACCTACTGCCAACATCATCAGGGCAAAAACTGAAAGCTTTCTCATTAAAATCAGGAACAAGGCAAGGATGTCCACTATCACCACTCTTGTTCAGCAAAGAACTCAAAATGTTAGCAAGTACAATTCAGCAAGAAAAACAAATTAAAGGAATATATACATGAAAGAAAGAAGTCATGTTATCATTACTTCAGGCGACATGCTGCTCTATATAGAAGACCCTCCAAATCCATCAAAAACTCTTAGAATTAAAAACTAAATTCAGTAATGCAGCAGGATATGCAGTCAACACATAATAGTCAATAACGTTCCTCCTGTATACTAATAGTAAGCTCACTGAGAAAGAAATTAGGAAAAAAATACCACTCATAATAGCACCAAGAAAACTTAAATACTTAGGAATTAACTAAGGAAGTGATAGACCTCTACAAAGAAAACTACAATATTCTGAAAAAGGAAATCAAGAAAATGGAAAGATATCCCCTATTCTTGGACAAGCACAACAAATATAATCAAAATGGCCACATTTCCAAAATTGTTATAGAGACTTAACACAATCCCAATTAAAATTCTAACAGTATTTTTCACAGAACAGGAGAAAACAGTCTTAAAATTCATATAGAATTAGAGGAACTCAAAATGGCAAAAGCAAACCTGGGCAAAAAGAGCAAAGTGTGAGACATCACTACCCTGGACCTAAAGTTATATTACAAAACTACAGTGATTAAAAGAGCCTGGTATTCACACAATAACAGGCATGAGGATCCACGGAACAGAGTAGAGCATGATGGAATAACCCAAGTAGATTCAACCACTTGATCTTTGACAAAGGGGCCAAAAACACACTGGAGGACAGACAGCCTCTTTAATTAATGGTGTTGGGAAAATTGGCTATCTACATGCAAAAGATTGAATATACAGCCATCTCTCTCACCATGTTCTAAACTAAAATAAAAATGTGTCAAATAAGCAAATATTAAACCAGAAACCCTGAACGAACCTCCTGGAAAACAAAATGGGCGAAACTCTGGAAGTCACAGGTGCTGGCAAGAACCCAGTTTTACAGAAAATAGTCCAAGAATCAACAAATGAGATCACATCAAATTAAAAAGCTTCTCTACAGCAAAAGAAACAATGCATAAAGTTAAAAGACAACCCACAGGTTGGGAAAAAGTTGTCAGTGATTCCTTAGACAGAGGGTTAGTATTCAGAATTATAAAGAACTCAAAAAAATTTAGGCCTCTTGAAATAAAAGACCCAATCAAAAAATGGGCAAGTGAAATGAATATACAATTCACAGAAGAAGAAGTAAAAATAGCTAATAAATATATGAAAAAATGCCCAACATCACTAGCTATTGGAGAAATGCAAATTAAAATAATAGTGAAATTCCCAATGTCCATCATCAAGAAATCAGATAATAATAAATGCTGGAGAGGCTGCTGGGAAAAAAGAAACCTTTTACACTGCTGGTGGCAACATAAACCAATACAACCACTGTAGATGTCAGTGTGGCGATTCCTCAATAATTTGAAACTGCAAATTCTATCTGACCCAGCTATTCTCCTTCTAGGTGTCTTCCAGAAAAACTAAAGACACTCTATACCATGACATACATATACCTATGTTTATAGCAGCACAGTGCATAGTAGGTAAATCTTAGAAGCAGCCCGTTTGTTCATTTACAGGTGAGTGGATATAGAACATGTGCTATTTACACAAAACGGAGTACTAATTTGCCACAAAGAAAAATTTGAGTCATTTATAGGGAAATGGATGTACTTTGAGATCCTAATGTTAAGTGAAGTAAATCAACCCCACAAACTTAAATATCACCTGGCTTCCCTTACCTGAGAAACCCACACTATAAAGAACACAACGAAAGAACAATGATAGGATGTAGGGAGATAGATCTTCCTCAAAGGGGAAGAGGACCAAGAGATGGGGGAGGAGTGGTGGGGAGGAAGGAAAGGGGATGAAAAAAAGAAATCAGTTGTGTCCCATACATGTACCAAATACACACAAGGAATGTAAACATAAACTGCAAATACATACAAAAAAGGAACAGGAATCAAGAGCTGGGAAGAGAGGGAAAGGGGGTGGAGAAAGAAGCTAAGATGTGTCATGTGCACACAACTCCACATAAGGAACATAAACGTTACGCACTGCACATGCGTACTAATGACATTTGTTAAAATGGAAAGTACAGTAAAGTTGTCTGGGCTAATGTCTCAGAGTCTCCCATGTATTAAGATGTATTGAATCAAGTTTTCGACCTTTCAATTTAATTTTAATTTTTAATTAACCAGGTAATGATTTTCTTATTTAGGTTGAGTGAATAATTGCAATGAGGCACTCATTGACTTCTTTTCTGATGTATTTTGCCAGGAGTTCCTAATTAAGCAATTTTGCCATATGACTCACAAATAAAGCACACACTCATGAAAAATTTTGTCTCCTCAAAAATATATTGAAACTGCTTTTCCTTATTGTATTTATGATATATTTTACTTGCAGTCATGACTCATGCATGATAATAACTATTTATTTGAAGGGTGATTTTTTTTCTTTTTTTGCCATGGAGGTAATTTAAACTGAGACATTCAGTCACTCCTGACAATTTTGGTTATTATATATGTTAACTCAGTATTTATAAATTCTATTTATTTTCCTTGCAACATGAAAAATTATGTGCAGATATATTTATATATTTTATGTGATTACATACTAAATAAGTATAATGATTTAAATTCATTTTTTCTCATCAAAGTTTGTCAAAACTATTGCCATTTTTGTCTGTAAATATTCAAATAAGCATTCATTATTGCAAACAGTTATGTGTGGTCAACATTTTTTCTTTAAATCAGGGCTCAAAAGTATAAGATTGACCCAGAAGAATTTGACAACTATCAAGTAATCTCTATGACATATTTTAACATGACTAAGAGTTTTTCCTGATTGTATGTTTGTTAAGAGAAGAGAATATTAATGTTATTTTCAAAATGATACAAATAATTTGTATCTAAATTAGCTGAATGCCTTCTCCATGCCAAAATATGCACTGCTTATAAAAGTGCACAAAGATAACTCTATTTCACTTTTCTCAGCAATTGCTGCAAACTACAAATTCTCCCATATTAAAAAGCAAACTCATCCTTGCCCCACACCTCTCCCATGTGTCCCCAGCCCCATCTCTGTCATTATTAGTAAAATATATTAAAGGTGTTATCAATCCAATTTCTTCTCTTCTGTCTTTTTCTCGAAATTGGTCTATTCAGGTCTTCTTACTTTCTTAGGTCCATAAAGACCAAATTTTACATATTACCAAGTATGTCAATAGTCTTATTGGAAGAGGTCACTGCAAATCATTCTCCAACTTTACCTGTAATGCAGGCTGTGTCATGTCCTATGGAGTCCTACAGGTCCAAATATTATTCCTCCTGCACTCAGAATTTTCTCATTTACTCTTGTAGATTTTTGCTCAGAACTCTTAACTTTGCCAGACCTCTGAGTATCCTGCATAGCCACGAATGCTCCGTCTCTTTACCCAGCTTTGGCGTTTTTGTACTCATAGCCCATGAACAATACAGTGTACCTGTATCCTGCACTGTTCAGTGTTTCTCTAAAAAATACAAACCACATTAAGATAGGACTTTTGCTTTGTCTGTTAAGATATACTTGGTATCCAACCTCCTTGTCAAATTATGAACGTGGCCAAAATCATTCTTGTCTCATAAAAATGTTCTTTTTTCTTTTTTAAAATTAAGCTTGCTCACTACTCAGTGAAATTAAATATTTTCTGATTTCTTCTAACAAAAGAAGGCATCAAAAATTTTGCCTCCCATCTCTGCAATTAACATGGAGAAAACAAGCTACTTTCTCTGTTCTGGGAAGAGCCGCAGCTGCAGTTCGGCCCCTCCGAGGCTCTCGGTGCTTAGTCCTGGAGGGAGTGGGGCTCGGCTTCCGGAGACTGCACGTGGCGTCAAAGAGACCATCGTTACGGTTGGTGACACTGAGGGTTTAAAGGGTGCCTGTGTCTGGCTTGGTTAACACAATTGATCATATTTTATTTGAATAAAATAAACATTATTTGGTAATACATTAAATAATAAATACAGGAAAATTTAAAATCAAATGTTTTAAAATGTCTAATGAAAGCCCTGATTCTGTTCCTGTGGACATGACTTTTTCACATCAGGTTTTGTTTGAGATGTGAATGTAAAATTCTGACCAAGACACGTAAAGATAGCCTTATACAATGTTTGCATTCCTCTTCCTGGGCATGGTGGCCCTTGGGAGCTAAGGTGGGAGGATCACTTGAGGTCAGGAGTCCTGGGCTGCAGAGCGCTTTGCTGACAGGGTGGCTGCAGTCAGTTTGACATCAATTTGGAGACCTCCCGGAGCAGGGGACCACACGTGGCCTGAGGAGGGCTGAACCAGCCCAGGCTGGAAATGCAGCAAGTCAATTTTAATTCAGTTTTAATTTTTTATAGAGCTGGGGATTGAATGGAGGCATTGCACACATTAGGCAAGAGCTCCACCTCTGAGCTGCAGCTCTCTGAGCTGTCAGAAAGCGCTTGAGGATTTTGTTAGAATCAACAAATGATAAAACATTTTTGAAAATCTACCGCAGACCTTCAAAACTTTACCAGGGAAATTGTAAGTAAAGAACCAAAACCTTTTCTCTCATTAACCATTAAATGTTAAAATTGCCTGTGACGAAGCAAATGAGCTTCACATCCCATTGACTATTTTCTGGTTGGAACTGATCAGGTCTATCAGGAAGCCCGAGCTCACAGGATGGCACCTCTGCGGCTGCAGGGCACAGCAAAGCCACCCCGCTGCTGGGGACATTCCCGGACTCTCACAGGGGCTGTGAGATGCTGCACGGGCTTGCTGTTGGACCCTACTTCCTGGGAGGGCCTGCCGGCTGCAGGCGTCGCCGGGCCTCCTCTGGTCCTGCTGGGGCTGCGGGTCCTGAGCGGCTGAGAAATGAACCACGCAGCAGCTCAAAGAATCCGCCACAGAAGGGTGGTCCTCAGCGCAGCTCCGAGCGGTCCCACACCTTCGAGGCTCCTTACGGCTGAGGCGAGGATGACTGCCACACATGTACCTTGTGGTCGCCGGCGGGTGCAGAGTGGCACAGCAGAAAGCCCAAGTCCCCAAGTGTCCCTCCTGGAAACGCATATGGGACAGTTTGCAATCCAAGTGGCTGACACCACAGGGCCTCTGGCCACTCTGCCGGGGACACCCACGGCTTCTGTGGCCACAGACACACTTTGGTTCCGACGCATGACTCCAACACATCCACTGGGAATTTCTCAGAAAGAAAACGTAGCCAGGAAGCACGAAAGATCTATTTCTCTTAGATTTCCCTGTATTAATGAAAAAGTTCCAAGTGTTTCATTGGTATGATGTTTGACATTCACCCATAAACGGGGCTTCTGTTGAGTCAATGGTTGGCTGTTGGCGAGGGACGGCTAGATCTGCCTCCCGCTCCTCGGCACCACACCCCTCCTCGTTGTCCCTCAGGACTGGGGTGACACATCAGTGCGCTTACCAACAGGCTTCAGAGTGTTATCCTCGTGGTAAAGTCAGAAAGAAAGCCAAATTATTTTAATCACATACGTTACAAGGCAAAATCAGATGATAAAGAAAAAACTATGCTTTAGAAAAAGAGCAGTCGACATGTTCCAAAATAAGTCTGCCTCAGAATTTAATGTGATCCAGAGGTTTAGAAGAATATTTGGTAACGTGCCGCGTGTGGTCCCCATTCTACATCGCAGAAGGTTTAAAAGTGAGATCCACAAACCCACCCATCCAGCCATTCCAGACCTGAGCAAGAATCTACAATAACGCATTTCACCTGTCAAATGGAACGTATAAGATTCCTCTCTATGCTGCGGTTTCTGAGAAATCCCAGGGGAGAAAGTCGTACAGCCCTGGCCAGTGATAGAGACGGAAGATCTAGCCAAACGCGAACAGCAATTTTCCGGGAACAGCCTGTCAGGTACACTTCGCGAGTAATATCACAAGCTTTTTCAAAGACTCCCTGGCAGCGGAAACTGTTTCCCCTGGTGGGCTTCCCAGCCACCGCAAGGCAGAGCCCCCATTGGCCCTGCGAGCTGCTTATCAAGGACGGGAAAGCAGGTCATGCATCTACAGTTTTTCTTTTTCCTTCTTCCCACTTCCTTTTCCTCTTATATAAATCCCATGTTTCTTCACATTTTAAAATAAAACCCAGGTACTGATTAGTTACCTTGTTCACAAATAAAATGTCCATGTAGTTATATGTCTGCTTTATTATTTGATACTTAACTGAAGAACCGGAAATAGATTGTCCTTAATAAGGAAAGTGGTAGTGTCCAAGATACATGTTCTCTCACTGTGTGTAGCTATAAATAAGGAGATAATTCTGTATGCATTCATCTGAAGAGATTGCCAAGATAAAAGCAATGTGCAGAACAGCACACGTACGATTTTATCATGTGCAGAAATGAAAAGGACAAATAATGACATGACTTTAATATGTAAAATATCTTAGAAGGACAAACAAAAACCTGAATCGTCAGTCAGATTTCCATCACTGCAACAAATACCTAATGTAATCAACTCAGCAGGAAGGGTTTGTTCGGCCTGCATTTTGGCCCACGGTCAGGTGGCCTCATTTCTTTCTGGTCTGGTACACGGCAGCACATCAAGGTGAGATGGGGAGAGCCGCTCATTCACCTCTTGCCAGGGAACTAAAGGAGACCGAAACTCATGGTTCCTTTCCAGGCACACCCCAGAGAGCACCTGAAACCGCTCCATGGGTCCCCTAAGGTACAATTGTGCCCAGCTGTGAACGACAGCTTTACTGCGTGGGCTTTGGGGACGTGGCCGATGCAAACTGCAGCACCTCGCAGCAAGGGTGGCCTCTGCTGGAGTAATCCCGTGGCTGTCGCAGGACAGAGTGGTCACTATGTCTGGACCCCTCACAAGCACAGGACTTTGTTAACCAGCTTTCAGTTCTGAAGAAGCATATGTATTTGTCTGTGTTTTACTTGACAAATGTTGATCACATCAACAAGGAGATTTGTTGGGAAAACTTGGAAAGTTGCTGGGAAAACAGCAAGAGAAGGTTGTGTGCAGAGGACAAGCTATCTCGGGGCAGTAGAAAGACAGGGACCTCCACTTTGGCACGCGTTGTCACATCGCACTGCAGTGGCCCGTACTGAAGACGGCGGGAGAAGACAGAAAAGACAGAGGCCGTGGGAAGTGATGATGTGTCCAGCACAGGTGTGGTTGTCACTTCCAAGGACAGGTTACGACCCCAGGTCCTGGACCTATGCAGTCTGGAGCTGCTGGTGTGCCATGGGCTCTGTGGCTTTGTAACGGAAGATGCCCCCCAGCCACGACACTCCTGTTTCTTAGTTGCCCACGTAACTTCCTGTTCCGCTTCTGGTTGATTCCCTATAAAAGGCTGGTCACTATGATGCATATTGTAAGAATGACAGCCAAGAACTCTGCTTCTTGCTTACAATACCGTAAAATCCTCCCTCCTGAGCCTTTGAGGCCTGACATTTTGAAGGACAATTTTTTTTTTTTTTTTTTTTTTGGTTTTTCTCCGGTACCGGGAACCGAACTCACGACCTTGCGCTTGCCAGGCAGGCGCTTTTGCCGCTGAGCTAAATCCCCAGCCCCTTGAAGGATAATTGATCCCTTGTCAGTGCCTGTCCAACGTTAAATAAAGCTGCCTCCAAACCCTGGGTGTCGTTTTGGCGTTTCCGTTTGCCATTGCAGCTTGTGCTACCTCAGGAGCATGCAGGCCCGGCCCTAAGCTCGGGAGAGTCAGCCTCTCCTTCCCCGAACTGCCTCACAACGCCCTGAAACTTCTCAGACCTGTTCAATCTTCTCCGAAGCCTGTTGGCTCTGCTTCCCAGCCATGTCTGAAATTCAGCCGCTGCCTTCCTCACCGCTACAGACTTCATCTCATTCACCGTCAGTCCTTGGCCCAACTGGAAATGAAGCCCTCCAAAAGCCCAGGCCTCACAGAGCTGTGCGAAACAACTTGTGGGGCATGTCAGATCCCTGCATGCTCTGGACTAAAGCCCTCCGTCCCACCTGCAGTGAAATACTAACTCCTGAGCCCTGCTTTGGCATCTGGACAGGACAGAAGTTCCTAACTTCTCTGGTCTTGTTTCCTCATCCGTAAGCCTTGCTAAGCAGCCCGTGGGCTCATCCTCCCTAAAGCCTCCACTCACACGCACCTTCGTGGGAAGTGCTTCCGAGGGGCAGGCTGCCTCTGAGCTCCTCTGGTCAGGCCCAAGTCGTATTTCATTAGAGGAGCCTCTCTGGATTTTACGGCTACACAAAACTATTTTCCACACCCTGGTCATGCCATGGTTAAGCTATTTTATGTCCTTCCTAGGACTTATAAGAAGTCAGAATTATTTTATTTATAAATTGTTCATGGGGCTTTTGTCTCCTTTGACCCAAGGATAAATTCCTTGTGGGCAGGGACTGGTTTCTATGACCTTCTCCCTAAGGGTCACAGCAGAGGAGGGGTGGGAGCTGTCTCACTGCTGGATGCGGAGCAGTCAGCTCCTGGAAGTATTTGCCGGGAGATCGTATTCACAAGCTTTAAAGGTGGAATTCGGATTTCTAGATGGCAAAATTCCACAAAAGTGGACACATGGTGACTGCACAGTCCGTTCACCAGCGTGACCTGCTGCAGTCCGGCTTCAGCGTCCACATCTGTGTAATCTGAATTTCAGTTCCAGTCAAAAGGAGATGCCTCTGTTTAGGAACGGTCCTGCAGAGTCACTCTGACTTGAGCTTATCCTTTTTTCCCCTTCCCAGTTACTAAGTCTAACTGTAACTCACTTTTTCTTTCTCTTCTGTTCTCCCCTTCCATTCTTTCTTTTCTCTTTTTCTTTGTTAGTCTTTCTTTCCTTCCTCCCTCCCTCCCTTCCACAAGAAAGAGGAACACCAAGACAGCAAGCATTTCTTTGAACAGGGCTCAATCTATTAGTTGTGTATATCATAATACATGTGATCTTATTTTGTTTTCCAACCTACTGCAAGGATACATACATACACACCCTACTTATTTTCCATTTTTAAAATTTTAATTTTTGTTGGAACTGAGAAAAAAGATGTATTTAACATTTTAGACTAATAGCATAATACTTGTAATTTATAATAACATTTTAATATGTACTTTTAGAATTTTATCAAATAGGGCCCTTATTTATATAAATACGTGTTCATTACAAGCTATCTTATGTTCTATTTTAGTGTTATTCTGTCATCCAAGGAATATCTACCCAGAGCCCAGCAATAAATGTCAAGATGTACAAAATTTAGTTCCTGCTCTCAAGAAGTGCTGATTTAAATTGAGAAACCGACACACTTACGAAGCGGAAGCCTTAACCAGCAGTTATTACAGATGAAGCAACAGCGCAGAGAGGGGCATAATTTACTCTGCGGGTGCAGGGTGGGGGTCACAGCAGACTTCTCAGAGGGGGTCTGTGATCGCCAGCGGCTCACAGTGTTGAAGTGATGTGGCTATGCGCGCACAAATGAACTGAATAGGAATCATCACATCCGTTTCAAACCAAAAGATGCTACTGTGCTCAGTTACTGCAGTTCTCCCAAGAGTCATATATGATCTGGTTTTAAAGCTTAAAAAGAATGCTAAAGCTAATCTCAAAAATTCAGTGAGCAAGAATAGCTAAGAAAAATAAGTAGGAGGAAGGGTTATTAGGAGCCTTGGTGGAACTGTTTCTCTCATACTTAGCTTTCAATGTGACCCTTAGCCCATCAGCCTATGACATCCTCCTAGCGACTCCCTGGACCAGGGTGGGTCCCTGAGATGAGCAAGTTGGTGCAGCTAGAGCAAAGAAAGACCCTGTACAATTAAGGGCAAGTTTTCTGTGCATCTCCCATTATGAACAAGAATTATTATTATTATTATTATTAGGGTTTTTTTTAAAACCAAGAAAATCCATACAAAATTTACCTGAACTATTTTTAAGTATACTGATCAGTGATCTTAAGTACATTTATTTACAAAGCTGTGCCGTAAAATCCAAAACTCTTTTCATGTTGCAAAAAGCGAAATTCTGTATTCACACACAATTGCCTTGCAATTCTCAAAAGTATAAAAAGGCCTTTAGTTTTATTTGTGAATTTTGTAATCTTTCGCATTTCTATGACCTTACAAAAAATGACCCACGGCGGCTTTTTTCTTCTCTGCAGTGCTGGGGATGGAACCCAGGGCTCTCCCGCTGAAGGCACCCTCACCTACGCTGCCTTTTCCCTAGCGCAGGCACTGCCGCGAGGACTCCACATGCTCTCTATCTCCTGAATGATTATCTCAAACCTTTGGTACACAGCCTCATGAGTCTCCTGACTTTCTAAGATAAAAGATGCTTGAATACATTTTTACATATTGTAAATTTTTATTTAATTTTATAGATTCATGAATTCTATTAAGGATGGGTATAAGGATTATGACACTATTATTGTATTATTACTTACTACAAAGGAAGCAAATGATCCAATAATAACTTAAATAGCTTCAGCATGACAACTACAGCCAGGAGTGATAGATGATGCACATCTGCAAGATCAGCACTCTTGCAGGCTGAGGCAGAAGGAGTGCAAGTTCCTGACCTTTCTGGGCAACTCAATGATTTAGTGAGATCTTTTCTCTCTCTCAAAAACAGCTAATATGCTCATATACTGTTGAGTGGAAAAGCCTGGTTACTAAATATGCAGTGTGATCTCATTTATTATTTCAAAGAATACAGCTTCTTTAGGTTTCCCCCCAAAGCCTCATGCACTCAAAAGTGGAACTTTTTGGAGGTGGCTGGATCCAGTGTGTGTGTCAAAATACACCTAAAGGTGTGTGGCTTATAGCCCTGGCTGTGGATGGCATCAACCAACATGCTTGCAGCCTGAATGGAATAAAACAGAAAGGGAGGTTGCTGCTTCCCGCCTCCTGCCTGCCCTGCCATGGACTGTTTCCCCTCTGCCGGGTCACCCTACCTTGGAGCTAGCTGACTATGGACCGAATATTCTACAAACTATGAACTAAATAAACCTTTCCTCCTTTAACTTTGGGTGTCAGGTATTTCTGTCCCAGTAACAAGGAAGTAACTAAAATAGGTATATCCACATAACACAGGAAAGAAAAAAGGAGTGAGACAAAGGCAAAGGGAGAAATGGAAATCTTTCGTCACTCATCTTAATTTCAGCTACAAAGAAAAACACAGTAGAGAAGAAAACCAGAAATAGTAAAAACCAGGTAAACTAATCTTTGGAGTATGGGAGCATGAGTGACTTTTTTATTTGCATTTTCAAGTTATTTATAATTATATTTATAATTTGTGTAGTCAAAAATTAGGTTTATACCCCAATTGCAGATAAAAAAGTTTTCTACCCTTTCATTTTTAATTAAAGGTGTAACACTACATTATGATTTATTCTTCTCTTTAGTGCATAAAGAAAACCCACACATTTCTTAACACTATGAAATGAAATTTTGGCACACAACCCACAGACAACATCACTCAGTAAAATACATCTTGAATAGGTGACTTTAATAAGTTACTACATGAAAATGTGTTACCTAAAAGTAGACATTAAACACATCTTCCCCATTACTTTCTAAAACATTATAAATTCAATGCCAATAATCTTTTCTACCTAAATTAACATTATACATGTAGCACATAAATCCCAAAAGAACATGATCACATGACATTTTAAAGTAAAACAACTCAGAGAATCCTTCAGCTTAGCATTTACATATTTTATTATTCTATGAACCAGCATAATTGGAACATTGATAATGTATTTGTTTTGTGTAGAATGGACGGATGTGGGTTTAAATACCTTTTAATACAGCACTATTAAAATCTGAACCAAGATAAAATTAGGGAAATCTGAGTTTTCTGTGCTGAGTTTTTTTGGGAATGATTTTGGCTAATGTGAGCTTTGTTTCATTTTGCCAATGTCCTTTTCTCTACTGTCTCCCAGTCCATGACTCAGGATTTAAGAAACTTCCTCATTTTCTACACTTTAAAAAGCAGCGTCAGTATCCACACAGCTTTGGTCTGGTGGACAGTAACGGAAGGCACAATGGAGGGAAAAGAAAGTAGACGCAAGAACACCACCCCACTAAATTAACAATAACCACAGTGAACAAAAGCTACCGTGGAAGTTTTCCAGATTCTTATTATTTTAGGTATCAGCTTTATCTAACTGGAAAACTGGGCAGAGTACACCTGGGAATCCTGAATTTTGACCCTAGACCTATGAGCAGTCAGAGTTATTGAAAATCAGTTCACTAAATTTAGCAAGAGAGTTTGGACCAAGTTTATTGAATCATGAAAATCCCATTCAGATGTGTGGTGGAGCATACTAAGGAATGTGTAACTCTGGATACATAACTGCTGTCATATACTGCTGTGATGACAGGAATATCAGTTTTGATAAAATTAAACCAAAAGTGAACTAACATTTTCAAAGTGTGATGCAAACACAAACCTCTAGAATACTGTTATTTCACGAACAGTTGTTATTTTCTTTAAAAATCCTTAAGTTATTCTTTCTGATCTAAAGTGCTATATTAGTTCTTTTCATTTATGCAACATTACCGTTTGTCTTGGTTATAACTTTAATTTCATGTACAGGTTTCTATGTGTAGACAAAGTATCTTTAGCTTTGGACACTCAAGTCAATTTAAGATACTTAGCAATTCAGCCTGGCAGGCTTTATGTTTGGTGCTAAGGGGGCACATGAATAAATAAGAGAGGTCCTCAATTACATTTCCTATTAATATTTAAATTTACCCACAAATATGCTTCAAGGGAAATTTTCAGTAACTTTAAAAATATATGTAAAATTCATATTTTCTTTCAAATCTCATCATTCAGGTAGGTGCTCAATGTAATTTACAAGACTAGATGAGAACAGGATTGCACTGTTCTTAATATGAGTGCAGCATCGCCTCATACTATAAGTTAATGAATACTCGAACGGATATCTACACCAGTATTTTACACCATTAAAGGAAATACGGGAAAACCACAGCCCTTAAACAGCTAAATACATTCACAAGATATTACCAGGCTTGGCTCTCCCCTTTGGGGCTCAGATTTGGGACTGCAGGAGGTAAACAACAGTACAGTACTGGGTTTGCACCCACCCCCCAACACCTGCTATGGGAGGGATGGCCTCACGCGACCAGGTAAGTCCAGCACAAGTTGACGCAAGCTGCTGTTACGATGGACAAAATCCCCACTCCCACTGAGGGAAATTACCTGCTGTCTTTGCAAGCATCTTAATGTCTGTTTCACCCTCCGTCACAAGCAACACTCGGGTTAGTGCTTCATTTCCTTTTGAGGGGACTCACTACAAGGCAGTGCTGCTCTCTTTTGACTGGTGCAGCACAGACACCAGTATCAACCTCACCTGCGTTTATCATCCCAGTCACCGGGTGGGGAAATGTGGGGCTCCAGCAGTACATGACGACGATGAATATTAAGTCCTTATAATGTTGTGTCAAGTACTTCTCCTCTTAATTAACCTCATCCAATCCTCACAATTTAATAAGTAATAATAGTAAGCCACTCAATACGCTAACGTAGAAGAAAACGATCAGGAAGTTTAAGTAAATAACATGAAATCCATGACACACACATCTATGGCTTCTGCTTCCCCAAAGTACTGCATCTTTTCCTGGTTTTCCTTTTACTTCTCTGGAACTGCAAATGTATTTTTAGCTCTGAATATCTAATTCAATGTAAGAAACACTCCACAAGCTCTCCTGGTACCCATGTGTTCGGTACTATGGGGGACACACCGCTGAGTGAGAAAGCTCCTGAATCTCATGCTGATAGTGCCTACTGCTGGAACCACTGCAACTGTACGAGGTATTCTCCTAGTTCCGGCAGCACAAAAAGGCTTCTAGTTTTATCTACAAACTCCCTCTTATTTCCACGGTATAAGCTTACAAAGCAATCCATGGCATCTTACCTCGCAACACCCTGCAGCAAAAGGCTCACAGTGTGTGAAACCTCCTCAAATTGTTTGAAGTCTTGAAGCCCACACTCCGTCAACTACTGAGTTTTCTGTCATCATAACACTAGATGCAAGATGTCCAACTCCTTAAATCTTATGAACTCTCAAAATTTCAGCTCGCAGATTTAGTGAGATCCACCGCCTCTAATGACAGCAGCCGTGTCTTCCGGGACAGAGACCTCTGGACAGCAGTACAGGATTCTGGACTCTGAGAGTTAAAATGTGATTGCCAAGTTGACGGCTGCTGAGGTCCTGACAGCAGACAGACTCTCTGCAGCCCCAGGGAGCAGGAAGCAAGCGTGGGGGCTCTAGGAAGAAGACACTCACGCACAGTCACAAGATCCGGGTTCAGACCTAATCACGCATCACTTGTATGGCAAGCTGTTTGGTTTTTCTGAGACTTAGTGTTTCTACCTGCAAAATGTGGCTAGGAACACCTGCCCTGAACAGATAATTCCTAAGACTCGGCAGAGATGAGTCACCGTTTCTTTTCATCCACCGTCTCCACACTGCAGTACTGACTGAAACGGCACTTCGAGTCTGAGAGCAGACAAATGTTCGTCTTAGAAGAGACGACCCGGTCAAGTATGAGTCCAGTTAATATGAGCATGGGGACACAGCAAGTAGTAAGTAAAGGTTCCTCAGGTATTTTCTACAAATTCACTTTCCTGGTCAGCTAACTTCTAAATATAAGCTATAAAAATCTGGGTCAGGTAAGAAGAACAGTGCTTTCGTCGCCTTATGGCTTTAGTGCAGAAAATGTTGCTAACAACGACTTGTGCTCCTGTGCGCTATGCGGAACTAAGGTGCAGTGTATCACTATCAGGAAACACATCTTCTGGTATCACTGCAGTAGTAAACAAAGCGAGATGAATTTAGAGAGAAAAATTTCAGAGGTGAGGTAATTATAAAGTGACTACGATTGTCATTTAAGCCTGAACAGATAAAGTGCACTCATTAACACGTAAGGCGCAATTCTTAAAATGCCTTGCAGATCGCAGTTCTAGTGAACTACTGTTTCCACGGTCCACTTAACTTGCACAGTGCAGATGCAATTTGTGAACTAGATCAGGTTAGCGGAGTATTCGCGGAACCTCCTGCCCAGGGACCATTCATTTAAACCCTGAATCCAGATGCACAACCACCCACAAACTGAATTGTCTCTGATTGCCATACCCAGATGAGGCCCCTTTTTAAACTGGGATTAAACACACTTAAACAACATGCAGAGTTTAGGGAAAGTGATGGTGGATCACCTCACTTCGAATGTTACCAGGGCTTGAGAGACCTTTATTCATCTTAAGGCGGGGCAACCTGACGGTCAGCTTTCCACTGGAGGCGCTTTATCTACAGCGGGAAAAATACCTTCACCAACCGAACTCCAAAGTATCTTGTCCACTGTCAGCAGAAGTGCCTAGTGCTTAGTTAAAACAGATTCTTGCGACTATAAAGGATTGGATAAATGGCTTTTAAACCGCTGGCTAAAATTGGGAAATGATGAACAATATTATCTAAAATTATCAAAACACTTTTGAGAACATAGTTCTGCTCGGAGGGCTCCATGGAGGAAGGGCCTCATTGTCGAGGAAGGAATGCTGTTTCTTTTGTTTTCGTTCGGTTCTTTCCTGCTTTTCTTTCTTTTCCTAAAGAAAAAAAATAGAAAACTATGAATTTATATACACCATGTGAACATTATTTTCAAATCAGGTTACTTGCTGAGGAACAAAGTAGTCCATCATAAGGTATTTATATATCATTTCCTAGTTTAGTTATTTATTTACAAAGAAATAGCAAAGGAATGGTGCTAATTTCTAAGTATATTATCAACTGGTACTGTTACTCACTTTTTAAATAGGACAAAAAGCCCTACAATTCTATAACAGAAAGATAATTATTGGAAAATGACTTTCTGAGAATAGTTTCTCAGAAGTATATTACTAAGTGAACTTCTGAATATTCCATACCAACAGGATACTCCAAATATTTTTAATAATTTATTTTAAAGATAATTTTAAAAACCCAATAAAAATGATACAGAATTTCAAAACAAGATGATACAAGATTAACAATGGTTATCATATTGCAGACTGTCATCTTCAAAGTAGTTGCTCAGATTACTAGATATAGGCATGTAAGATTGATCAAACAATATAAGCATTAACTGTTCCTTTCAATGAACTAACAGAAATCAGTAGTACAATTACTTTAGCTATCTTTTCTTTTCTCCTTTCCGCTATCCCAGTTGATCTTTCCTTTTGAGCAGTTTCTTTCCCTTTCACAATGTCTACTGTACCTTTTGGATCTTATTTACTCTTTCAGTTTCTTACAGTAGGGAGACAATATGATGTTTACACATGTGGGTCTGATTTATTTCACTTATGAGTATGGTCTCTAGTTGCATCCATTTACCTATAAAAGCCTCGAGTTTGTCTTTCTTTATAGCTGAGTAATACTTCTGAGTATCTGCCCAGAAGAACTAAAACCACTGTACCACAGTGATCTATGTACACTCATGTTTATAGCAGCACAATTTGTAATACTTAAATCTTGGAAACAACCCAAATGCCCACCAACCGAGGAATGGATAAAAAAGATGTGGTATTTTCATACTCCAAATATTCTACAAACAGTTGAAAATTCATCTCAGTACTTCTTTACTTGTTATTGAACTTCAGAAAATTTTCAAACATTTCTTTACTCCTTTTGCACATTTTCTGTTGAATTATTTGGCCCATTTAACTGAGTATCAGTGTTTTTAATTTTTAGCAATTTTTGAATTTTCAAATAAAATATTATCCTCACTTCAAACATTTTGATCTTTTCAGTTCTTAGCTTCTGTAAAAAATGTACTGAGAAATGATTCAACCCCAGGAGACTGTTCAAAGACCAACAAAATGAAAACACAAGCACCCACTATTTGCCGTACAAGAAAACCAGGTAACCAGGCCGTGCTTCTGGATCCACGTCCGCTCCTCCCCCACTTCCACACTCGTCCCTTCTCTCTGAGTGTGACCTTCAGTAACGCTGAGGGGCGTCCCCTACGACTTTTATTGCACACACATTCATACTCAACAAGAGCAGTCTTATTATGAGCATTTTCAGAATTTCTACCAGAAGATACTGTGTTGTATGTCGGGAAACGTCCTGTCTTGTTTCTTCACATCTACGAGACCAGTCTACACGCAGCTGCACTCTCCTTTCAGGAGCCGGAGTCTAGTACATGCAAATCCGCGTTTATTCTGCTATGTTTTGCGGAAGGCATGTATGCAGCTACTACTTCTTTCCATTGTAATGCTGCTATGTACATCTTGTCTGCTCCTTGGGCATGAGTCTTTGTTATCCTCTACGTATATGCACAAGAGCAAAACTGTTGCTTTGTGAAACTTGTTGTACGTAGACTCGACTTCCCTGGGTGATGTCAGGGTGGCTTCTGCAGCAGCTATAGGAGCTCGCCTCTGGCAAGAGGCTACTCTGACTTTTTATTCTGATGTGCAGCAAGTCTAAACTTGGTAAGTGTTCTTAAGTGTTCTGTTCATTTCTGAGTGATTTCTTCTACATTTAGAAAAGCACGTTTGCAGGGCATGGTGGTGCATGCCTGTAATCCCAGTGCTCAGGAGGCTGAGGCAGGAGGACCACTGCTTGAGTTCGAGACCAGCCTAGGCTACAAAGTGAACTCGAGGCCAGCCTGAACTGCATAGGGAGACCCTGTCTCAAAAAGACAACCCCCAGAAAACTCTCAAAAAACAAAACAAACAAAAAAAACAAGCAAAGAAAAGCAAGTTTATTCCCATGAGACTTGGTAAGTATGGAATTCTATTTTCTTTTGGCATTTGAAATTTACCACATTAGTTCTTTTGGAGTTTGTTCTGCTGTAAGGCAATACTTGGAAGTGATTTTAAGTCCATATGTCACAAAAATAAGCCCAGCAGTTGATGCATGCCTCTCCTGACCTAGCCACCTTATCACACATCACTGCCTCCCGTGTGACAGTCTTCAGGCGCCTGCCGGCCGGCTGTCCCACCAGAACCCTCCACCCTACTTCTGTGCACGTGTTTAGTTGCCCTCCTGCCCTACGCTGGGAGGAAGGGGAATGTAAAGCAGCACAGATCCTGCCCCTGTCCCCCAACTTTCACTCTGACAGATAACAAACGAGAAAACAGAAAATTCCCAATGGGGTGAATTTCTATAAAACGCCAAAAAAGCTATTGCAACAAGAATAAAGGAAAGTGGCTCCTTTGGAAGGAAAGCGGGTTCAGGGAGTCCCCTCACAGCGGGGGTGGGGTGCCAAGGTGAGGGAGGAAGGCACGGCCAGGCTGCGGCAGGGCTGGGAAGACGGATGAGAGCACCACGTCTGTGGGGTGAGCAATTATCCACCATATGCCTACTACACAATGGAGACTACGTCAAAATTTTGAGATGAGTAGATAACTGTATAAAATTCTGAAGCCATTAGACTATCAGAGAAAGGCATTTTCCTATCCTGTCTGCAGAAAGAAAAAATTCCACTTGGTTAGACAGAGTAAATCTGTAGTAGGGTAGACATTTAAAATTTTACTGGTATCATCATTATAGAAGTTTTATACATATCATGTTATTTTGTGTTTAGTCTTTGATGAGCTTTGTTCTCCAGAGGCCTAAGGAGAATGAGAAAGTAAGTACGACAGACAAAAACAGCATGAAAACTCCAACTGCTACATTTCCTCACCTAACTGATATTCGTGGTGGGATACATCTTTTCAACATAAGACTTTTATCTTTTTTTAGAATGAAGCATTAAGACTACAAGGTTCATTCAAATAGTAAACAATTTCGATGACCTTATTTTTATACTATTTCTCTGCATGAAATTACTAAAACAAAGTCAACCCAGAACAATAAATCCTGTTTGGTTTTTAAAATTAGCACTGCCTTAAGTTACTTCAGGAAGAGCGATACCTTTCTAACATCATTATAATGTTAAGTGTTCTAAGAGTTTTGTTCTATTATCTCAATTTGAATCCTGCAGGATAGTTCTAAAATTTTATTTTGATCTTGCCTATTTCTCAAGATAATGCCGAAGTGCTTTATCTTTTATCTCATGTTTAAACAGCTCACTTCGGTTTCATGTACCTCTTTACCAACTGCTGATTCTAAGTTTACGTGAAAACATACACAAGAACAGCCAGAAAGACTGTGGAAGAACTAGACGAAAGGTGAACTCAGGCAGATATGCAGACACGGAAGCCTAATAATGAAACAGGTGGCAGTGGAGTATGTATAAGGAAACCAACTAACGGAACACAGACAAGAAACACACCCCCCGATGCGGGACGTGTCACTGAATAAAGACAACACGTCAAGCCAACGAGTAAAACAAGGGCTGTTTTGTAAAAGACAGATTTAGAAAATAAAGTTGGACTATTTCCCACCATGCACTAGGAGGACTTCTAAGTACAGCAAATGTTAAGACATTAAGATATTAAAGTCATTAAAGACAAATGGGAGAACGCTGATTAACCTCCAGTTATAGAGAAGGACTTTTCAAGTCTCATTGACAATCAGAAGCCAAATGAAAAGACCCAGAAATAAAGTTAAGTTCTTCATGGCATAAAATACCACAAAGTTGGGGAGCCAATGGTAGAGTGGGAAGAATATATCTGTACCTCACATGAGAGATGATAGGCTAATTTCCCTAGTACACAAAAAAGCTTATAGAAATCCGTAAGAAAAAGAGCAGCAACTCAGTAGAAAGATGTAGACCTAACAAAGCAACAGTTTATAGAAAAAAGATATAAAATGCTTTACAAATGGAAAGCTGACCAACTCAACACCAAGCAGAGAAATACAAACTGAAACTACCCTGCATGGTCTTTCTAACCAGCAGACAGGCACGAAGTCAGAGTCGGATACGAAATAACTGGGTAGACTGAGGAGAGACTTTAGATTGCTGAGTCAGGTGAATGTTACTTACTCGTATGAATGTGTTACCTGTGTACCTGTATAAAGTACTATTCATCAAAAATTAACAAATGCGTACTGATATTTTAAAACAGAAAATTGTATTTTACTTGACATCACCAAAAATAACTTTTATAAATATATTGAAACCAAATGTATGTATACAAGATGTGTTCCAAATATACAGTGAGTGTTTACAAAAATGCATTACAGTAGAAGACACATTGTCATTAATCCCCTTCAAAGCTGCGCTCACGCCTGTAATCCCAGCACTTGGGAGGCTGAGGCAGGAGGATCCTTGCAAGTTTGAGACCAGCCTGGGCTACTACGTGAGCTCAAGGCCAGCCTGAACTGCGTAGTGAGACCCTGTCTCAGAAAGACCAAAAAAGAAAGAAAGATGGGAGAAGTGTTTTCACTGTGGTGGTGGCAGGGTATTTTGGGGGGGTTAATGGCACTGTTTCTCTTACTGTAATTTATGTTGAAAACACTTTAACAATTACCCTATTATTCAATCACATCTTTGTATAAGGTGAAGTCCAATTAGATATTTTTATATTCCAACCTCAAACCTGCTCTTTCACTAAAAAACACCTATAAGAACTTTACCTTGAGGTCATGAGAAAGATAAAAAAAAAGTTCAACTTAAAAATAGAGTATGTTTCTCACCATTAAATTCAGTGTTGCTGTGGGTCATGACCAAGTTCACCTAAAATAACCCAGTACACTCATTAGTACACTTGCCCGCTTCCTGAGAGGTCAGAGGCAAGGAAAGGGACCCTGGGCCCAAGGGGCAAGAAGAGGATTATCATGGGAGTTTAATACTGGGTGCCTGGGGGAATAGAAGCATTAATAGAATTAGTAAATCAAAGAAAACACAAAGCATGCAAGGAGAGTGGATTCGACAGGCAGCTTCAGGGAGAAATAGTAAGTACGGCACACAGAACTTGGTCGGGGAGAAAAGGGACAAAAAAGACGATTAAGAAACATGAGCATCAACAGGAATACATACCAGCCATTTTCCATATTCACTGATGGCTTGCTTATCTTTATAGTTTTTCTCAGCTCTCTTCAGTTCTTCCTTTCTTTTCTCATTTATTTTCTCCTTTTCCTTTTGCTTAAAGAATGCTTCCTTTTTCTCATTCCTACGTAGAATAGTATAAAACACTGGAAAGTTAAAGGAGAATATGTAACACAGCCTCCCTGACATAGCTCTGGCCGGAAGAACGCTGAGACGCACCAGTGAACCTCAAGCTATGCTAATCTCAAATCTATCTAAGCACCTGTCATTGTGGATTACCATTTTTCAACCGCAGTTAAGTTTTCTTTCTTTTTCTCAGCCACCGTTTCCTCTTCTTTCTGCCTCTTGGCTCTTGCATATTCTTTCTCCTTCTTATTTTTCTCTTTAAGATATTCCATCTTTTTCTCTTTCCATTTTTCAAATGCCTGGAAAATTTCAGAATAATTTTCTCCTGCTTACTGTGAATATTATAAAGTACGTAAAGTGCGGTGCGTCACTCACTCTGGGTTCAGCGGAGACGCCGGAAGCCCCTGCGTACCTGCAGCGCCTCGCCCTTCCGGAGCGCATTCTCCTCCTCGGCCTTCCTCTTGTGCTCCTGCTCAAGCCTCTTTTTGGCAGCTAGTTTCTTCGCTTCCTTTTCTTTCATAGCTTTCCAGGCCTCAAATGATGCTAATGCTTCTTCTCTCTTAGCAGCTCTTTTCTATTTTGGAAAAAACAACAGGCCGATAAATACGCGTGTATAAGCAGACAGAAAAACAGATTCAGTTACAAAGATATCCATCGTTAATCCTTGAGAGTCATTCTACACAGAATTTAGGTTTTAAAGTAGATCATTTATTTAGGTTCGTTTGAATACGTTAATTTATTTAAAAACGTTATTCAAATTATTCACATTTTAAAGTGACATTTTGGAAGTGTTTATCAGACACTCGTCTATTATTCATGAGAAAAATGCAATGCTTTTCCAAGTTCTACTAAAAATGTTATCAAAATAAATTACAGTAGTCTGAGTGGCACTGTAAAATTTCAGAAAAAATTTTAAAAGTTGTAAGATTATAAAATAAGTTGGTGAACTGGTGAAGTCGCACAGTAAGGAAGAAATCTTTGGTTTGAAGCCGTGTTGATTAACATTGGTGCATAAAGTGCTTACTTCACAAGTAAATACCAAAGGTTGAAATCTATGCTGGACGGGACAGCAAGTAGGTGACTCCTCAATCTAATCTTACAATATCCAATATCTGCTACAAATATTGCTTAACAGCGGAGGGCACACTGCTGTATCAAGGAGGTCTCATCACTCAGGAGTGGGGCCCTATCACCCTGCAGCACGGTACGGGTGAACGTACAGGTGCACGGCGCGGGGCTCCATGGTGTCACACACCACGGGGGAGCCAGGCCACGGAAGCCTCCGAAGAAGCCTCCAGAGGCCTACTCCATAAAGGACTGGCGCAGGCAGTGATCTCTTTGGAACGCTTCCTTTTAAAGCTATTTTTATGCTGAAGAGCACAGGAAGCTTTTGTTTTAGAAGACACAAAGCACTGAGCAGGCTGCAGGCAGGCAGACAGGAGTGAGGAGAGGGGACGGAGAGGGCAGGGGGGCTGGCAGGAGCTCGCGCTCAGGGCAGGACGGACAGGAAGACACACCCACAACTCCAGGGGCAAAGAGGAAAACTGAAGGTGAGTGTTGAGGATCCCTTCTATTCGGGGCCAGGTTCCACCTGAAGTCGGTTTCTAGAAGTGAGTTAGGTGGTCACAAACATAACTGCTCAACCCTGTGAGTTCTACCCATGAAAACTAAAATAAAAACTTCTATATTTCTGTTTTCATGAAAAACAGTTATATTCATGCCAAATTCAAACTATATAATAAACTACTATGAAGAATTTTAAAAATCAACTCTTTTATCTAGAAGTTATTTCACCATTTTAAAAACAACTGATTTAGAAAGGTCAAATATTCAGAAATTAACTTCCTTATTTCTCCATACCTGTTCATTTTGGATCCTTAAGTTTTCACTTTCTATCCTTTTTATTCTGTTCTTTTCATGTAAGTGTACATTTTTCTTTTCTAACCACTTCTGTGAGAATAGGAAAAAGGTTACATGATATTCAAAACTGCCTAAATGAATTAGAATTTTATTTCTGAAATAGTTGATTAAAACTCTTAAAAAGAAAACATAAAATTTATAAATTTTACATAAACTAGTATCATTTTTCTTTTTCTAACAATAATTTAATAAATCTAGATATATATTACTTAAGAAAACCCTATGCGTACGATCAAATGTGTATGATCCTCTTTAGAAATAAGAATAGAAATTTCAAAGACTGAATGTCAAGGGTAAATGTACTAACGTTTCTTTCTCAAATGCATATGTGTAATTTCCTAAAATGCATTATCTTATACAACAAACAAGACAAAAAAGACATATTGAAACTATGAAAAAATTCTGTGTAAGTCCAACAAGATCCCAGGAAAGAAAATTTTCAAACACCTTTTTGTGTCACTAAATAATATAAACTTTAAGGACAAAGAGAATATCATGTATATAGATCATACAGTGTTTTAGCTTTTGCTGTATTTCTAAAAACCGTAGGGGCATGTTTTGAAACATCTGTGGTCAGTTAAAGTGTGGAAGCAAAAAGTTGAGTGAAATACCTTTGCATTGGTCATGCATTGTAAGGGAAAATCTTTCCATGTGATTAAGGGTTAAACCATCATTTCTGACAGTCACCTTATCCTTTGATAAACATGTATCCTTAGGAAGTGAGGGTTGGTCACCGTTCTCATTAAAAGCCTTTTCCTTTTTACCTGGTAAACAGCTGCCCTTATGTGATCTGCTTTGTCAGGCTCGAGGTTCTGCTTCTGTGAAGGCTTTTGGTCCAAGACTTTCAAAGTCCCTAAGTACTGGGAAGAGGTAGTTGACCCTGGAGTTCTCCTTACAGAACTGGATTTCTTCACAAACTCAGAAGTCATTAATCTGAAAAGTTCCAAATACATCAAGAGAGAGTACTTCAACTTGTTAGAATATGTAACTGTCACCATTGAGAACTACATTATAACTTCATTTAAGAAGTTATAATCACTTTGAAAGTGATGCAGGTAAAAAGTAGTCTTTCTTACTACATAAAAGTCCCACTTATTATAATTTAAACTTTATACCTTTAGAATGATTGCTAGTTTTAGGTGTTTTTAATTAGAGTGTTTTTAAGAAGTACAGACCACAGCTCACATTACACAAAGAAAGGAAGATTAATAAAGTGGGCTTTATTTACTCTTTTCATGTTTCCTTGTATCATTTTGTTACAGGAACCACTCTAAAGTTAGAAAGACCGGAACCCTCCATTTCAGAGGTTGGTGGGGAGAATCAGTCTATTCTGGTGACGTTTACCCATGTGGTAACGTATAGCCACACTGGCTATACCTGCTGCCTTCCTGCTCCAGCTGCAGAAGGGAGCAGTCGCCACAGGGACAGAACTGCCCAGGCCACTTGAAACAGGCACTGGCTGACCATTCATTCATAGGACGGCCCGGCTGGTCATGCCTACTTGATTAAAATTCGAAGGACTCAGCGGGCTTAGACTAGAACTCATGAGCTAGCAACCTTCACCTGTATAACGCAGATGAAGCCACACAGCTTTTTATCAGGTTAATAAGCCCACTTAGCCCACAAGCCTGAAGACTTTCGGGACAATTTCTCATGTGTTAGGGGTTTTAGATGAAATAGTCAACCCATCTCCTAAGAGGGAAAGGAAGAGTAAGTCGAGTAACACCAAATGCAGTTTGTTTTACAGAGTTTAAACTGAAATGAGTTTTGCTAAGAGTGCAACCCCCTAAGTGAGCGACGCTGATGACTTTATTACCGGGCAGACGCACTGGATGCTCTATTCGTTGTTGACTTTTTACTCTTCGTGATTCTGTCTTCCACTGTTTTCTAATAAACAGAAAATCCCATGGATAGGTTATGCACCATTAGTGATCACAGTTAGGCTTGGCGCCTACACTGTCAGGAAATCAGTACTTTATCCAGTACGGGTCATGCACAGTAGGCCCTGGGCACAAACCAGTGAATGACATTCCACCGAGGAGCCAAATCTCAAGCAGGGGCCGCAGGCCACAATCACAGAAACCCGAGTCATGAAAAGAAACGTGAGGGTCAGTGACGGTGACTGCAGGGGCCAGAGCAGGGCTGGGTCCACTGGGACAGCTGCCCTGGGAAGGCATCTGTGCGGGGCAAGAGGGAGCCAGGGCTGCGGAGGAGGCGCAGGGAGGCCCACACGGGGGACTGGAGAGATTTATTTTTAAAATAAACCCCACAAGCACATGGACAGAGGGACAGAGTGGACGAGCGTGTGGCCAGAGGAGCCGGTGACTGTGAGCTGGTGGTGGTGGGCCTTTGGCTGTTCTTCTTATGATGAGGAAGCAACAGCAGAGGCCTCACTCCCTGCGTTCCAAGAGCCCTAGGTGGTACTACTGGGAGGGGAGCGCAGGTGAGGCACGTCCTCAAGGTGGCAGCAGTGCTTTTCCAGGGAAGGCGGCCAAGGGCAATCCACCTGGAACAGGGCTTGTGACCTTCGGTGAGACAAAACTATCGTCTGTATTATGATAGTCCCGTTTAACTACCAGTTTTCACCTACCACTGTTCACTTTCCCTGGTAATAAATAAGAAAGTTCTTAGCTACCTACAGCTGCAAGAGATAAATACTACATTTAAGAGAAACAGAGCCCAAACATGCTATCGTATAGATTTTAAGTGTGGTACCCTGGGACAAGTAGTCCTGCACACCACAAATCTGTTCTTCAAGTTTACAATTACAGTGTTTTGAAGAACAATCCTGTCCATCTATTTACGGACACTGACAAACATTTCTTACAGATTTCCATAAAAATGTTCTCAAATTATGTTAAAATTTCACTAACTCAAAACCTCAGAAATTGGTCCAGACAGCTGTACTTTTAGCATCTGAAGACCTACAGAAACTATTGCTACAGGGACAATTTCTGAGAGATTTTAAAGTACATTTTGATCATTTTCAGGTAACAGTGGGTTTTATTTACTACAAACTTTTCTACTGAATCAAGAACTACCTCACAACGTAACACCACTATCAAAAGGTGAGATTTCCACAGGTTATGCAGAGCTATGTAATATGGAAAGTAAGATATTGTGAGGCTCTCATGGTGCAAGCCACAGTATGGAAAGTGTGAGTTTACGGAAATACCTGTGCGGGGGCCGTGGCGTCGGCAGGCCCGATGGGCCCTGGAGATCTGGGCAGCCGGGGTGCAGCTGCGAAAACCTCCTCCCGCCCCGGCCCAGCTTCCTCCTCGTCTTCTTTACGGCCGTCGGTGGCCCCCTCACTTTCCTCGGGGTTCTCAAGTTCAGGAGCGACACAGTCCATCAAAACCGCATTGTCTTCGTTTCCATTTAGTTCCCAGGAATGATGGTTTTCAGTGACTTCTTCATTCTGATCTATATTGAGAAAGAACAGCAGCACTAGAACCTTCTGAATGAGTAAACTGGAACACAGGTTTGCTTACTTTCCTGTAAAGGAAGACTGCCTGTAATCTTTGCTCTTGCAAAGTAAGATAGGATGGAAAACACCACTTTTTTTCATATGTGATCTTCGAAAGCAAAACTGGTCACTTCATGAAGCATTTGGGAAAACTAGTTATTTTAAAAAACACATTAATCATTAGAATGGAACAACTATTCCAAAAGAAAGACACACTAAAGGGCTTGTTGAGGGACAAGTCAAATAACCATGGTGGCAACATTTGTTCAGTCCTAAAACTTACCACGTTTCCCCCCAGACAGAACTGAGTCTTCTACGTTAACTTTTGCTCTAAAAGATACAGCAGGGCTTCTTCTCAGAGGATATCTCATTTTATTCATGTACAACACTGTACATTTATTCCCTTTAAGTCTACCATCAAATCAGTACTAACTAAAGACTTACGAGTTAGGAGTGGCAACAAAAACGATGAACAATTAGGAACGACGCTCTACACAAAGATGAAAGGTTGCACGCTCCAAAATTAGCAAGTGCTTCTTCACTTCATGGTAGTGCGTCAGGTACGTGTTGTAACACACGCCGTACGGAGTTACGAAGATTCGCACTGTCAAGTGCGCAGGATATCCCTGTGACATCTGTGCTCTGATTGGTCATTTGGCAATACGCCTCGAGCTCATTTGCCTACGCAGGCGTTTCTGTCTTGTCTAGAGGTGCCCACTGGTGTACTTACAAATAATGAATTATGCTGCAATTTATATTACCATTTTTATATTAATGTCAATATTTATTTGTATTTAATTATATATTATTATTTTATATTTCATTGCATTTGCTGTATGTCACAACAGACATACTAGACGTCAGTCTGGCTCATGATCTTCACAGGGGCTTATTGTGGGGTAAGGCTTATATTACGAGCACATGAGCACCCTGAAAAATCACGCCAGGGTTCATTTTCCAGTTAGGTCTGATTTGGGGAAAGAGAATACATGTCCTTAGCTGGAGAGGCTGGCTGTGAAAGGATCGGCACACATTTCCAGGCCGTGGCAGCGACCACAATAAGAAGCAAGCATCAGTACCACTGCAGAGGACAAAGCCAGCGTCGTCCGTTCCGTTCTGCGGTGCTGCCCCGCTGGCCTCCGCCCAGGACTGAGCGTATCAGCGGCCTGCGGGACCAGCGCCTGCTCCTGCAGGAGACACCTCACTTTGCTTCTGTACAGCTGCTGCTGTTAGGATCCTGCCATGCTCTGGATGCGCAGTGCAAAGAAACCAGCGCTCTCTGTGGTCTCTCATCGCTACCGGGGCCACGGCCTGGCCCAACACCGACCAGCACCACCAAGTCCTAACGCTGCTGCTTGTCCTATGGCCACTGATTTGGAACCTGTCTGGAGGTCAGTCCTTTTACAGACATCTTATTACTGCGTTACACGGTCACATCCGGACGGCATCCAGCTGCAATTCACTACTGGGCTGTTGGGAGCTGTATCAATTCACTCAGTGAAAAGAACACAGACTCTGGAGCCAAATGTTCAAACTGTGGCTTCAGCCCTGGCCTTGGGCATGTTTCTCAGTACCTCTGCATTCCGTCTTCCTCATCCGTAAAGTGACAAAGATTATACGACACAGTAAGCACTTAAGAAATGTCAGTAGTATGCCCGAATCCTAGGAGTGGCTATGCACTTCAGCTTGTGCTGTTACAGCACTAAGAAAGTAAGCATGAACCACTCACGCCTCGCATTCACTATGTGCTTAGTGTTCTAAGCGCTTTGTTTGTGTTATTTTTTTAAGGCTCACAACTGCCCTTGGGGCTGGATATTCTTATTATCTGCATTTTAAAAATCCCTACGTGGCAGAGAGGCTTGCGACTTTGCTCATGTAGCTGTACCTGGATTAAAGTCCGTCTGAACGTTACACTGCACGGTGGAGACTACTGCACCACTCGCAAGTGGGCACGACTCGCCCGAACGCTCACCCCCCAAACTTGCCCTGTGGCTACAACGGACTGCAGCACCGACATTTCACAACCTCCTTTTCATACGGGTTAATCTGACAAGTGGGGAGACGGAGGTACTGCCAGTTAAAATTCTGCACCTGAAGTCACACAGTACTGAGCAGTCAGCACTGAAACTGAAGCAAAGACAAATACACTTCCCCTGTAACCGTGCGAAGTACAGTTCCCCCACAAACGAGGGTCTGAGCAATGCAGCATTCACAAGCAAAACACAATAGTTAGATACAACCACCTTTTCTGGACATCTTCTCCTCAGATCCTGGTGGAAAGCACCTTCCAAGGCTGTCTTTAAGGGATGACGACGGGCTTTTAAATGACGGATCCTGTTTTTAAAAAATGAATTTGCCATGTAAGTTCAGTTCTCAAGATTTTTACAGCAATAGCATTATTAAAACTACAGACATGGGATCTGCACAGTCTGCCGCTGAGGCGCCAAGAGCGCTAAGCTCCTGGAGGCCGCCGAGCTGTGCTTCTGAGCCTTCACTGTAATCCTTTGGTACTCAGTGGGGCCCTGAAAGAGGTATTTTAGTTCTGTACCTGAAATCTCTATTTTAGAGCAATCTCTGCCTAGGAAACACACTTACAATGCTGGGCTCAAAGAAATACTAGCTTGTTTAGAACTAATAAAGAAGCCTGAGAGGATCCTGTGAAACCACCGAAGCCAAAGACTGAAAGACAGAGGCAAAGATTCAAGTTGACATGCATTGCCAGAGGGAAAGCTGGAAATCTGTGTGCAACCACGCTGGCTGGCTGTTAGAAGAAATGTTCAGAGGCACTTAGGGGATCTGGAATCCTCCGTCATTCATAGCGTCCTGCGTGCAAGCAAATGCCGCTGAGGAGGGAAGAGACAGAGCAGATGACTCACACGGGAGGAAACAACAACAAAAACAAGGGACAGTCAACAGGAGCCAGCCACAGACGACGCAGATGTGGCAGTTAGCAAGAAAGGCCCCGAGTCATTCCTGTAAATGTGTTCCGGTATGATAGGGCAAACACGTGCACAATGGCTAAACAGAAGGGGATCTTATCAGAGACAAAGAAAGCCAAAAAACACCAGTGGAAATTCTACAGTTGAATGCTATAGTAACTGAAGTAAAGTTTCACTGGGTGGACTTCATAGCAGATCAGAGATCAGAAAAAGTCAGGGGACTGGAAGGCAGCAATGTAAATTAGCCCACTTGAAAAACAAAGGAGAGTAAAGATTAAAGAAATGTGAATGAAACTCCAGTGATCAGTGACATATCAATGTATGGATAACTGGAACTCCAAAGAGAGGGAAGAAGACAGGGTATCAAAAAATTAAAAAGCAAAATAAAAATCCAGAGACATCCCCTATTCCTGGAAGGTATCAGCTCAGAGAAAGCTCCCTGGCCCCAAGCAGAGCAAGGACAGGGAAACTAACCTGGGCACCTTGTACTCAAGCTGCTACAACTCAAAGAAGAACAAATGTTGAAAAAAATTCTTTAAGTCGCAGAAAAAAAAATAACATTGTATACAGGAGAATAATAAAATGTGTGACTGATTTCTTGACAGAAATGAGAAGCCAGAAATAATGGAAACCTACAAAGAGTTAAGGGTTAAAAAAGGAACTACATCCAAGGAGGATATACTCAGCTAAAAATCCTTCAAAAATGAAGAACAAGAAATACTTTTTAGATAAGCAAAGACTGAGAAAGTCCGTTACTGACAAACTTACATTGTAAGATATGAAAAAAAAAGTGCATAAAACTGATGAGAAATAACAAAATCATGGTTTGGATCCATAGGAGGGAAATGAGATTCCCAGAAACTGTACATGTATATCTTTAAGAAAAATATAAAGATTTATTTTTTCGTAATTCTTTAAAATCTTAGGCAAAGTGTTAAAAAAGCTCTTTAAGAAGAATTATAATAATGTATGTATTGTTGGGATTATATCCTCAGCAGTTCTTTTTTTTTGTTTTTTTTTTCTGGTACTGGGAATTGAACTCATGACCTTGCACTTGCCAGGCAGGCGCTATGCCACTGAGCTAAATCCCCAGCCCATCCTCAGCAGTTCTAAAAGATATGACAATGATATCACAATGAGTGAAGGAGTATAGGCAACTAAACTGCTGCAATATTTCTATGCTAAATGTGAAATAAATACAAGCTTTACTCTCAGTTATGATCATTCATTGATGCAGTGTTGTAACTCACAGGACAAGTATTAAAAATATAATGCAAACAGTGAGAGCTAAAGAAAAAAATCAAGAGAGAATCAAAATGAAAACCTAAAAAACATGTGATTAATGTCCAAAAAAGGGGGCAGGAATGGAGTAACAGAGGAACAATATAACAAAGGAGATAAACAGAAAACAAACAGCAACAAAAGTCAAAGTATTTACATTGAAAGAAAATTCACTGAGGTACAATAGCTCAGGCCTATAATTTCAACTATTCAGGACTCTGAGGCAGGAGGATTACAAGGTTGAGGACTGCTATTGAGATTGTCTCAAACTAAAGAAATTTAGGGGCTGGGAATTTAGCTCAGCGGCAAAGCGTCTGCCTGACAAGTGCAAGATGCAAGGTCGTGAGTTCAATTCCTGGTACTGGAAGAAAAACAAAACAAACAAACAAACAATCAAATGAAAGAAATTTAAAAATAGTCTGGGGAAGTAGTTCAGTAGTAGAGCATCCCTATGATTGAACCAGTAGAAATCAATCAATCAGTCATAAGTGGATTAGACACTAGAATTAAAAAGGATGAATAACCAGATTTGATTATAGGGGACACTAAACTATTACTATATGGGATTCATTTAAAGAAAAAGACCTAAGTCATCTGAAAGGAAAAGGATAGAACATACACTACGCAAACACTAGCCATAAGCGAGGCAAAGTATCAAACAAAATGAACTGCAAAATAAGAAATACAACAGATGTAGAGACACTTTTCATTGCTACAAGACCATGACATAATAGTAATAATAATAATAATAAATGTATATGCGCCTAGTACAAAGTTATAAAAGACCAACAAAAATAAAATGAGCTACAGACAAATCTCCAGACCTATGTGTATGTTTGAACATCCCTACATTGGCAACTGGTGAACCAACTAGAGAAAACATCGGTAAGAACGGAGAAGATGTGTGTGCCACTACAACTGCCCTGATGACCCAAGTGAAATGGCAGAACATGACCTGCAACACCAGAAGAACAAGTGTACTTTGCCTGAGCAAATGGAGCTTTCACAGGTCACACTCAGGCTGAGCCACTGAGGATTCTCAAAAACTTGAAATCATAAATTTTTCTTGGACAATAATAAAATTAGATTATAATCAATAGTAAAAAGCATATCCAGAGAAGACTCTAATATTTGTAATTAAATTTAATTATCACAAAATAACTAACTGGTCAAAAAGAGAATATATGGGAAATTGGAAAATTAATTAAGGAAATGATAATGGATATTAAACACATCTGAAACTTTGGACTTGTTTCAGTAGTCTAGAAGGAAATATATAGTTTCCAGGGTTTTAATAGAAGGTGAAAGACTCACAGTCAAAAAGAAAATTTTCAACTTAAAGATAAGCAAACCAAATGCAAAGAAAGTAAAAAGAAATAATAAATACTGAAATCAGTGACATTGGAAACAAATAGAGGAAAAATTAGCAAAGCCAAAGCTAGATTTTTGAAAAATTTAAGAAACTAAGCAGCACCTACCAAGATTTAATAAAAAAGACAAAACACAAATTATACATATTAGAGATAAAGGATGGCATGTTATAATAATGTTATGGTCATTAAAAGGATAGAGAAATATCATGAACAGTGTTCAATAAATTTGACTTCTCAGATGGAATGACAAATTTCTTAAATATAAATTAGCAAACTGATGAAAAGAAAATCTGAGTATCAAAAATATCTATTAAAAAATGAAATCTAAGGCTAAAGACCTTTCTACTAAGGAATTCTAAGCCTGGATAATTTTACAGATGATTTTTCTCTTTTAAGGAAAATATGATGAACTTTTAATGTCATATTTACCTTTCAGATAATGAAGAAGAAAGTACACTCCTTAACTCATCTGTACAGATGCCTAATAATATTTTCAGAAAAAGAGCCTTCATAAGTATATATCCAGAAGTCAACAAAATACTACCAAATAAATCCCACAATACATTATGTCTTGCTCAAGCAGAATTTATCCTAGCAATGCTAGGTCTGGTTAATTTATGCATCAGTCATATACACAAGCCCTACCCCCAAGCTCAGAGATGCAAAGTCAGAGGTAAAGGTGCAGGAGGAAGGAACGCAACTCATCCTTTCTGCACTGGGCTGTGGCTTCTCCAGGACGGTGCTATGGTTTGGACCTTAAATGAGCCCAAGGGGCCATGTTGTAAAGGCTGCCCTGCCCATGGTCCTTGCCATTGGCCCCGGCCTAGTGGGAGGAAGCTAGGCACGCCCTTGGAGGGGGTGGTGGGACCTTGGCTCCTTCCTTTCTCTCCTTGCTTCCTGGCCACCATGAGGTGAGCAGGCCTCCTCCACCATCCTCCCATGATGTACTGTGCCGCCATCTCCCGAAGCAAAAGGGCTAAGGAAGCACGAACTGAAACCTCTGAAACCACAAGCGGAAAGAGCGCTTCCTCCTGCCAAGTTGATTATCTCGGGTATCTTGTTACAGGGACAGAGAGGTGACTGACAGACCGTAAGGCAGCAAGAGGAGGTGCGGGGTCAGGGAGGTATTTTACCAAGAGAGAGGATAGAGCACGGCTGAATGTAGATGGGACAGACTAGTGAAGACCCGAAGCTCACACATGCAGAACAGGGAACAAAAACTAGATGGGAAATTCCAGAGACAGTAGATTTAAGGAAGATTCAGAGCACAGTCCATAAAGAAGGCCTGTGTAACGAGGACTACAGAATATTCAGGTGGTTAAAATAGAAGTTTCCAGCACTGAGATGAGAGAGCTACATCCTGGGTGATGCTACAGATGCCACACAGGTGCATGTGGTCTCCAGATCCCCTACCGACACAGAAACACTTCACGACCTACTACTAAGAGACAAAGCAAGAGTACAACAAAAAATGTGAATACTGACAGGCAAACATGATGTAAGCACACAGAAAAATGCTCTCAAAGGGAATAAGCGTAGTAAACTTCCTGTTAGGTGGCCTGACTATGATTAGCTATACTTTTATTAAATCTGTCATAGTATGATGTCATTTTTTTAAAAATTGGGAATTTTTAAAAGAAAGAACCTAGAAATGCCAGAGAACAGCATTTAGCTAGGTATCCGTTCCTGTTTGAACAGTGTCCCCCCAAATTCAGGCACATCTTATTTAGAGAACAGTGTCTGTAGATATGACTTGGTAAGATGAAGACAGACCCTAAAACTGACAGCATCTTTTTTAGAGAAAGAGGCACCAAGGAAACACACAAGAAGGTCAAGAGGCGATGAAGGCTTGGATCGGAAGGATGCAGCTGGAAGCTAGGGGATGCCAAGATTTGCTGCAATCCCCTGAAGTGAAAGGGATTCTTCCCTGAAGACTTTTGAGAGAACATGGCCCTGCAGATCTAGTGCCTGACTTAGGACTTTCTGTCTTCAGAACTAAGAGAAACAATTTCTGTTGTTAGGTCTCCTCGCTTGTGGCAACTGGTGGTAGCAGATGCAGGAAACGAATAAAATATTCAATTGATCAGATAATTATATTGAATATAAAATAATTGTCTTGGTTCCTTCCTTTGGTTTTTCAGATCAGATTAAGAAATAGCATGGAGGGGTCTGCTAGATATATATCAAATTGTCAGCTGTACTTGTATGGCTGGACCACAGACCAGGATTGGAATTACCGGCTTTTTTCGCTTCCTAGCACTGCAGATCTGAATTGGAAGTTGTCATTCATGTGGTCAGAGTACAAAGGAGCCCCTTTCTGTCGTTTTGTATCACCTCCTGGGAGCACACCTCTACACACCAGTGCTGTAGGTGGCAGGTACAGAACTAAAGAAGTCTGGATAGGTGACACGTAGTTTCTGTTCCCTTAGCTACCCTAGCAAGTTATGGGGGACCGACACTCTTCTCTACTTTTCCCTCCTACAGTGTGAGAGGGGAGTTTCTTCCTATGGTGAAACACAGAGACCGGGGGGAAATGTGCCTGATGAAAACCTGGAGGGTCACACTGCACCCCACGGTGGCACACCCTAAAAACAAAGGAACACTCAGTACACATTTGTGAGTGAACTGAACCAAATGAGGAAGTGATACTAACTATATATTCCTTAGCCAGAAAATGTGTAATGCTAAAATACACAAGTAAAAATATAAGATGGTATGATTTAGCCCAGAAGCACAAAATAATTTTGACATTTTACTTCCTCTGGAAGTGGGTGAGTCTCGCAACTAACAGCTGATACGCAAGTACTTTCTTCTTTCTTTGTGGTACTGACAATGTACTGTATCTTATAACTGATGGCATTTTTTGCGCACTGGAATACAGAGGACTGAATTCAAGAACACAATTCAACAACTTGGCAACAGCACCCACCTCAAGACCAAGGTTTTCAGAGAATTCGTCTTTCTCAGCTTCCAGCTGCCTGACACCCAGCTCAGGAAGGGAGGAAGGCGCAGAATCCAAGCCATCACTGAGGGCGATTTCTTTCTCTTCTCCTAGTTCTTCCTTCTCTTCCACGTGGCTTCTCCTTTTTAACATGCTCCTTGGTCGAGGTAAAGGCTTAAAGTGTTCATCTGTTTCGAGACTGCTATTTTCTGCTACAAACAAACACACACACACTTTCAGGGGATTTTACCAAAAACAGACTCTGGCTTCCCGGGCTCTCCCAGGGGTCACCAGACTGCCATCCTCCAGCCATGACCCTTAGCCCTTGACCAGCCCAGAGGAAGCCACAACCCTCCTCTACAAGACCCAGCAAGGCACAAGCAAGGGCTGGTTCACAACCAAACTTTTAAATAATGTTGCTACCCTGAAAGCAGTCAGTATATATTGCTTTAATTTGAAGTCATCTCTCCACCTTTATGAACTCTCATAGTCTTCACAATATTTTTAAAAACATAAAACAAAAAACCAAAGCTTGCCTCTATAAGAGGAGATCCATGCAACAAACCTTAACAAGTCCCCGACACGAGGCCCTGAACACACTACCGGCCCTCAGAATTACACAGTGACAGCGGCCCTGCTCCAGGAAGGGAGATGATCCCAAACACACGAAATGCTGAGAGCGAGCTAAGTGCTGTGCAAACACGAAGACGACCATGCTGGCTCGTGGGAGGGAGACGGGACTGGCGAGCTACCACTCTTCGAGCCCGTGGGACGCGCCGGCGGTTATTAAAATCTCACCGGGAAGGCTGGGTGAGACTTGGGGCGAGCACACTGTGAGCGTGCAGGAACTCCTGGGTGCAATCCCCGGCGCCAAAAACCAAACATAAAAAAAACCAATTTTCACGGATGTTGTTCCATAAAATACATTCTGCGTTCATAGGACAGTTGTGCTATAGTGAGAATCTTGTTATTAAACTTTTTCATAAGAGACAGGCAAGAACAGAGAAAACACTGAAGGTCTAATATTTTTATAAAGCTTTACTTGCTACCTAGCAATAGCTCATTACATAAAAAATATTCAGTTCCAAACACTGAAGAAGAAGTCTAAGAATTTTGAGAAGGATGAGGCTGGCTCATAAACCACGTTTTCCTTCATGAATGAATCATTCATTTATTCGTTTAGATACTTCACAAATTCTACAGTTTCATCTTAAGACCACCAGCCTCAAGGTTTATTCTTCAACCTGAAGAATTTGGGAATAATGACTTAAGTATTTCATACCAAAATTCTCCTTCCAGAAGTATTGCTGAATTAGCAGTAAAAGTCTATATATTTTTAAAAAGCTCTGTTTTACATTGAAGTGTATGAGACTATCTATTAATTTTGTATTTCCTACACCTAATACATTAGATACCCAAGCAGAGAATTTAGAATCTTTTCTGCCACCTTGTGGTTAAAATATAATATTTTTTTCATTTTAATTCACTGTTATCTTTTTTTTTGGTACATAAGTGGATTATGATTTGGCTAATTATTTACCATAAATTTCTATTTGCATAGTTCTACCTGCTTCAGATCCATTTTTAGCTACTCTCCACTCATCATTCCTTAATAATCAGGCTCAGAGTTACTCTTCTGTCATGTGTAGTCCCATCACTACAGTAGAAGCACATGTTAGTAAGTCAATTCTGAGTCCCAGTGCTTTGGGATCGCATTTCCTAGTGTTTAATAGTTACGGAGATGCACTTCCACAGATCTCAAAACAACTTGGTAGGATAGGAAAAGCAGGTTTAATCTCTGCCTCAGGTTGACCTATTCGTCAAAATCACACATAACTGGTATATAGTAGAGGTTTTTCCGGTGCATCACACATTATTTTAGCATTCTCTGCATTAACACATCCTTCAAGCAGTTCTCCCTGATGTTTTCATTGATATCTAACATGCAAACTGTAAACGTTTTACCAGGTACTGTATTTACTGGTAATATAAAGGAAGAGGAGTTTTATGAAGGTGAGTACGAACAAATATCTTTTAGAAACCAGAAGGAAAGCAGATGGGAAACATCCAGCACTTCCCCTTGCATGCACAAGGCCCTGCGTGTCCCCAGCAGACTGCAGAGGCCTGCTCCCTGCTTCAGCCACTTCTACCTGGAATCCACAGGAACATGGAGGAGAACTCTGGTGACCTTAGATCACACCAAGGATTTACCCCGAGAAAAATGAAGGTTAGCAGATTTTCCCATGCAATCAAAGACTACTTTTTCAAAGAAGAGTCTGGAATGTCAATAAGCAATAAGAGCAACAAAAGTTTCTCTCTTCAGATACACAAAGGCAAAATACTAGCGTGGAAGTGAACTGCTGGGCGTCCGAGGGTGTACGCGTCCCTCAGGAGCAAACCCGGGGACTGCAGCATGCAAGAGAAGCTGCTGCTCAGGAACCACAACTCAAGCTCCAGAAATGACTGTTTGCATCTCTGGGGCGTGAAGGGCCTATGAAGGATTCCACTGCAGTTCCCGCTCTAGGAACAAAATTTCAGCTCACGGGCCTGGCTGTCACACATCCACACAGACTCCAGGCTGAGCCGGCAACAGGACGATGGGACTACAGGTGTTCTCTGTGGCCCTGTGTCTGCAGAGCCGAAAAGGCGTATCTTTTCCTCTTAAATACATACTAGCTACCGTGTAAATGTATTTTGGGAATAATTATTTTAAAATACATTTTCAAGAAATATTGTTATATAATCTAACCATTACCCGAAGAGGTGCTTTTGGTTGGGAGACTCCTGGGTTTTGGTTTTATTGTAATTCTCTGTTTCTCAATTTCTTGATCTTTACTTTGAGATTCCGAGAAGGAATCTGCAAGTGTATCTTCACAAACATCACGTGCCATTTTTTCGCTGTCCTTGACCACGACTTCTGGCTCCTCTCTCGTTATGTCACTGTTCCATTTTTTGGTTTTCAAAAAAGATGGCCGTGGAGAATTCTTTTCCTCATCGTCTGACAGATGAAAATCATTCACTTTTTTCTTAACTGAATTTTCATCTACTGAGGTATCAGAAAAATCACCTAAGGAAACTGAAAAGTGGACAGAAAAAAATTTTCAATAGTTTATTTTAAGCTTTTAAAATTGCATTAATTTTAAAAAAACTAGAAAGAACTAGAAATCCATTTACAAGCATGACCAGTGGTTTACTTTTCCATGTTCTCACATACCAACGTCACTCTCGAAGTCGTCTGAGTACTCTGAGCTCCTCTGCCGGGCCGAGCGGGCTATGATTGCTCTTAACAGCTCATCCTGGAATGACAGAACTAAAATCAATTCCCGTTCAGACACGGAGGTCTCATATTTAAAATTCTTTGAAAAATGCTTCATTACTAAGTGCTTGCAAACCTTCATTTATCTGACAATCTCCCGAAGCCTGCTCTGCACCATGCACCTGAGGATTAAATGCAATGCAAAACGTCACAACAAGGACCTTTCCGAGGAGCTTGCAGTTCAACTGCAGAACATGGGCAGTAGTGAGACCTTCACTGCAGGTTAGAATTAGAGGTAGGGAGTACGAAGTGAGGGGGATGCAATCTAAATGATTAGAAACTCACATCTTGGAAGAAACTGGCACTCTGAGTGTGGGTGCTGGGGACTGAACCCAGGGCTCCCTGCAAGCTAAGTAGAAATTCCACCGAGCATCTGTACAAATTCACAGCTCCACTGAGCTATGGCCTCAGGCCAGAGATAGTATTTTGTAAGTATACTACATTATTTCACCAATAATGGAAAATTAGAGGCTGGGTTCAAAAGTAGTATACCAACAGAAAAAAAACTTAAAAGTTAGTTATAGTAGGACATGGTTTTTATATGACGACGGTAATTTCAAATTGCTTTTATGTGTGTGGGTGTGTATGCGGTACTGGGTACTGAACCCAGGGTCTACCTGCTGAGCTACATCCCTCTCTCTCAGCCTTTGTCCCTTTCTTTTTCTTTCTTTTTCTCTTCTTCTTTCTTTCTTTCTTTCTTTCTTTCTTTCTTTCTTTCTTTCTTTCTTTCTTTCTTTCTTTCCTTCCTTCTTTCTTTCTTTCTTTCTCTTTCTTTCTTTCTTTCTTTCTTTCTTTCTTTCTTTCTTTCTTTCTTTCTTTCTGTCTTTCTTTCTTTCTCTTTCTTTCCTTTCTTTTTCTCTTTTCTTTTTCCCTTCCTTCCTTCCTTCTTTCCTTCCTTTCCTTCTTCCTTTCTTCCTTTCTCCCTCCCCTCAATCGACTCTCTTTTTTCCTGAGACAGGATCTTGTCAAGTTGTGAAATAGCCCAGAGTGGACTCATATGATTCTCCTGCTTCAGCTTCCCAGACTGCCAGGATTACAGGCAGGTGCCACCAGGCTCAGGTTTAAGTTGCTCTTTAACTTTTAATTTAGTAAGAACTTTGTATTGAGGCTAATTTGAAAGCCTTAAAGCCATAAAGAAGGATTTGTAATACTGGAGCCCAAACATGATGTGTCATTTGCAAAGCCTCAAAAGGAATATAAGATTACTCTAGCTTAACATAGGACTCTTTATAGAATCACTAAGTTCTGGGTTCCTAGTTGTTACAGCTTGTGTCTAGATGTCTCCACAAAGCCTCATGCAGTCATAGGTGGGGCTTTTTTCAGAGGTGGCTAGACTAGAGTGCGAGATGCTGGGACTGATTCACAGTGCAATGCAGGTTAAAGGGCACTAAAAGGTTAAAGGGCACTAAAATTAAGGGTGTGAGGGTTACCCGCCCTTAACAGCCTAAATAAAGGAGCTGTGGTTGTCCCTTCTTGCTTTACTACCTTCTGCTGGCCATAAACTGTTTCTCCTTTGTGACGCCACCCTTCCTAAGAGCCAGCTGATTATACAGACTAAAATCTCTATAAACTGTGAGCTAAATAAACCTTTCCCCCTTTAACTTTGGGTGTTACATATTTTGTCTCAACAACAACAGAAAAGTAACTAAGACAGAAATTTGGTGCCAGAAGTGGGGTCACTGCTGCAGCAGACATTACCTGGCCATGTGGCTCAAGAGCCTTTATTTAGAACTGGCCTGTGGGAAAGGGAAGAGTTAGGAAAGGTTCAGAGATGTAGCCTGAAAGAGTACAGCTGGAATACCTGGGGCTGTTTTGTATGAGAGATTCTGGTCAGAGCTCAAAGACCAGAAGGCTGATAGAAATCCTGCCAGTAAAGACCTGGCTCGGGAGGTTTCTGCTGGGAAAAAGTACTGCATTGGTTGTTGGACTCCAGATGACGTATGTTATCACTTGGCAGAAAGTTTGTCTGCATTTTGCTTCTCTCTACAGATTTTGCCCGAAACTGAGATTAAAGGCAGTGGACTAATCTGGTAGAAGAAATTTCAAGGCAGCTGAATGCCGAGGTGCTGGCTTGGCTACTGTTGGGAGGTTTTAGACAGGTTTATGTTGAGAATCAAGAGAAAAGAGCCCAGCAGAATAATTTAAAATGTTTTGTGTTTGGCCAGAAAGGAAGCTCCAGTAACGCTATGGACTGCAAAGATAGAAGAGAGGAGATCTTAATTGCTGAGAAGGAACAAGAGAATACAAAAATGTCCTGAGGGCATCACAAGAAGCAACAGGACTCCACCTTTTGCAGGTTCAAAATTGCAAAAGTAGAAGACTTTCCTTTACAAGGAAAGCCCCAGAGCACCACATTCCAGAATGGTGACAGCCTAACCTAAAAAAGTTATTCCTCGAATATATCAATATGTGATACAACAAGCATTTTTAATTTCCAAAAAAAAAAAAAATTTAGTTCATAGGCACTAGACCCCTACAGCCAAAAAACCCAAAACACAACACAAAGATCCTGGCTACTGCTCCAGGTGGCAACAGACTGGCATCCTTCATGTGGTGCTGGTTTTAGGCGCATACAGAACGTAAGAGTTCTATGGCAGAAAGGCCTCCACCCAAATTTCAAAAAAAGGCCTGGGAGGCCAGGTGGTGTCTCCTCGAGAGGACAATGTGTAAAGTTGTGAGTATACAGTCAAAGGTACAGGAGAGACCCCCAAAACTTTAAAACAGCCAGAAATGTAAATTATCTGGAAAAAAACTGCAGCGAGAAAAAGCCGGCCCCAGAGAAAAGTCACGAGAATTACAACCACCAAAAGTGCTACAGGGGCTGAGGCCCCAAGCCCTTTTTAGAGTTCACGTCTTGGCAGATTCCCTGAGATGCTAGACACAAAACTGTAAGACTTAATGTTTGCCCTTCTAAATTTCAGACCTGCTTTCATTCCATTCCTTTTTACTCCCCTATTTATTTCTTTTAAAATAAAAATGTAAAAAATAAATAAATAAAAATGTCCACCTTGTACCATTAAATGTTAAAAGTGTTTAACTTTCTTTTCATTTATACAGGGGCCTTAAATCTCAGAAGAGACTTTGAACTTAGACTTTTCAACAATGCTAAAACTGTTAAAGACTTAGGCAACTCTTAGACTGAATGCCTCTTACATATAGAAAGGTGCATGAGTCTTTGGGGAGCCAAGGGCAGAAGGCTATAGTTTGGGTCTAATTATCCCCCCCAAAACTTTATGCAGTCATAGATGGGGCTTTTTCAGAGGTGCCTGGATCTAGAGTGTATAACCCTAAAACTGACTCATGATACAATACTAGGCTCAAGGGCACTGGGATTAAGGGTGTGAGTGCTACCCACCCTAAACAGTTTAGATATATTCTAAGAGATAGAAAGAGATGCGGTTGTCCCTTATTGCTTTACTACCTTCTGCCCACCATAAACTATTTCTCCTCTTCAATGCCACCCTGCTTAAGGACCCACCAATTATAGACTAAAACCTCTACAAACTGTAAGCTAAATAAACCTTTCCCCCTTTAATTTTGGGTGCCAGACATTGTCTCAACAACAAGAAAAAATTACTAAGACACTAATACACAATTTATACTGTACAATCATTCAAAACAAAAATGCTTTATAGTATTTTACCTGGAAAGTAGTTCTTTTGGTAACTTTTGGACTCTTCGTATAAGCCAAAGTTGTGCTGAAAATTTCGTCAGCCATAGTGTATTTTTTCTTCTCCCTCAATTAGTTAATAAATGGTTGGACTAATTCATTCAACCTGCAATGGTGGCTGAAACAGATGAAAAACATAGCATCAGACTTCTTTTGCATGCTTGAAAATTTCTATTAAGCACACTTAATGCCAAAAGGAAAAAAAGGGGAAACAAAATAAAAGGGTCTCATGAACACTGAGCTGTATCTTCCTCTAAAAATGTAAATACAGTTCTTGTAAAGAAATAGACATAAAAAATGCAAATGGACGTTATCCTAAAATAGTTTTGCCACTATTTTAAGGATGAGCAAATAAATGAATGCAATACACTAATGAGACAAAATGCTGCCAATGAATACAGAACGCCGTATTTTTCATGTCTTCTCCCCCAAAGTATAACGGAGCTTACAGCACGGCCGCTCTGCACTCCAAAGGCCACCGAGGCGGCCGCGGGGCACAGCCTTGAGCCGCACACCCCCACCGCACAGGGCTCCGTCTCGGGGAGCGGTGCGCTGCGCCCCGCGGAGCCGGCGCTGTTCCCTCGCGCCCCCTCCGCTCACGAGCCGCTAGCCAGGCCGGGTGCCGGAGCTTCCAGAGGGGCTGTGCCGAGCTCGCCTTCCCGCTGCGGGAAGCTGGGCCGACCCGGCGGCGGCGTCCTGTTTGCGCGGCTCCTGGCTCTGCGCCCACCCGGCCTCCGCAGCCGCGGGCGCCAGGACCCCGAGGCCGCGCGGGGTCTCAGGCCCGGTCGGCCGCACTCCGGATCCCGCACTCAGCCCGGCTGGGGGGGCGGGACCAAAGGCGGAGGTGGACGGCGGTTGCTAGGCAACAGCGTCCCGGGAGGAAGTCACTTCCGCGCCGTCCTGTCTCTCGGGTACCCGAAGCTGCCCTCGGGCGAACGCGTCGCCACGGCAACCACCAGCCTGAGGAAGTGACGTCACCCGCAGGGCGCTTTACGCTTCTGGTGTTGCCTGGGCGACAAGGCCCGCCCTTGCCTCCAGCGCCCGGAGGCCCGTAGAGCCCAGTCGGCCCTGGATGCTCAGGAGGTCTTTGCTTGCACCGAGCGGACGGTGCTCGAGAGCCGGGGAGTGTCCTTGGGAGGGGCGGAGCGCGGTGCAGGCCGCCTGCCCGCGCGGCTTTGAATCCCGGCGCCCTTCCTGAGCCCGGGGAAGCTGCGGACCCCCGGGGAGCGCTTCCCTCTCCTGAAAGAGAGGAGACCCCGGGACGGCGAAAACCCCGCAGGGGAATGCTGGGAGCGCCCCGTCCACTCCGTGGGCACCTCGGGGCGGCGGCGCGCTGCGGGGTGCAGTGTCCCGGATGTGTGCTGGGGCGCACCTGCCAGTCAGCCAACCAGTCAGTCAGCCAGTCAGTCAGTCAACCAGTCAGCCAGCCAGTCTGTCAGCCAGTCAGTCAGTCAGCCAGTCAGTCAGCCTGTCAGCCAG
>NW_004955471.1:11660804-11675822 GCF_000276665.1 Chinchilla lanigera | reverse complement strand
CAGTCAGTCAGCCAGCCAGCCAGTCAGTCTATCAGCTAGTCAGTCAGTCAGCCAGCCGGCCAGTCGGTCATCTAGTCAGTCAGCCAGCCAGTCAGCCAGTCAGCCAGTCAACCAGCCAGTCAGTCAGCCAGTCAGTCAGCCAGCCAGTCAGCCAGCCAGTCAGCCAGTCAGCCACTCAGCCAGCCAGCCAGCCAGTCAGTCAGTCGGTCAGTCGGTCAGCCAGCCAGTCAAGTCAGTCAGCCAGCCAGTCAGTCAAGGAGCAGAAGGAATGAACTACGGAGAGCCACGTGCTGCCAACAGGAGCCCGAGTCAGCCTCATTTCATTGGCATAGGCACTACTTAAAAACCCCCAGGTCTTAAAGTTTTTAAAATAACATGAATTCCAAGTGTTTTTAATTTAAAGACGTTTATACCTATTTAAACTGTCTAAATGAAATCATTGACTATTAACTTCCTTACACTTGGTACTTCTCTGTATCTCCACGATGTAGTAATATTTTACTTAGCTGAAAATGATTTATGAATGAGTCACATTGAAATATAAATTTAGTAAATTGGTGTGTAGTAAAATTAAGTGTGTGTTTAATTTGTTAAATTTTAAATGTTAAAATTATGTGGACAATGTTGAAGTTTAATGAACAATGCTTTTTAATAACATTTGCAGTGCCCCTTTATAAAAAGTTCATTTTATGTTGTCCAACTTGTTTGGAAAACAGTTGGATCAATAATTGCTTCAATGTTTTAAGACATTTTTGGGTGAATCTCTGGATAAGAGAAAGGTTTCCCATTCTCACCGGTTCCAGTGAGCTTTTCTGACCTGTGTGAGTTATGAACCAACGAACACAACTCCACTATAGTCCCTTTCTCCCAGAGGGTCACGTCTACATTTTCCTTCTCTTTGGAGTACTAATTGCTCATATTGAAATACTTACATTCATGCAAAATTACGTGCTCTGTTTATTTTTCTTAGCATTGGATTTTCATTTGTGACTTTCATAATATGACTTTCATTTAACATGATTTAAGGAAATAGAACTCAAAACATTAATGCAAAGAGCCTGGGACAAACGATTCGGTTTTCTACAGAACACACTATTTTTTCAAATTAATTCTTTTCAATAGTTAATAGATGATAATAATAGATTTATAAAGCTGTGCTGTACAAAGGTATGGTAAATAAAATGTTTAATTTCTCCAGGACTTAAAGCACAGTATTTCTCACTATTTTCTTATTTTTAAATTGCAGAATCTTAAATGTTACATTAATATTCCAACAAGCTTCACTACACATTAGGAGTAATATTACATATATGAACTAATAGTATTATTTTATATAATGTTTAGTTTGCAATGCATATATAATTAAGTGAACTCATGAAGAAAATGAATAGCATTCTAATTTCAAAAGTAATTTCTAAAACATTCCAAAAAAGTTCCGATACTTACTTTATAAACATTGAAACACTGCAACACACAACACTTCAGTACCTTATTCAGTGTTTTCTCCAGGTTTTATATCTCCTTTTATGTTTCTTTTAATACCTCTTTCCTTTCTGAGCCTTGTCTTCACCCATTCATTCATTTAGTATACACATATAAATGGCGTGTTCTGGGTCAGATGTTGAGAGTACAAAGGTGAAACAGGTCGGTCTCTGCCTGGGGCCTTTACCGGCTACAGATGGTTAGAAGTCTGGCAAACACGTCATGACACTACCCACATGATGTTCTTGTGCCCTACAGGAACAGCTACAGCACTCAAGAGAAAGCAAAAATTCTCCCTGGAGACATTAGAATGTTTTCACAGAGAAAGTCAGTTTGAGTTGATTAAGGAATTTCAGAAGAAAGGGTCAGAACTATAGAGGCTCTGTAGTTGTTGTTGTTTGTATTCTCGTGTATTGAACCCAGGGCTTTTAAGCGGTGGAAATTGTCTGTGAATATAGATCCTATCCCATAGCAGTCTTACGTGTCTGAGTGTTGTGCCAGGGAAAGCCAGTGATTGAGAGAGAGGACAGTGTTCAGGGTGTGTTGCCAGCTGAGCATGGGAGGGGAGTGAGGAGACCCAGTTCCAGATCGAGAAGCAGCTAGACTTTTCCAAAGTGTCCCACGTTCCCTTTGCAGTCCAGCTGTTTGTAGTCTTGTGGTTGGCAGCATATAGATGAAAATTAGAAAGAGACGAAAGATCTTGTACTCATAGCCAGCACTGGTTGAATAAATGAAGCACCTAAGTAGTATTTTGAGAAGCGCATTACAAAAAGCAAATCCCAATAGCTGTCAATTGCTAAACACTTTATATTAAACATTGATTGCCCATGCCAGAAGAGAATAAGATTCTAGATACAAGCACAGTGACCATTGCTGACTTCTGAGACTTCTATAAAGAAAGAACTTATAGAAGCAAAGTATCAGAATCTCGAGGAAGTCTCCAGAACTATCATCAGCTATATTGGCTAAAAATGTTTCGTACAAGTAAGGGAAATATATGTCATTACTCTGGAAGAAAATGGAAAAGTTGTCAGATCCAAAATGGATGTGAACCCTCACTTAATTTTGTTTTTTGTAGATAAAGCCTGGAAGTTATGAGAGATTTCTTACACATGATTGTTTGCAAGAAACTCTCACAAAAGACTATCAGAGCCTCTGGCTTGTCCAGAGGCCACCACAAACTCATGCAAGTGTTTCCTCCGGGACATCTGCCCAGCAACTGTCTGTTAGACCCTGAATCATCCACTCTTGTTATTAACCATTATGACTTAAGATCATTGTTTCAAACTCTCTGATGTAATCTTCATTTTTGTTTTTGCCTCGACCACCTTGAGTAAATCCATAGTTTAGTGCAACATGCATATTCCCAGTGTAATACTCGGCTGGCTGTTCGCAATCAAATATTGTTTTCTTTTGAGAATCTCAGATTTTTTAAAAAAGAAAATTAGACTGAAAAATATAACTGTGAATATTTTGGTTAACATGTAGAGAAAGCTGACTTATTACACAGGAAAAGAAACATGATTCCTCATACTAAATCAGAACTTGAGATTCTAAACAAATCAGTTTTGTTATTGTGCTCAGAAGCCCTTCAAGGTACTGTTTTAGATAGATACACAATTTGTATGGAGACTACTTCTACTATGTGTATATTGCTAACTGTACTGGGTTTGGTGTAATTTTTAAAACTAATTTAGGCAATAAAACCTTGTGAAACTTGTACTTTCTATAGCCACATTTAATAGGTAAGAAAATAATTTCAGAAAAAAAATAATTTTCTCAAGATACTTTAGGCATTAATTAATAAAATCTAGATTTGGACCCAGATATGTTGACCTAGCGCCAACGCTATTAACTAACTCCTGCAGTAGGCACCCTGGAAAACTGTGTCCTAATCTCCAGAGCCTGTTGTGTGTCACTCACATCCGGGGTCTCCAACTGGGCTGCACAGCGGGCAGGTAGCTGTGGGCAAACCAGCAAAGCTTGTCTTGATAACCTGTCTCCAGTGCTCATATTACTGCCTGAGCTCCACTTCGTTCACATCAACAGGACCTGTGATTCTCATAGGAGCACAAGCCCTACTGTGAATTGCAGATGGGAGGGATGAAGGTGGCATGTTCCTTCTTGTCATCCTGAAGCCACCCTTAACCCCTCAGTCCATGAAAAAATAATCTTTTCTAAAATTAGTCCCTGGTACTAAAAAGGTTGAAGACTGCTGCTGTCCTGTCAAAAAGGGTTTTGCAGCTATAATTAAGGATCTCAAAATGGGATGGTAATCCCAGATCACCTGGATGGGCCAGTGTAATCACAGCCTTCCGTACAGTGGGTCCCAGAACAGTAAGTGACAGAGAAAAGGAGATGGGAGAATAGTGGTAGCAGAGGTTGGAATGATACGGGGTTGTGCCTAACGATTGTGGTCAGCCTCTTAGAAGATGGAAAAGACTAGAAAACAGTTTCTTATGGATAAACCTGAGTACAGCCCTGTTCACTCGTTTTAGACTTCTAGTCTCCTTAACTATAAGAGAATAAATGTGTGTTGCTATAAACCATTAAATTTTATGGTAATCTGTTATGGTAGCAGTAGGAAATTAATACAATCCTATCCTATATATCTTCATATACTTGGTTGTTTTCAGACAAGATTTTGGAGCTCAGAATGGGAAAATGTAAGCAGTAGATATGTAACTTTATACTGATATCTTATTTCTGTTAGTGTCAGCAATGTATGGAATTAAGGCAGGGTAATTTTGGCCTGTGCCTTTGATATTTTAGTCTATAGGGAAAATGGAAAAAACTAGGAAATGACATGACTGGATTTTCCTAAATAATGCAATTTCAAGAGATGAGAGGTGAATTGGAGTGGCGGAGAAGAAAGGTATAAGAAAGGTGCCACCCAGGAAATCATGGCCTTTGCTCAGGAGAGAAGTGACGTGGTCATGATGTTTAGTGATGACTGAAGAGCTCCACATAAAAATAATAGTGTGCGACTAATACGTAATTAATATGTAAATAATATGACTGAACCTGTAGCTGAGGTGTGTGTGCTGGGAAAGGAAGGAGGAAGGAGGGACAGCGCCATGCTGGGTTCAGTCTTGCTAACTCTGAGATGGCTTGGACACGTGGGGGTGTGCAGGAGGCCGAGGAAGGTGAATTCAGGAGGCACCGTGGAAACATCACTCAGGATGTGGGCAGGAGGGGTAGGTAGCTTAGATCGCCGAACTACTGCCAGAGAAATTGATGAGAGGACAGGCCCCTGACAAGGGAGCGGCCCGTGCTGCCTGTTAGCGAGGAAGCACCTGCATTTGCCGTCAGGAGGTCGCGATGGCTGGGTGGGCGGAGTCTCAGTAGGGGCTCAGAGGGAGGAATGCTGGAGCTTGTACTTGCTCAAGAGGGTCCTTTGTGCACACTCGTGCCCAAATTACCTCTCACTGACACCAAGGTAATCAGTTTGTCAGCCATGGTGCAATTATTTGAAATGTAGGTGAAATTTCAACACTGTAAATCAGGGCATTCACCACCTTCTCACCTCTGCCTGCAAGAGTTAAATATTTACCAGCATTCAGCTGGGTGGGGAAGAAGGTGAAGTAAGATGGCTTTAAGTTCACAAGTGAGTGGGAGGTAGAGTTGGGGCTGAGAGAGCCTGGTATGTTTTCCAGACACTAGTGGTGAAAGGAAAGGATGGGGTAGGGTGACACAGACGCTGGCAGGTTTGGAAAAATAGTGCTATCACGTAGAAAAGTCTCAGACAGGCACGGTATAGCCTTTCTTGTGTTGCTGAACTTTTAAGAAATCTTTACTTTTAATTAGTCTTACATTTACAAAAGCATACTATTATTAGGTAAGACGTTTATCTAGTATTTGATTTCTTTCCTAATCTTGTAGCACACATTGCATAAGAAAATTTCAGTACCCCACCTCTTCTCTGTATAGTTCCATTTCATTGGCCTTGCTGGAGCTACTTGGAACCTTACTGCCCTGTGCACTTTCCCTTTAAGGCCAATCTTGGTTCAGGATACAAGATAATAATCATTTGTCTACATGTGATTGTTTGTTCAAATTATTTTATTTTCTATGTTACATTATCTGCATGTTAAATTTGCATGTTTCTGTGGAATTGAAACCCAGCATTGCAGGAAGCCTAATGTAAATGCCCTTGCCAAAGAAAATCCCTTTCTGGATTCTGAAGGAAAACCCAGAACCCAACTATCCTCTCCCGAAGGTGAAACAAATTATTCAGCACCACGCATAAGCTAATTTTTATTCAGCATTGTTCTCCTTTAAAACGGTTATTCTTTGTCTTTTTATTTATCTATTTATTTTTGGTCTACTCTGGGAAGGAAGCCTTTTCCAGAATGGCAAAGAAGTCCCAAGGCACGTGTCAGTACCTATGCCCAGAAGAGGGCAGCAGAGGATTTGCCATTCAGAAACAAACCGTGCTTAATCACTGATATTCGGAGCTCACTATTTTACTTACAGTTAGTTACTTAAAAGATGTGAAAATAAACTACTTTTAAAATAATTTAATAAAGCTTTTTGAATGGCCAGATTTCTCTTTCCATTAGAAAGTTAGAAGCTGACTATTAATGCGACAACAAAATATTTTTCAAGTAAAAAATTTTCAGAGCTGTAACATAAGCTGTTTACGCCCCTCTCCATTCTCTTAGACTCCACTATGGTCATTGTTAATAGTTAGAATTAGTGCCTACCTGTCTTTTCAATGCTTATAACATGTGCATATAACACACATCCTCCTGTAACCTGATCTTGCCACTTGAATATCTTTGCATATTAATAAAAAACTGAATTGTGTATTATTCTCTGGTTATACAAATATGTATTTACTGATGATCCCTTAGAGTGTTTTAAGTATTCACAAGCACTCAATTCAATGTCAAATATTAAATTGTTAACTTAGAATAAAATTTTAGAAATAGTATCATTAAATTAAAGTGAATGTACAGTAACTGTTATACTGATTGCCAAAATGCTTTCCAGAAATGTTTTTACAATAGACAGTCCTGAAAATATCATGAGAATGATTTTCACCTGAATTTATTCATTAGTTAAATACCCTTATTGTACCCTGAAGTGTTGGAATTTTGTCTTCTAAGTTTTTTTCATTTTATTTTTTGCAACTTATCATCTTTAAAAATAGTGTCACCAGGTCTCAAAATAAAAAATAATATGAAATAAAACTCACGTAGAAAACATCCTTTGGTTCTTAAAAATGAAACAGTGAGGGTTAAATGAAAAAGTAGTTATCTAAATATAACTGGAAAATTTTCTTCTGTGAGTAAAAAAATGATTTTAATTTACTTGCTTCCTATAACTATGATTCTTAAGAACTATTTAAGAATCTGTTGAGGAAATCCTTTAGGACACAGGAACTAAAAATAACAAATTAAAGCCTTCATGTTTAAAAGAAGCAGTGATAAATGCTAAGGAATTATTAAATATTTCATGTAACTTCAAAGGCATCACATTGCCTAATCATGGCTTCAATTTTAGACATTTTAGATACATATACTGTGGCCAAGCAGAGAGTAAACTTTGATAAAAGTTTTCTATTAAGCTACTTAACCTTACAATGAACTTCTGTGCTTCTTGAGTAAATATTCTAAGGTGATGCTTTTATTCTTTGGCCAGGATCCAGATGTCAACTTCTGGTTTTATAACAGCATATTTATACAACCCATATTCAGTTAATTTTTTCTGTTACAGACAAAGAATGAAGAATGTGCTCTGTAAAACTTTTATACAGACTTATTTTTACCACAATCTTTTTCTCATGTCTCTTTTTTTTTTTCAGTAATGTAAGCCCACAGTATTTTCCCTTTAAAAACTCGGTATTTGTTGAGATCACTTTTCTCTATTAGCTGTCAGTGATCTAATTCTTTCTTGTTTTTGTTGTGTTTGACTTCCATTTTGTTTTAAATTTGGGACTGAATGTGTCTGGGGTTGGTAGGTATTCGAGAAAAAACTGGTAATATTTAAAAAGATAGAGATAATTAAAAACTTTAAGAGGCTGATATTTCATTATCTAAATCTATTGCAAGTTTGACCTCCCTTTTAAAAAGTGAAGTGTAACAATGAAGTAGAGGAATATCATGTTGCATCTGAATTATGTGCCTCAGTCTTAAGATTTATATTCAAAAGACTTAGACTGTTTTAGATAGAGAAATTGAAGAATATCACACGTCACTTAGAGAGTTGCACTCAATGGTTGAAATCATGGTACACTTATTATGGAACTAAAATTCTAGAAAACCATGAATATAATAATATAATTCTTGATACATGCATCCCTGTTATGGTTTGTGTCTGGATGTCCCCCCAAATCCTCATACAGTCATGGGGGAGGCTTTTAGAGTTTATGACTGATTCATGGTCCAATGTTAGAATTATGGATGTGAGTGCTACACCTGCCCTGGAGCGGGTAGTTTGCATAGAGTGTAAGGAAGGGAAAGAGGCTGCTTCCCTCTGCCACTCCTCCCTTTTGCCCTTGTTGCTTTTGCTGTCTTCTGCTGCCATGAACTATTGCCCTCTGCCAAGTGCCACTCTGCCTTGGAGCCAGCCAAGTACAGACTGAAACTTCCACAAACTGTGAGCTAAATAAACCTTTCTTTCCTTAATTCTGGGTGTCAGGTATTTTGTCTCAGCAATGAGAGAAAAGTAACCAAGACAGTCCCTTTGACTGATTTATGGGCAATGCCAATTTGAATACTTTTTTTTTTGGGGAGGGGTGTTTTTTTGGTTTGTTTCTGGTACCGGGAATTGAACTCACAACCTTGCCCTTGCCAGGCAGGTGCTGTGCCGCTGAGCTAAATCCCCAGCCCTGAATACTTTTTTTTTTTTTTTTTTTTGGTTTTTCTCTGGTACCTGAACACTTTCAATAGCATGAATTTGAATACATCAGAATACGATGCATGTCCATTGTTAGACTATGCTATAAGTTTTATTCTTTAGTCAAGATCTGCTTCTCCATCTCCTATATATTGATCTTAGTTTTATTCAGTTCCAGGGAATAAATATAATCCTCCTTTTATGTGACAAAACTTCCACTTTGGAAAACTTAGTATGCTCCCCCAATTTATCATTTAGTCCTCACTGTTACTTATTTCTCATAGTTTCGGAAAACTACCACCATCCTGGTTGTGCCGTTATAGACTCTAAATTGACTTTGACCCTCAAGTTGTGTCTAAAGGTAAGCCTAGATAGTTTAATGGGTAGATAATTCCCTTTGAAGGTTGGGACACTGCTAAGAGCCTGAATTTATATTAACATGTTTTTAGCAGATAGTTTTTACATATAACACACATAGTGAATGCATGATTAACCAAAATGCACAGATTTTCAAGCTACCATAGGATTGGATACTTCTTTGCAAGTAAATGTAGCATTTCATTTTGTTTAGGAAATCTCTTAAAACTTTCAATCTATGGATAATTTCCTAAGTTCTGTTTTATTACCTAATACACTATTTTTCAGTTTTGTATCATCCTTAAATTGAACAAATTTGTGTTCTTTATCCACATTCAGAGGTGTGTTTCTGACCATTGTTAATGCAAAGCTATTCAGCTATTTCTCATGGGGCAATGTGTAAGCTTAGAAAAATGAAATCTGTCTCTTAGCCACTATTTTCTCCCTCCTTCCCAAGGCAGCAGCCATTTAGATTGGGTTCAGCAGCAAGTGCCAGAGTTATTTATTTAGATAATATTTTTAGTAGAGACAGTGACCTCATAATATGATGGAAGCCTGCAGCAATGTATAGTAAATCATAGATTCATAACAAAGTCAACTGCATGAAGTCTCACTAGAAATGAATGCAACATAATTTATTTTAGTCTGTAGTTTATTATCTTCTCCTATGAGCTATAGAAAACTTTTTCTTGTGTAAAAATTTCTCTATTTAAATTTTTATCAAAGTGATATTTTGGGGGAGTGGAATTCTACTACAAAAAATCCTATCACTATATATTTTAGTGATTGAATATTTAAAAGGATGTTAATGATTTTTTTTTAGTACATAAGGAATTTAGGCACAGAGTCAAATCAAAATAAAAAAAAAGAAACAGTACAAGTAGTTCTAAGATTAATTAGGAGGCGTGAACACGCTAGGCTAACTAAATCATGGAATTTAAGCATTCTTTTTTTGAGTACTATGTATTGAATTATCCAAAATCCTAGAATATTCTACATTTCTATTATGGGACACCGCAAGAGATATTTCCATTTATTTTATGTTTAAACTTTAGTAATTTGGCTATTATGAGAATACTTATTTCATTCCATTGTTATATTTTTTTGTACACACATAAACATATACAGAGAGATTTTTAACAGTTTTTGGATAGGATTCACTCATCAAGTGAGTCTTTGGTCACTTTGGGCATTCTTTTTTATTTTCTGTGGTTAGATTTTGCCATATTTCCATTGTACTACCTTCATTATGTTTATTCACATTAAACCTCAATTATATTTTCTATATCCGTGTCAGTGTAAGGCTAAATCTTGAAAGAGGGAACTATCTGAATATTTATTTTTTAATGCTGTGAGTATGAAAATAGCTGAACAGATGCAACAGAACTATGATGTAGTTCCTGCTGTTCTTTGGAAATTTGGAGTTCAGTAAAGCATGAATGCATGCAGGAAAAAGAATGAAAAGGAATTTATAGTTCCCCTCAGTGTCCAACAAACCCATTAGCAATCGGATGTGTGCCCTCCTACGACGGAGGGATGGGGCGGAAGACCATGGACAGGCAGAGTGATGCCTGGAGGCACGAATGTATGCATAGTAGATAAACAGAGAAAAATATACTTTTTACAAGAAAAATGATTAAAATATATTCGAGAGAGAAAAAGATCAGGAACCAGGTAAATAGCAAGGTTGACAGTGTAGTCTGAGAAGGAGTTTTGATAGTTATCAGGGTAACACTGTCCAGGTTGCAGTCACACTGCTCACTATGCTCACCAGCACTTTTGTTTTTAAACCACTGAGCAGTTCTTATGCACTTTCTCAACATTCGCTAAAGTAAAAAGAGCTTAGGTTTGTACAGTACTTTGTGTCATAATTTCTTACTTTCTGCTACTATTTTAGTACACTTAAATCTTGGGTATCTCATGTTTGTTTTTTCTTCCAAAAATTTTTGTAGTTAATGCTTGTTTCATACTCTTACTGTACATTTTCCAATTCAGTGTAAATAATTCATTAGGATTGCTGGGAATATTGCAAGTTGGCACCTTACACAGTGGTATTCTGTTTAACTTGATTAAATTTAGGCACTACATCAGAGTCCTGCACACGAATCCTGGCTCTTCCACTTGTGCATGCTAAGTTATCCAATCTATCTGAGTCTCAGTGTCTTTCTCTGAAAATCAGAAAACAGTAAGGAGACCTAAGGATCACTTGGGGATAAATGTGTAGTACATGGATTGTAAAGCCTACCACAAAGAAGAATCAGTAAACTATATAAACTATAAATAATCCAAATTCATCTTAATAATAAAAATCAATCACAGCAGTGCTTGTGTGTGGCAAGGAAAGCCCAAAAAGGCCAGATCAGTCTTGACTTTTAGTTCAGTGGAAACCTTATTTTGTCTGCTGGTAAATAAGACATTCCTAAGAGCAAAACCTAACACTGAAGGACAAGAAGCACAATTTAATTTTGGTATTTCACTGGAGATATCAGTGAGAGAACCTTTTTCTGCTTTAATCCTTTGTTTCTGAACCTGCATATCTCTGGGAGAATCAACCAGAGTTATTGGTACCGGTTCAGTTATGTACTATGTGTGGTAGGAGCGCTGTGCTGGATTGATTGGTATAGAAAGTGAGTCTTTTGTAAGCCATCCAACCATAACATGAGGTCAGTTGCTCAGGGTAGGGAATACATTACATAACCAGAAAATCTCAAAGGGTCTGCTAAATGCATCATTTTTTTTTTAATTTATAAAAAGAATTTCTTGATGAAATATAGTACTTCCAGGGTTACTATGTTGATGAAAATGACTTTCAATAAACCTTCAGGTTGCAATGTTGGCAGGTAAATGTAAATAGAGGCAAAGATGTACAAAGAATAAGTGTATGCAATCTGGTGAGTGCAAATCTTAACTTTCTCTATGATGTGCATAGTCTAATACAGTCAAACCATGTAGAGGTGGCTGATCAGTCCTTTCTATGTGGTGCTCTAGTGGGTGTTTGGTGTTGGTGTCTACTGTTGAATTAAGTGTTCAGTTGTAACCATGGCTAAATTTATCCTTAGGAGTAAGTTTAAGCTAATGCAAAACCTCTTACTTTGATGGCATTGCCACTTATTTACAAGCCTTTTGAGAAAGCACTAGGGAGACTGCAGAAAGGCTGACTGACATTCACAGGATATCAGGTAGTCTTGTCCAAGTGATAATTAACAGTCCTTTTGATTTTTGTACCACTTAGAATAGCAGTACACTAAAAAATTTTCTGCTCCAAACGGTCCATTCTCAAATTTCCTTATCATCAGTTCTGCCATTAATTTTTACTTTCAAAAGACCATCAGGCAGAAAAGTAGCTTGTAAACAGGGTAAGGCATCATCCCTTTTTTATTCACCTAAATGTGACAGCTGCACTGCTTGAGAAGAACTCTGCCAATCAAGGGTTTCAAACTTGACACTTCGAATTCCTGGAAGGCTCCACTGGTTGCTCTCAGCACAGAGCTGCACAAGTGATTATCAAATAGCTGACCTGATCCAAGAAGAGGCAACACCTGTGGAAGAGGTAAGCCTGCACAGAAGACTCAGGTGCTTCAGGGAGAAACAATAGATGGGCCCAAAGCTCTCACTCCAAGAAAAGCTCCCAATGGCTGGATTAAAAACAAACAAACAAACAAACAAAAAATGGTAGAGCTATGCCCCAAGAGTGACTTCTTCATGGTAGGATAACACTGAAGAAGAAATCTGGTTCAGCACCTACCATATTATCAGAGAGTTTCATCAGGTGCCATTTTGGGAAGGGGTGGCGTGTGAGCAACTGAATCACAGAATGCCTACACTATAGCTCCATTCCAGGACTGAAGTGTTCCTCTACAAGTGACTGGGTGAGAGACACCCATGGGAGGCAGGTTAGGAGATGTTGAGCAATAGACATAGATCTTTAGACATCCCGTTAGAAGTTCAGCATTAGGCCAGGAAAGACACCAGGCCTGCATTCTGTGGAGGGAAGCCAGATTAGGTGTATCTGGCCTTAGAGAAGGCTGGATCTCAAGTGGTCTGTTTGAGCACCCCCACTTCACTGCTAACTTGCAGAGGAGACCAGTGGTTTGGGTGTTTCTCTGCGTACCAACATGAGTGGAGACAGATCTCGACTTGGACAGCTGCCACAAACTGAGATTTATAGACAGGGAACCTCCTGAGCAGAGGAGTCACCTCACAAACCCATAGACTAAAAGTGGGGTTGAAAGGAGTGTGACTTGATAGATTAAAAAAGTTGCAGGTCTTGGAGAATACTACTTATTTGCATTACAGAAGAATTTGTTGTTTCTTGTTTTTCTTTCTTCTTTGGACCCAATATTTTCTCTATTGCATTTTGTTGTTGTTGTCTGTTTGTTTTGAGATTTTGTTTTGTTGTTTTGTGGTGTTTGGAGCTTTATCTGCCATTTCTCCTCCCTTTTAATTAATATTATGTTACTTTATTTGAGTAGGTCTTTTCTCTTTTTTCTTGTTCTTTTAATTTTTTCCCTTGTTATTTTTTCTTTCCTTCAATTTACTCTCCATTTTTATTATTCATGCTCTTCCTTCTTTTTTCTGTTATTTTTATCTAATGCTACTGGTAGTTTTTATTCCCTAATGCATTCTCCCATTCCACACTATCTCAATGCTTACAAATATAACCATTACACTCTATGAATCTATAGTTATTTAAATATATTTTGTTATGCTTGAACACTGCATATTATTAATGGAGGTAAAGTTATTTAATTGAGTATATTTTATGGCAGAGCAATATCTGGTGTGTCTTACAGTTCATACTAGAATTATAGATCTCTTTCCTGTGGTTAACAGTGGCACACTATTGGTTCTTAGGGTTTGTCTGGTTTATATTTAATGCTATTGTTGTTGTTTATTTTACTACTTTAGCCAAGGTGCATTAGTTGTTGCTATAAATTGGTTTTCTCCATGTACCAATATCTGGATTGCCTTGGAATTGTAAATACTGCTTCCAGTTCCCAAAGAACAGGGTACTGGACAAAATAAGCTGCATCTTCCCCTACCAAAAGTGGAGATAGTTGGTACAGGGACAGAGGCACAGACCAGTAGAGACTAATGCCAAGAGAACATTTCTGAAGTAGCAATTAGCTAAAAGGGTCTCCATACTAGCAAATATAACTATTCCAAAAGCTCCCACAAAGAGGAATGTTAGAAAACAAGGAAACAAAATGCCTTAAAAAACTCCCAGCTCCCTCAAACCCTCAGGGAGCATCCAGGAGGAGGAACTAAAAAGCCACACAGATGAAGTATCTGAATGGATCAGTAGAGGGAAAATAACCAATAAGCTATTTGGCAAACTCAAAGAAGATATAATTCAACAGATAGTGATTCTAATGAAAGATATGATCAGAGAGTCTAGAGAAGACATTGGTAAAAAAAAAATTATAGGAGCTAAGGGAAGAGATACAAATAATGAATGCTTAGCATAGAAAAGAATTGAAGTCCATAAAAAAGTTCCAAACAAAAACTAAGGAGATAAAAAATTCTTTTGGAAGTACAGGTACCAGAAGTGACCAGGATGAGGACAAAGCACCAGATCTAGAAGACAGGGAAGTGGCTGGTGATCAGTTAATGAGAGACACCATAAAAGCAACAAAAGAACATGAAAAATTGATCCATCAGATGCTAGATAATGCAAAAAGGACTAATCTAAGATTAATTGGAATTAATGGAAAAATAAGAAGGTAGCAAAAAGGGGTTAAAAAACCTATTTACAGAAGTAATAGTATTTCCACACGTGGAAAAAGAATTTAATATACAGATAAGTGAGATATATCGCCTCAAACATAGGATCAGAGAAGAATGAGCATAGAACATATCATCAGAATTTGAAAAGCTGTTAAGAAACAAGCAAGGATTCACTTATAAAGAAAAACCTATCAGGATTACAGCAGATGTCTCAATGCAAACCTTAAAATCAAGGAGAGTGAAGTGTTCCAAGCCCAAAACAAAGATAATTTCCAACCCAGATTGATATACCTGCAAAATTAATTTTCAAAATTGATGGAGAAACAAGATATTCTCATGATAAAGAGCTAAGTTCATGATCACCAAACCAGCACTCTAAGAAATTCTCAAGGACACCCTAGAAAGAGACAATGAAACTAATAGTATGAAAAGATGCGATAGAATGAACATAGCAGGCAGAGCAACCAATTAAGCAGAAAGGAAAGAAAGGGAACCAGCAGCAGTAAGATAATACACGGACAGAATACATCAATAACTGGCAGTTATAACTATTAATGAGAATGGTCTTTTAAAATTTTGTTTTATTTTAAAGAGAATAAAAATAAAAAA
>NW_004955471.1:11535829-11660704 GCF_000276665.1 Chinchilla lanigera | reverse complement strand
AAATTTTGTTTTATTTTAAAGAGAATAAAAATAAAAAATATTAAAAATGATGTAGAATTTCAAAACAAGATGATGGGAAATCATCAATTGTCCTTATACTGCATATTGTTGTCTTCAAAGTAGTTGCTCAGATTACCAGATATAAGCACGCAAAATTTGGCAAAAAAATTAAAACTTAGTCATTAACTGTTCCATTCAATAAACCAGCAGAAATTAGTAATATAATTATCTTAGTTATCTTGTGTTAGTAGTATAATTATCTTATATAAGTATAATTATAATTAGTAGTATAATTATCTTAGCTATTTCCCCCTTCCTTCTTTCTTTCTTTTCTCCTTTCCCTCATACCAGTTCTTTCCTTTTGAGTAGTTTCTTTTCCTTTCACAATAGCTATAGTACTTTTTAGATTTTGTTTACTCTTTCACTTTCTTACACTAGGGAGACAATATAATGTTTACACATGCAGGCCTGATTTATTTTACTTATGAGTATGGTCTCTAGTTGCATCCATTTATCTATAAAAGCCTCAAGTTTATCTTTTTATGGCTGAGTAATACTCCATTGTATAAAAAGACTGGATCTTTTTTTTAATCTGTTCCTCAGTTGATGGGCATTTGGGTTGTTTCCAAGATTTAGTTATGACAAATTGTGCTGCTACAAACATGGGTGCACATATATCACTGTGGTGTGATGATTTCAATTCTGGAAAAATATGTAGAAGGGGAATAGCTGGGTCAAATGGGACCTCTAATCCTAGTTTTCTGAGGAATCTCCACACTGATTTCCACAGTGGTTGTACCAATCTACACTCACACCAACAGTGGAAAAGTGTACCTTACTCCCCACAGCCTCTCCAGCATTTGTTATTGGTTGATTTATTGATAATAACCATTCATTCTGGAGTGAGAGGGAATCTCAACATTGTTTTCATTTGCATTTCTTGAATGACAAATGATGTTGAACATTTTTTTATATGTTTATTTGCCATTATTATTTCTTCATCTGAGAAGTGTGTATTCATCTCAGATGCTCAGTTTTAGATTGGGTCTTTGAATTTTGGGGGCCTGATTTTTTTAATTCTTTGTATGTTCTAGATAGAAGTCTTTTGTCTTAAGGGACAGTTGGCTAAAACTTTTTCCAAATCTTGGGTTTTCTTTTTCCTCTTTTGGCGATTGCTTTTGATGTGCAAAACTTTTCAATAAGATGAGATCCAGGTGTTGATTCTTTGAAGTATTTCCTGTGCAGTTTGGTTTTTGCTCATGAACTTTTCTATGTACCCGCATGTCTTCAAGATTTCTACCTATTTTCTCTTCCAGTAGATTTAGTGTGCCTGTTTTTAATATTTAGACCTTTGATTCATTTTGACTTTAGTTTTGTACATGGTGATAGATATGGGCCTAGTTTTAGTTTTTGACATGTGGAAAGCCAGATTTTCCAGCAGGATTCATTAAAGATGCTATCTTCCTTCCAGTGGACATGTTTGGGCCCTTTGTGAAAGATAACATGGATGAGTGTATTTATAGTGCTGTATGCATCTTCTAATCTGTTCCACTGATCCTCAGGTCTGTTTTTTGCCTGTACCATGCTGATTTTATCACAGTAGCTTTATAGTATAATTTTAAGTCAAGAATTGTGATGCCTCCTGCCTTGCCTTTGGTTCTCAGGATTGCTTTTGCTATTCTAGGTTTCTTCTGGTTCCAGGTGAATTCTAGGAATGTCTTCTCCAGATTTGGGTGGTATACTAATGATATTTTAATTAGGATTGTATTGAATTTGTATAACAGTTTTGGGAGTATGGCCATTTTTACAGTGTTGGTTCTTCCCATCCATGAGCAAGGAATATCTTTCCATTTTCTGAAATCTTCTCTTATCTCTTTCTTCAGAGTACTGTAGTTGTCATTGTCTAGGTCTTTTACTTGGTTTGTTAGATTGATTCCTAAATATTTCAATTTTTGGATGCTATTGTGAAATGTGTGGTTTCCCTAATTGCTCTCTCAGTTTGTCTGCTCTTTGTGTACAGGAAGGCTATTGATTTTTGAGTATCGACTTTGTATCTATCTACACTTCTGAATTTGGTTATTAAATCTAAAATCTGTTGGTGGAGCTTTTTGGGTCTTCTATCTAGAGTATCATATCATCTGTGAATAATGATAATTTCCACAGTGGTTGTACCATCCTTACTCCTTTCCTTACTCCTTTCATTTCTTTCTCTTGTCTAATTGTTTTGGCTAATGCTCCCAGAAATACATTGAAAAAGAGTGGTGAAAGTAGACATCCCTGTCTTGTTCCTGATTTTAAATGAAAGCTTTTAAATGAAAGTTTTTGTCCATTTAGTATGATGCTGGCTGTTGGTTTTTCATAGATGGCTTTTATCAGATTGAGATAAAGACCATCTATTCTGATTTTCTGTAGGGTCTTTATCTTGAATAAGTGTTGGACTTTATTAAAAGCTTTTCCTAATCTATTGAGATGATCATGTGATTTTTGCCTTTGGCTCTGTTGATATGGTGTATTACGTTTGTTGACTTACATATATTGAATGATCTCTGCATTCCTGGGGTGAATCCCACTTGGTCATGATTTATAATCTTCTTGATGATTTGCTGCATTCTCTTTGTTAGTATCTTATTGATGATTTTTGCATCTATGTTCATCAGGGAGATTAGCCTGTAGTTCTCTTTTTTAATTGGGTCTTTCTCTGGTTTTGGTATTTGTCATGTTGTTTTTCTGTTGCTGGTTCCCTACTTTTCTCCTCTGTTTAATTGCTTGCCCTGCTTGGTGGTCTTTCTAGTGTTGTTCTTGAAACTGTGATCTTTTAAAAAATCTCTGTTTAGAATATCTGTCAGTGCTCTTTATAGGGTTGATTTGGTGGTCATGAATTTCTTCAGTTGTTGTTTATTGTGGGAGTATATTATTTCTCCAGTAATTTTGAAAAATAGTTTTCAGGGTATGCCAATCTTGGTTGGAAGTTGTTTTCTTTCAGGACCTGAAATACTTCACTCCAAGCTCTTGACTTGATGGTTTGTGTTGAGAAATCTGGATGATTCTGATAGGCTTTCTTTTAAAGGTGATCTATGTATTTTCTCTAATAGCTTTTAACAGTCTGTTCTTGTGCTGAATTTCTGGGACCTTGGTTATGTGTCTGGGTGTAGATTTATTTTGGTTATGGCTAATTGGATTTCTATATATCTTATTTAACTGTATGTCAGATTCTTTCCCTATGCTTGGGAAATTTTCTGCTATTACTTCTGCAAATAATCTTTTTATGTCATTTGTGTTGACTCTTGTATTTTTGTGGACACCTATGTCTTATATTGTTTTTCTTTGCATAATTTGTAGCCGTTGAATTGTTATTCTTGGTTCCTTGTTATTTTTAAGAGATCTTTCCTTTCATGATCACTAGGTGCAATACTGTCTTCAAGGTTTGAAAATCAAGTGGTTTTGCCAGCTTTCAATGGAATTCTTAATTTCCTGGATATCTCTTTGGATCTGTTTCATGCATTTGATTTCTTTCATTTATTGTTCATTCAAGGTTTCCATCATTTTTCTATGCTCCTCTTTTTTTAATCTATGTCTTTTTTAGATATGCTGAGCAGTTTTTTCATTATGGTTGTCACTTCTTTTTTTAACGTGGGAGATTATTTCTGATCTGATTTCTTCTATAGCTTGATGGAGTTGTTTCTTTATTTCAGTTGCTATTATTTTAGGAATTTCCTCTGTGTGACTTCCAGTTTCTTCTATGTTGATGTCTCCTGGACTTGTTCTGGGTGGACTGGATATCTGAGATTACATTTTGAACCTTTGTTTTGACATTTTCATTGCTCCCATGATGGTGGGGGTGAGGGTGTGGTTTCTCCCATCCTGAACAGTTCACTGAAGTTCCCAAGGCTCACTGAGGCTCCAATGTGAATCATCTTAATTCACCAATCAAAAGATGAAGATCAACATAAAGGATCAAGAAACAAGATCCAACAGCATACTGTATACAAGGAACATACTTTACCTGCATGGAAATTTATAGACTAAAAGTGAAAGGATGATAACAATATTCCATGCAACAGGAACCCCAAAACAAGCAGGAGTAGCTATCTTATTGTCAGAAAAGCAGACTTTAAGCTAAAACTGGTCAGAACATGCAAAGAATGTTACTACATATTCCTCAAGTGAACCATTCAAGAGGAATAGATAATAATCATAAACATATATGCACCAAACAATGGGGCACCCAAATTCATAAAACAGACACTGCTGGAAATAAAAGATCAGATAAATATCAGTACATTCATACTGGGGAGCCTCAATGCCTCACTATCACAAGGAGACTCATCAACCAAACAAAAAATTAACAAAAAAATCCGAGTTAAACCAAATCTGCAAACAAATGGACTGAATAGATATACATAGAGTGTTCCACCTAACAGCAATAGAATACACATTCTTAGCAACACAAGAAACTTTCTATAAAAATAGAACACATATTAGCAAGTAAACTATTTAAATAAATGCAAAATAATTGAAATTGTACCATCTATATAATCAGATCATAGCACAACAAAGCTAGAAATCAACCACAAAATAAACCACAGAACTTATACAAATTAATGAAAAGTAAACAACACATTTTTGAAAAATCAGTGAAATATAGATAAAATCAATAAATTAAGAAAGACATTAACGGACCATTTTTATAATTGAATGATAATGCCAGTACAATGTACCAGAACTTATGTGACACAATGAAAGCTGTCTTACGAGGGAAGCATATAACTGTGAATGCTCTCCTAAGAAGAATAGAGTGAGCTGAAATAAGTAACATAATGATACTGCAGGGCCCTAGAGAGAAAAAGAACCCATTCAAGCTCAGAGCTAGTAAAAGAAAGGAAATCATATAGATTAGTACAGAAATCAATGAAATGGAGACTAAAAACAATACAAAGAATCAATGAATTGAAGAGCTTGTTCTTTAAAGAATAAACAAGGTATACAAACCCTTAGCCAATCATATAAAAAAAGACACAAAACAATTCAATTAGATGTGAAAAAGATGAAATCAAAATGGTCACTGCTGAAATCCAGGATATTATTTGCAACTACTTCACAAACCTGCATGCCAGTAAATCAGAGAATTCAGAAGAAATGGAGATATTCCTAGATGCATATGAATTATCAAAACTGAACCAAAAAGACTTAAACATCCTGAATAATCTAATAACAGTCAATGAAATGGAAACAGTTGTAAAAACTTATCAACTAAGAAAAGCCCAGGACTTGATTGATTCATTGCCAAATTTTACAAGGACTTCATGGGCATTCTAACAATAATGCTCCTCAAACTCTTTAACAAAATTGAAAGGGAATAAATTCTCCTAAAGTCATTCCTGGAAGCTATCATTACTTTGATTGCAGAACTAGACAATGAAAAAAGAGAACTATAGGCCAAACTCTCTAAGGAACATAGATGTAAAAATTATCAATAAGATTGTAGCAGACAGAATGCAAGAAATTATGAGAAAGATCACACATTATGACCAAGTAGGCTTCATCCCAGGAATGTGAGGATGGTGCAACATATACAAATCAATAAATGTAATTCGTGGGACTGGGCATGGTGGTGCATGCATGTAATCCTAGCATTCAGGAGGATGAGGCAGGAGGATTGTGGTGAGTTTGAGACTAGCTTGGGTTACAAAGTGAGCTCAAGCGCAGCCTGACCTGCTTAGACAGACTGTGTCTCAAAAAGATGTAAGTAAACAAAGACAATTCATTACATAAACAGAAGCAAGGACAAAATCCACATTATTATTTTAGTAGATGAAGAAAATGCTTTTGACAAAATTCAGTCATTCATGGTTAAAACCCAGAAGAAAACAGGTAAAGAAGGACCTTATCTCAACCTATTAAAAGCCAGTTAAGACAAACCCACTGCCAACAGATTATTAAATGGGAAAAACTGAAAGCTTTTCCTCTAAAATGAAGAGCAAGACAAACACACCAACTGTCACCATTCTTGTTTAACTTAGTCTTCACTGAGTATACCAGAATGAATACTGCAGTCACAGTAACCAATTAAGTAGAAGGGAAAGAAAGGGAACCCGGAGCAGCAAAATAATACACTGGCTGAAATATGTCAGTACCTAGCTGTTATAACAATCAATGTGAATGCTCTTAACTCACCAATCAAAAATTCAAAACCACAGATTAGCAGAAAAGATCAAGAAACAAGATCCAACAATGTGCTGTATACAAGAAACACCAGAGCAATCAGTCAAGGTAAAGAAACATAAGGGGTATACATAGGAGAAGAAGGAGTCAAAGTATCATTTACAGATGACATTATCCTCTACTTACAAAAATTTTCAATAAAATATTCCTAGAATTAATTACCAAATTCAATGATGTATCAGGATAAAAAAAAATAAAGAAAAACAAAAAGCAGTGGCATTGCTATGCACTAATAATGAACTCACTGAGAAAGGTATTAAGAAAACCATACCAGTCACAGAATCATCAATAAAAATTAAAATCTTAGGAATTAACCTAAACAAGAAAGTAACAGACTTCTACAACAAATATCACATTGATCTTAAAAAGCAGATTGAATAGGATATCAGAATAGAAAAATAGAAAAATATTCCATGTTCCTGGGTAGACAGAACAAATATAATCAAAATGGCTATACTTCTAAAATTATTACATAGATTTAATAGTACCCAATCAAAATACCAATAGTATTCCTCACAGATCTAGAGAAAGCAATCCAAAAACTCATATGGAACTAGAAGAGATCCAGAAGAGCAAAAGCAAATCTGGGTAACAGTGGCAAAGCAGGAGGCATCACAATTCTAGATCTGAAGTTATGTTACAAACTACAGTGATAGAAACACTATAGTACTGGCACAGAAGCGTGAATCAATGGAACACAATAGAGGATACTGGATCTACTCCAGACACATTCAACTATTTAACAAAGGGGCCAAAACATATACGGGAGGAATAATGGCCTCTAATAGGTGCTGGTAAAGCTGGCTATTCATATGGAGAAGAACGAGTCTGGATCCTCATGTTTCATCATGCACTAAACTAAAATCAGAATCAACCAAACATCTAAATATCAAATGGAAACAATTCATTAGAATTCAGAATCCAGGCACAAATAAATGCAGATTCAGGTCAGCTAGTTGCACATGATCTTGTCATGAAGTTGTAATGAAAATGTGTCTCATGGCACCTTCTGCTACCCATAGACATTCACCAGGAAGCAAGAGGACAGCAGCTATATAATCTTTTCTGTGAGATCAGTGAGGTCCCACCTTTATGTTCTCTTTGGTGTTTCTAAAATATATTTTATAAATGTTGTTTCAGAAAAAAAAGACAATATTCAAATGGCAGACTGTGGCCCATCATCCATTTAAGTCACGAAACTAGAATCTTTCTAGAATCTGTGGCAGAATGTGAGGAATTTCAGGAATCGGGTATTGACATCAACACTCAGGATACAGCCCCCTTGACTCCTGAACTCTTAATCATGTTGATGCAAGGATGAGAAAGATAATGATACCACTAATTTGACCAGTGAAAGTTCATTCTCAATATCTACTAAGTTATTTAGCAAATCACCTATGTTAATGGAAATAAAAATTATAGAAATTATTGTTGTAAATAAGAGACTTTGGAGGCTGCTTCCTGATAAGAATTCTATTTAACCTTTAACATAGTCTGAAGTTCCAGTTAGGGCAACTGATCCAACGGGTACATGTGTAAGCTCCTACTTTCTGCGCAAAAGTATGTTTAACCTAGTTACCTGCATTCTAAGTCTTTGCACTGTCACCAGGAAACCCAGTCCTAAGACCATAAGGAACCAGTGGCACATTGCTATTCTTCTGTGTTTTTGGTGAAAGATTTCTAACACAACATGTAGGCTGTCAAATAGCGTATAGATAGAATGTATTGCAAAATGATAGTTTTTGCTGAATGAGAGAGAGAATATGTCTTAAGCACTAAGGTGGGCCAGTGCCAAGATGGCATTATACTGATGAGGTCTCATCTTACATTTAGAGCAACTGGGTCTTTCACAGAATATGCTTTCCCTCCTGACCAGTCATTGTTCTTTTACATGGAAAATGGGCTATGCTGACCTTTAGGTCCTTGTTTACTCCCTAGGTAGATGCTTTCTGTGTAGTCTGTTTTTAGACCTTGATGTTTTCCATCCCTTCATCGATAGTCTGGACTTCCTACGGGCATTGGACCTTATCAGCATGTTCGAAGAAGGCTGCATACTCTTGAGCTAAAGTGTGAAACCACAAGCTTGTGTGGATTTTATATTTAGCTGATGATTAAGAAAGCAAAGGAAAAAGCAGAAAAAATATCATATCTTCTTTGCTTTTCAAGTAGCTTCATCTGCCTGTCTCCTGGCCTGTTGATATCGAACTTTCTGATGAACAGATACATAACTAAAAATTAGTAGATTATTTTCAGAGAGACCCACCAGTTTATTTTTGCACCACCAGGGAAAATCAAGGTATCAAAACCCTATAATTTGCTGTTATCCAAATTTATAATTTTTATTTATATTTTTATAGAATTCAATTTGTACCTCCTCTATTAACAGTGAATTTGAACACTTTCTCAGACCATATTTGCAAAATTATGTGGGCCACTTGGGTTTTCCCTTATGAATGTTCAGATCCTTTGTATTTCTGATAAGCTTCTTGTCTTAGCCTGTTGATTTACACTCGTAATAAATGTGGCATTTTACCTTCTAATTTCATACACAGAAGCTCTCTCAGGTTATTTTAAGAGAGTTCTTTGGAAAAGTACCTATGAAAATAAGGAAGGTAACTGTCTCTAGAATACGGCCTCTTGGGAGTCCAGACTCGCTGAGGCCTTGGCTAGGATCTATTTTTACAAGTGGAAAACTCTTCTGGATTCAAATACCTGGAAACTAATTACTCATCAGTAGATGTTTCTATCCCTCCACCCATATCCTTAAGGTCCTTCTTGATTGTTTTGTTTGTCAGCTGCTTCCTCTTCTTTGAAGGGTTTTCCATGCTGGACAGCCAAATCTTGCCAGTGTTTCTCAGGGGACCTCCCTTGGGCTGCTGGATCCTCCTTTGCTCTTATACTAGAACCTCAAATTCTCAGAAACTTAGGTTCTTTCCAGGTAGCCCTTGAACGAGACGATGGGCCAGAGGTTAGGAGAGCCTGAACTCTTTGCTCCCCTTCAGATGACTCCAAGGGCCACCGTCTACTCCCGAGTCCCCTGGCAAGAGCAGTAAAACTGGGTACCAACTTGTTTCTTTTGTGTGCACCTTTTCCAACTTTTAGACTGAAATCCCTGGAAACCAGCATGAGGCTTTACCTGAATTCATGCCCTTGTTTGTTTGTGCTCCTCTTCCCTGCTTCCCATCTGCATGCCAGTTTGTTTCTCATGGTTCATTTGCTTTTGTTTCTTGTTTTGTGCAGACTCCCTTAATGGTTTCCACGGGGAATAGTTTCTTAGTAAATGACTGACTTGACATTGTCTCAAAATCTGCTGTTTGGGAAACTGACTCCAGGATACTCACTTAATTGGAGTTTGGCAGTTCATCTTCTAATACCCTGATTCTGTTATGTTTCTGCTAATTTTAGGGCTATTTTGGTTCCTATTTTTGCTCCTAACATGTATCACCAAGGCTCAGCTTCTCACTTACATAGAGATAGTGGAGATCTGACTTGGTCCAGCTGGCAGTTTGGTGAGGTGTGAAGATGGTCTACTTTAGGACTGATCCTCAGAGCTGTGACAATCAGTTGTGTCCATGGGTGTGAGAATAAGTGGCTTCCAGCATGTTTATTGGCATAAGAGTCCCTGTGGAGAGGAGCTACAAGAGGTATGGGCACGTAGGATTTGAAAGACCTGTTTGGTACATGCTATTTATGGCAAAATAGTTCCTACCAGGAAAAAAGGACTAAATTATTCAGTGCTCTATACCTTATGACATTAGTAGCCTATTGCAATGCTATCTAAAAGTAAATGTTTTATATAAAATTCATCATAATAAATATAAGCTAAAAGGCAAAGTAAGTGGCCACAGACAGAAATTTTGAAAAAACCCTAATGTATTGTGGTATCATTAGAGAACATACAGGATCAATTTAGAAGCAGCAGAATTTTGTAATAATGACATTTCATTCACTAGTGCGTATTTTGTAACATCAGATAGGTAAGTATATCATTATAATGTACTGGCAATGAAAGCATAAGCATTAAAAATTTTATCAATTTGCATGATATTAGATAATGTCACTTAAAACATTTGTGATCTTCATGTGAGATTTCACAGGCTTGAAGCTTGACTTCTTTTCAAGCTCTGCAATTTGTTTGAGCTTATTTATAAAAGGAACACAAATTAACTTGTTATACTCTGAATCATTCAAAAATGTTCAATTTGCATTCTCAAATTTGAACCCCATACATTCAACTTAATTTTCTTTCCACTGCTCTCTCTTGATTCTTTAAAAAGATTGAGAATGACATGCATATTATTTGATGCTTTAGAGCTGTGCTTCCCAGAAAATTTTGATAATTTAGAAGATTTTATCATCTTGCACTTTAAATCCATTTTCTTTTTAAAAAAGGTTTAAATATCTACAAGGAGTTGGCATTTATTTCAAAGCTTTTTGCTTAAAGAGGCAACTATTATAGTATTCATTCTTTTAGTATGGTATGACATCCTATGTTTATCATGGACATTAAAGATAGTCTTAAGAGCTTTTTGATACTTCATTCATTTGAACTGACAAGTCCTTCATATTCTTTTGCAGGAAGCCCCAGGTTGTCAGTAAACAGCATATCATTTTTTAATTGATAACTCATTAAGTATTTACTGTTCTTTGTAAAAATATTGAGAGTTTTCAGCCTCAGAGCAATGGGACTAAGACAGGAAAGCGGAGTGAGGCTAAATCCGGCAGGATAAGGAGGCGTAACAAGACCCTGAGCACATGCGCAGAACAGCTCCCAAAGCCAGCGTGTGGATTTCTCATGAGAACTCGAGCAGGTTTCTCACAGGACGGCTGGACCTGAAGTCCACCTGCGGAGTGGATGATACAAAAAGAACAGTCCGCACAAGTGTCTGCCACTGTTCTGTCTCTCGTATGGTGGCTCACACTCATGCTTCTTTCCCTACTTTTGCTTGGCCCCATTTCCTCTGCAGAGCCTGTTTCTTTTGCTACCTTTAATAAAACCGTGCTGTCAGCGGCACTTGTCTTGCTCAGTTCTTCACTCAGGACAGAAACAACCTAGAAATCACCCCCAGAAGGAGACTCCTGCACACCAAAATCCCATACCACATTTAGTTTAGCCAGCCAGGAGGCCAGGTAAGGCACTCTGGGCAACTTTTTATTGTTCTGTTTCTTTTTAAAATGCCGTGAATATTTTTTTGTTTTTCCTCTGTCTCTCTCACTCAGGCTCTGGTATTCAGGAGACTTTTCTCAGGGCACCACAAACAGCTTCCCGGTGTGTCCCACCCTGTGGGGTGGGGGAGGGGGAGCATATGGCCTCTGTTTTTCTCTTCTCTCTCATCTAGTAAGAGGTCTACAGGCCCATCTTAAGTTTATGTCCCTTTTCTTCCTTTTTCCCATTTGTGGTCACTCTGTGGGTATGAGTTAAATAGCCAGGCAAGCTGTTATGCCTTTTGTCCTCATGTTTCCTGTGATATTTTGCTATTTTTGGAAATGAACTTGGTCTCTGTCTACCCCAGTTTGCTTCTTTTTGAGCTCAAAGTCTTATCTGTGCTTTTCCTTTAGATAGCCTTTTCTTTCTCAGGGTGCTATCTTAGTTTGGGTTGTCATCTTGTCTCATCACATGACTGGTCGCCATCTTGTCTTATCATGTGATTGGCTGCCCATTTTATATTAACCACGTGGGTTCCACCCTGTTTGTTTTCATTCCTTGTTTTTTCTAACCCAGTCCAGATAATTTAGAAACATGCCTGATGGCCTGAGCAGGACAAAAGAACAGCCAGTAAAGCTTAAGTGACTGTGAGTCATTCTTGCGATTTTTAAAAGTTGTTTCTTAAAAAAGAGATTTCTGTCTCTAGTGCCTTAAAGGAAGTACCAAAGGTTTTACTATTGGGGTACATGCAAGATATATTGTTTCTCAAGTGGTTCAAAATGTCTAAGGGAGCCTCGAGGTACTATTGCTCAAATGATTCCACTCTGCTGAAGTAGAGGCATCAGGTGCATCAGGGTGGCCAAGGGAGTCCTGGTGGGAAGGGACTACCCCCTGATGTCATAGGAGTTTTGAAGAGCTAGGTAGTGCCATCAAGTGGCTCAAGCCCCTTTTCCTGAGGCATTAGTGGGCCTCAATGTGAAGGCAAAAAGCCCTTAGTAGGGCTTTCTTTTATGTTTCTATGAAAGATGCTGGCATCATCCTAGATTCAGACAGAGATGTCTGTCTAGTATATACTTGAGTTTCACAAGAGACACCTTGTGGGCTCAAATTGACTCTCCTCTTTCTGCATGGGATGCCATCCTAAGGACCCAAGACCTAATTGTGTACAGAAAGCCCACAGTAGGGCTATCTTCTACACTTCTGTGAAAGATGCCAGCATCATTCTAGCTTTAGACAGAGATGTCTGTCTAGGAATACTTGACAATCACAAGGGATGCTTTGTGGACTCAAATCGGGTCTCCTCTTTTGGCATGCAGTGCTGTCTTATTATCCTGAGACCTAGCTGTCTCTCTCTACAGGTCCTGAAACAAGCCATGGGAAGCATGAACCACAATCCACAGATGCCACTGACCTCACCACTAGGCTGTGTCCTTAATCAGTGAGAAAGGTTTGACCCTAATGATTTAAAAAAGGAACAGCTTATCTACTATTGCAATACAGTGAGTTTAACATAAACTAGGAAGTGGTAAGTGCTGGGTGTGTGGTGACAGTTTAAATGATGAGAATATTTTTCAGTTAAACATTTGCTACTTAAAACATAGAAGGTGGAGTGAAATCCCTTATGTTCAGGATTTTGTGGTCCTTTATCTTAGGAAATGCCCAGAAAGTATGGTATTTAGAGTGGCCCCTGAGGAAGAGATGTCTTTGATGATTCTGACCTCAGATCCCCACCTGTTTCTCAGGTGGACATTGACCTCTCCCATCTGCTTAAGGAAGATCCCAGGCACCTGTGACCCAATGGTCAGAAAAGACCTTTTCTGTGTTCAACAACTGTGATCTTGAGGAGGGTCAAAAGGAAAAAGCTACAATCACAGCTGTGGCAATTGGTAATGCTGTAAAATCAACTGAATTATCTAAGGAGAAACCCAAGGGTGATCAAGGGCACGAAGTCTGTACGCTGAGCACAAAACTGAACCAAGCTATTGCCCTGCTCCGAGTGTGAGGCAGCCATTGTGCCTGCCTCACGGCTCTGGAGGGCTGGCTCTCCCTGCTTCCAGAGAGGGGCTGGGCCAGCCAGACCCTGATTTCCTGCTGGGGGGAGGCTCAAGAAGAACTACTGTGGCCTTGTCCATGAATATTATCATCTCCTGTGGGAAATCCTGGCTAACACTGGATGTCATGGGAGAGGCAATTTAATTGCTTCCCTCTGTTTTGATTTACTTCTCTGGGAAACCCCTGTAGATCTATGGACATAGCTGGGGTCAAGAGAACGTCTACTCAGAAGTTCTTTACTTCTGCTTTCGTGTGTCACCTTGACTGTTAACCATGAGTGTCTAATTGTCTCACAGTGTCCTACTCCCTTGCTAGGAAGAGATTTACCGGCAAGTTGGGGGCAGTTCTTATATTCCAGCAAAGACCGAAATGGATTTTACCTGTTGGGCCTCTACCAGGTCTCCCTGACCAATTAGCCAATGGGTAGATCTTGCTGCATGCATAATGGAAGAATCCTGACTCACCATCAGGTCAAGAGATTCCTGAGACACAGTTCACTTGTGATTAACAGGTGACCACTGAGCTGCCTGTTCAGTGGGAGAAAGAAAGTCACTTCACTATTACACCGGAGATGTAGAACTCCAAGTAATAGGCCACGCTCTTAGACACCCCTGAGGTTGCTGTAAAAACTTACGTTACTCATAATCCTTCCACTCTGATGCATAAAGGCCCAGAAGTCAGCCATGCTTGTGAACAAGTGTTCTCCCAGACCTACACAAGCAGGCAGAACATCTGTGACATGCTCCTGAGGAGGTATGATGGAAGTAGCTTTGTCCAAGAAGGATATCAAAAGGCAAGTTATGCAGTTGTTGGTTCACAACAGGTCACTGAGGTCAACTTCCTCCAAGGACCTCTGCTCAAAAAGTGGAGCTCATAGTTCTTACTTTGGACATTGATATCAGAAAAAATGAGAAGCTATACATCTATACAGACTCCAAGATGCCTCTGTGGTGCTATGTGCCCGTGTAGCAATCTGGATAAAAGAAGCTTCCTGCTTAATAAGCAATCATCTGTAAAACACAAGAGGAAATTGTACAAATCTTAGAGATAGCCTATCTTCCCAAGCAGCTCGCTGTCATTCTTGGGAAGGGATCCCAATAAGACATGTCTAAAGTCTCTTTGGGAAATAAAAAGTCTGATAGGGGTGCAAAAGAGAGTCCTATCACCCCTCAAGAGACTGGTTTTATCCCCAATTCCTGAGAAACATTTCTGGCCCTTCCTCAAGAGATGCAGTGACAAGCTATAAAAATCCTCCATGGGAAATGGTCACTAGAATTTCCACAGGACTAAGAAGAAAGCTGTTCCTTCGGTGTATTGCTGATGTCTATAACTTATCAAGAGGAACAGTCCATGCTTAAAATTTCCTTTTTTCTTGACCAGTTTTACACGTTTGAATTTGGTAATGAAAATGACTGATCTGAAAACAATATGAAGCATAAGAACCATGTTGAACTCCTACGATTTTGTATGCTGAAACTCTGCATCATTTCCAATGTTTTTAAAATTATTTTCATTTATTTATTTATTTTACTTGTTATTGCCTTTGACTGATCAATCTTACATTCTTATGTCTAATGGACTGAGCAACTTCGTTGAAGATAACAGTATGTAATGTAGCAACTACTGTAAATTCTTATCATTTTGTTTTGAGGTCATGTATCATTTTTGTTTTTTTTTGTGTTGTTTTGATTTTGTCCTCATTGTTTTTTAATTTTTAATTTTTAAAATTAAAAAAAAGAGAAAAAAGAAAGCTATTCCTGAGAAGCCCTGGGAGACCTGAGGCTCCTCTTCAGAGAACAAGACTCCAGTAGTGCTCCAGGTAACAGTAAGTAGAAGCACTGACGGCCCTAATTCACCACGGTTTACCTGGGAGCATGTGCCGAGGCTTCCATTTTTAATTAGATCCATAATGTGGGTAAAATTGCTAAGACTATGGGTCTCAGGATTGCCATAATTTATCTAAGCCCCCTCTTTGCCATACTTTGTCGTCCATAAGAAGTGTGGGAATCTGACCTGCTCCTCCTCACTGGGTCCTACATCCCCAAAATGATAGTCAGGTGACCTTCCTCCTCCCACTGAACGGGCAGCTCCGTGGTCACTTTTCTTGTCTTCTAACAATTTTGCTCTTCCGGGCAGCCAGTGAGCCACAACATCCCAGTGTGGCTGGAGAGCACATAGTCTGCAGTAGACAGGTCTACAGACCCTTCCAGCTTGAAGAAGCTGTAGAAAGCAGACATCTCCACTCACTCAGCATCCCACTAAGACATACAGGGATGTGTGTTTCTCAGGGGAGATGAGACAGGAGGTAGCACGTGACTAAAACTGGCTGGGAAAAGACCTGTGGCAAGATCCTGGAACACATGTGCAGAACAGTTCCCAAAGCCCTGCACTGGCAATTCTTATGAACACTAGCGCCATAGCAAGGCCTAGACCTGACGTCAGCCTGAAGAGTGGGTCATAAAAGGGACAGTCCACATTGAGTCTTTGCCTCTGTGTTATTTCCTGCATGGTGGCCACCCTCATACTGTAGGGTGCACTTCTTTTCCTACTTTTACTTGGCCCAAACTCGCCCTGCAGTGTGTTTCTTTTCTGCCTCTAATAAAATTTTGCTACCAGTTTGCACTTGTCTTGACCAGTTCTTATTTAGGACAGAAAGAACCTAGAAAACACTTTTAGAAGGAGCTCTCGGCCCCAAAAAATCTGGTAACAGAGCTACTTTCTGTTCTTTGACATTACCATGGGCCATAAGAGCCAGAATTAGTAAGTGTCTTTTCAAAAAAACAATTATTTTATTTAGGAGATTTACTGGGTGCAGAGGCAGCCACCTGCTGTTCCAGCTACTCCCGAGGCTAATGCAGGAGGATCATTTTAGCCCAGGGGTTCAGGGTCAACCTAAGCAACAGTGAAGCCTGGTCTTGTCACCAGGCTGTGTCTAAGAGGTCTGCAGCACTGCAATAAGGAACCTGCCCACTGTTTTGTAGAATATGTTTGCAGGTTTTCTGACTCCTGTCATGGAAAAAGAATGTCAAAGATACATCAGTAAGAGGCACAAGAAAGCTTTATTAGGCCAACTTTAAAGGATGCATTCAAGAAGAAAGTGCAGGTGCTCAGAAAAAAATGGGACATTACTAGCTGCAGCTGGGTACATTTAAGGACTACTGGAGGATGTTTGTCCTCCACAAGATCGGTGATTAGGATGTATGTATCTCTTGTCTGTCAGGTGACTTATTTATCACGTAGGTGTGTTTGACGTGAGATATGGTGCCCATTAACACTGTTACTTGAGGGTGAAGAAAATATAATTTGCAGGTAGAAAGGACAGGTCCACAGCCCAAGTTAGAGGATTATTTTGTCTTCAAGACCCTGAGGAATTTTCTGGAATGACTTTCCTTAAAAGGAAAAAGGCTTAAGTAAATTCTGTTTCTTCAAGCTGCCGTTAAGGGCAATTTTAAAATTGTGGTTTCCTTGTCTCCTCCTGCCTAGTTTTTATTCCTCCTGACTAGCACAGATAGTACAAATGGGGCAGGGGCCCACCCCCATCCGCTCATCTGAACATGGGAAATGCTCAGGGCCCATCCCCTGATCTTTGTCCTAAGGTCCACTACCTAGAGGCAGAGATAAGCAGACAAAGATTGCTGGGTCCACCTTAGAAAATTTCAGCACCATCAACCAGGACATATGCATGCCAGACTCTCCAACATAACCTATAGGCAACTTTCTTTTTGTGGATCTCACTAAAGGTATACACATGCGGACTGCATCTCATGTACCCATTCACAATGGAGACAGCTGTGGGCAGGGCCATGCACAGTGGACGCAGTTGGCACGACTCAGCACTTGTCAATCACATTATCAATCGCGCCGTGAAAAACCAATGGGAATTGCTGTAGACCCAGTGCAACATTTTAAAGTCTAAACCCTCGTATTAAATGTTCTTGCCACTTTTCCTTACACCACCACAAACATGCTCCTGCTTGTCTTTTTTTTTTTTTTTTTGAGACAGGGTCTCACCATATATTTCAGGCTGGTCTTCAACTCACTGTGTACCCAGGCTGGCCTTGAACTCTCGGTGATCCTCCTGCCTCAGACTCCCAAGTGTGGGGATTACAGGTGTGTGCCACCACACCCAGCTAAGCCTGCTCACACTAACCATAACTTTGCCTAAACAAATGTCATTAAAGTTGGCTGCATTTTCCCTGCCGTCACATGCCATGTCTAGTTCCTTGTCATGTAGAAGAACCTAGAAGCCTATCCCATTACAGCACCCATGGCAATGTGTGGGTGAGCCTAGCCAGGAGGTAAGGTAAATCCCTTTTATCAGGGAGATTTTATGCTTTTATTTCCAATTTTCAGTTTTTCACATCCTCTGTCCCTTATTGTGGGCATAGGTCAGACAGTTCAATTGAATTAGGGTGTCTGCTGAGAGAAAAGAAAACTTCCACGAGAGGAGAACCTGGCTGTAGAATGAAGAATTTTAGGCTTCAGGAGCAAGAAAAATTCCACGCATCAGTCAGATTTATATTTGTGCAGCCTCTGTTTTGCCATGAACTCCTGTTAGTCGAGGATTCTTTTTCAGTAGCTAGTCTCCGAAGCCCCTAGAAAACTTGAGTGCTTTTTTTTTTTGTCTTTTCTGCCGGTACCAGGAATCAAACTCATGACCTTGCGCTTGCCAGGAAAGCGCTTTGCCGCTGAGCTAAATCCCCAGCCCCATTGAGTGCTTATAAATAAAACACTGAAGGTTATAAGGCATTTGCTTCTCGTGACCAGAAATGGTAAGAGGTGTTGGGAGGCACTCTCCAGGACATGCAGCAGCCTTGTTAGGTATCTGTTTAGGTCAGCATCAGCAGTACACCCTCCCCCTGGTTTAGATGAGATTCTGACAATCTCACTTGCTCACGAAGACACAAATATGGATGCAGCCCCGAGCAAAGTTTCTCATGCAAACTAGCTGGGAAAGCCCGTGAGACACAGTGAAGACACAGTGGAGAGAAACAGCCTCTGGATCACCACAGAGAAAGCAATCTCCAAAACTATACACCCTGGTGGGTCCAAAGCACTTTGTCTGAGGGAGGTCCTCTGTACTGCTCCTTGACTCTTCCTCTCAAAACTAAAGACTGTAAGTTCTGTCTAAAAGATGCCATTGCTGTCCTTTTTTGGGCAGCCAGCAACACATCGTGAGCCTTGCAGATTTAAGGGGTCATTCAGGTGATGGCTGATGCTACCGCAGGATCTGGTGAAGTGTATGGACTTAGGCTGAGAGGAACCACAGATGTATTCTGCTTCTTTCTCCCCTAAGTAGCTTCAGTTACCTTCTGTTGCCTTCTTCCCACTCAAGCTTTCACTGGTCAGAAAACTCAAATTCTCTGACTTTTTTATGATATTAATTATCAGTTCTGATATTAGTTATATTAGTTATCAGCAAGGCAGGGAACTGGAGAGTCGAGGAGCCCAGTGCGCGCCCCATGTGTGTGTGGGAGCCTAACACCTCTGTATGTAAAAGGCCCCCGCTGGAAGCATGCCCCTTCTCAGCTACCAGTGCAGCCTTCCGTACTTATGGCAGCATGTCAAGCCTGTTTATAGATATTTCTTCCTATAGTCTCTTGGGGTTGCTTCTTTAATGCTAGCTCTATTGCTCCGCCATCTTGTTTCGTTCTGGTATCCCTATGAATACCTTGAATAAACTTGGTCTCAAGTTTATTTCCCTATACAGAATGATGTGTGCCCTGTGGTTGCTTACTGACTTATCGTGCAGATTTCATCTGCCAGGAAACTCAGAGCTTTTGGTGATGCTATGTTACACAGGGCAGTTGGGGGCAGAGGAAGAGGTAGGGAGGGGTGCCCTGGGGCTGAAAGGGTCAGGGACTGACCCAGGGAATGCCCTATAAAGTTCTCATGACCTAGATCTTACTCCCTCTGCCCACAGACCCATCATAGGGAACACCTCATCCATTCTACCTGATATTGTGCTCAGACGCTTTCTCAGATACTGGAATGAATTTGAACCCCAGGACCTCAAGAAAAAAGTGTTACATTCCAGCATATTAGGGCTGATGGGAAGCAGGAAGTGTTCCCTCCTCAGTAGCTGCCTGAGATGTAACACCATACTCCAATTAGATGTTTTCTGTAAGAGACAGGGAAAGTGTTTGGAGGTGCCTTAGGTCCAAGTCTTAACAGCTCTCTACGAGAAGCTTGATCTTTGCCATCGAACTAATCCTTCTTTGAGAGCTATACCCTATTCTAAGTCTGGGTCTCCCCTGAACCCAGGTTCAGGGAACTCAACAACCACACCCGCTACCATTCTACACCATCAAGAAGTAGCAGGCATGGACGGTATCTCCCAGTTCGTATCCTGTTTTTTAGTCAAGGATATCCAGCAATGCAAAAAGAAACTGGATAAATTCTCTGGGGACCCTGAAAAGTTTTTTTTACAGATTCCATACCTTGACAGTGGCTTTTGATCTGACCAATTCATCCTGGTTTCTTACTGCACAGCAATAGAAAGACAGAGGAGTATAATAACCCAAGGCAGGCCAAAAATGGGGCCTTTACAGATACACCTGATGGTAATCAGCCACCTGATGTTATTTTGGGCGAAGAGGGGCCTGTGTGGGATTATAACAGTGAGGTGGAGAATTCAATCAAAGCTAATATTTCCAAGCCATTTTAGCAAGGAGTGCCCAAGCCTAAAAATGCCAATAAGATCTGGAATGTTAGGGCTCTGATAAAATCCAGCAGTGTTCTAGCATCAGATTGAAGGGGCTCCCTATCCACATACTGATTTAAACGTGGAGTCTGGAGAGTGCCAAATTGTCCTAGGACAGCATTTTATTAGCCGGGAAGCTCAAGATATTAGGAGAAAATTCCCAAACTCCAACACAGCCCACAAATGGTGTAGATCAATTGGTCAGGATGGCTTACACGGTCTTTTACAACCATGGAGAAAAGGAGGACAAAAAGGAGTAAACAGAAATAACTGCTAAAGCCATGCTGGCCCTAATGGATAAGTCTCCTGATAAAGCTTGTGGATCCAGGGTGGACCTACGGCAATCCAAAGAATGACAGAGGTAAATCTGAGTGCTTCATGGGCAAGCCGTCAGGGCAGGAGGCAAAGGAGTCCCCTCACACTTCACCAAGTCCTTGCTGAGCCTGTCTGAATATGGATGAGGACCTGGTATTGGAGGAGAGCTCGCCCTTCTCAGAAAGGAGGAGGTAATGCATCACCATGGTGGCCAGAATAATGCCCAGAGAGTGGCTGATGGTGCCTGAGCTGGCTTCTGTGGCACCCACAGAACATACCCACCATCTCGCAAGTGCTTTGGCTATCTCTGGATGGCATGGGAACGCCTTCTTGCTATTGTAGCAACTTGCTAAATTCTAACCTCCTACTGGGGCAAAATTCCAAACTGTCATCCTGCTCCTCAGTTGTTGTGGGCTTTGAAGGAGTTAACCAGTCAGTTTTCTTTACCTTCACTCTGAACTACTGGTTGGGAGATTTCCTTTTCTAAGTTGCCTTCATGGTGAGATGAGAGTGTCCCATGCCTACAATTGGCTGGGATATGGTCTTCCTGCTCAGGCCCACTCTGTCATTCAAACCTCTGGCAATCCATGTCCTAGTTGCCAGGGACCTGGCCAACCCAACTCTGGCATTCTTTTGTGAGGAGTTGATCCCCACGTGTGGTATGATGGCACCCCTGGGCAGGATGTCAAATGCCTTCATTTCTATTCCCAAGAAGTCTATCTCTGAATACTTGTTAAAGTCATCTCTCTAGGATAAAACCATGCCACCTTAGGCAACAGAACAAAACAAAAACAAAACAAATAAACAATCAAAAACCAAAGAGAGACACAAACTTCATATACATGTAAACCAGTTGATGGCCATGAGTTTTTTCTCAGAAAAGAAAGCACAAACCTATCTACTGAGCCAGATAAATAAACCATTTGTCTCTTCTAAAGAGAAGATTTCTACCTACTTTCTCTTCCATTAGATCTAGTGTTTCTGTTTTAATATTTAGATCTTTAAGCTGTTTTGACTTTATTTTGGTGCATGGTGATAGACATGAGTCTAGTTTTAGTCTTCAGCATGTGGAAAGCCAGTTTTTCCAGCACCATTTATTAAAGAGGCCATCTTTCTTCCAGTGAACATGTTTGACCCCTTTGTCAAAGCTAAGGTGGCTGAAGACATGGGGGTAGGCAGAGAGTTCTTGAACAAAGCCCAAACTGCATGGGGAACACTTCAAAGAATCAACAAATGAGATCTCATCTTATTAAAAAGCTTTTGCATAGCAAAAGGATTCACCAACATAGTGAAAAGAACCCATAGAGTGAGATAAAAATTTGAGCTAACTGTCCTTGAGATAAAGGACTTATATCTGGGACAGATAAAGAATTGAAAAAAAATTAGAACCCACAAATTCAAAGATCCAATGCAAAAATGAGCATCTGAGATGAATACACACTTTTTAGATGAAGAAATGCAAATGAAAAATGTATGAAAAGATGTTCAACATCATTGGTCTTCAGGAGATACAAGTTAAAGCAACACTGAGATTCCATCTCATCCCAGAAATAATGGCTAATATCAAGAAATCAACCAATAACAAATGCTGGAGGGGCTGTGGGGAAAAGGGAACCCTGCCCCACTGTTGGTAGGAGTGTATACTGGTGCAACCACTGTGGAAATCAGTGTGGAGATTCCTCAGAAAACTAGGATTAGAGGTCCCATTCAACTCAGCTATTCCCCTTTTGGGTATTTTCCCAGAAGAAATGAAAACATTATACCACAGTGATATATGAACACCCATGTTTACAGCAGCACAATTTGTCATAGCTAAATCTTAGAAACAATAGAAATGTCCATCAACTGAGGAATGGATAAAAAAGATGTGATATTTTTACACAATGGAGTATCTTTGTAAACAGATCCTAAAGGTAAAGGCTTCACTGGACCATGCCAATATCCAGGTAAACCAAGCCACATCCTTCAAAAACCTGCTGCGATTCTCATAGAAGTCATCTCTGGACACACAAGGGTTAGGAACAGGGAGTCAGGATATTTTCAAGGAAAACTCTCCAGTTGTGTCTTGATATTCCCATGAAAAGATTGCTCTCAGCCTATGACCAGTGACTGTTTGCCAGTATCTGGTTATGAAAACTCCACTGAATTAGTGTTAGTGGATACCAAAAAAAAAAAAATAAATAAAAAAAAATAAAAAAATAAATTATATGTGGAGAAAATAGAACCACTGGTGTTACTGCAGATACTTCTTTTGGGTCCTTTCAGCTTTAACTGGGTCTACACTGGCAGAGATTTATCTGTCTGAGAAAATGAAGACCATCAGGGCACCTGTATATTTACAATTGAAAATAATTTATGTTTTGAGACAGCAGCTTTTCTTCCTGTGTGGTACTAAGTCCTGCCAGTGTCTTTTAGCAAATTGGGCAGGAATATGCCCCTTTATCTGCCCTCAGCCAAATACAGAACCTAATAAGCAATTCCTTCCAGTTCCTTAAGCCACTAGGACTTCTCTTGACAAGGCCTTTATTAATGCTTCTTATAGCTTTAGTATTTGGACCATATATACTTAATCTGTTAGTCAAATTTCTTCTCAATTAACAGCGTTAAACTACAGATAATGATTCAAGCCAAGGACCAACATTCACCTCCGTATCTATGGCTCATCAAGAAATCCTCAGAGGAGGAGTATGCTCCCTTTGCCCCCTACATTAGGCACAGCAAGAGTTCCATGGTAGGACCAGTGCCCATACTCAGCAGAAAGCAGCTATAGAAGATGGACATTCTACCCTAAGCACCCCTTAAAGATTTTGGGGGGCCAGGACCCTCATGGGAAAATAACATGCATAGTACATTTGGGGCTGATGGACCCCTCCCCTCTGTTCTTGTGGGCCTGCGCAATGCCTCAGGGCCAACTCTGTGATCTTTGTCCTAAGGCCTGAAACCTGGAGGCAGAGATAAAAAAGATAAAGATCTGTGTGTTTGCCTTAGAAGATTCCAAAGTTCCAGACCGGGTCACATGCATACCAGACTCTCCAACGAGACTCTTCTTCACTTGGAACGCATTAAATGTTTGTAGGTATGGACTGCATCTCGTGCATGCAATTACAATAGAGTGAACTAGGGAACGTGACGCGTGCAGTAGACACAGCTGACATGTTAACTGGCACGATGTTAACCGCACTATCAGTCACGCTCTGAAGGACCCAACGGAGCACGTTTCAAATCCTTAACCCCAACATAGGCAGCACTTGTGCGATTTTCCTCATGGCAGCACAAGGCATGCTTACTCTGAACACACATTTTCCTAATTACACTTCATGAAACATTGCTGCTTTTTCCTTATCGGCACGTGCCATGTCCTATTCTTTACTCCTTGCACAAGAACCTAGAAACCTGTCCAGGGCCCGCCCACCATGGCAGCACCACCTCATCACTCTCCCCCAGGACTCTGATCTCTTAGTTTTAAGGGGTGCAAAAGGCCAACCAACTTATCTTTTTGCACCTGCCTAAGGCCAAGGAGAGCCATTGATCCTTCCTATCAAAGACTGAAATTTCATCCAAAGGACAGGAACAGGTAATGGTTTCTGCTGTTTAAAGAACTATCATCTTTGAAAATCTGAAAAAGCGGGAAAGGGACCAGGAAACATTAGCCCACAGCAAGAATGGACCACGCAACATAAAAGAATTTCATTGCACAGTATCATAGCCAGCGAAATAAAAAATATTTTGCAGCAGGTTGTTTTAGAGAACCAGCACATCAGCCAGTCACTGAAGCTTATTGCAGAGTCCTACATTCTGCCCCTCTGAATGTAGATCTTGTAATGCAGGAGATGCATTGCAGAGCTGTCAGGAATTCCCACACAAAATTTTGCTTTAATAATGGCGCACATCCCACTTTGTGCTGCAGTTAGAATATCTTGGCTATTGTGGTTTTCTCATCATTTTTACTTCTTAATTTAGTAATGAAATACTTTCTGCATTGTCATTTATGGCCTTTTGTGTATGGCAATAAGAATATCTCACTACATTTGGAGAATATGGATATTTGGAGAATAAAGCTAGTGTCCAGATGATCATACTGATGAAAAACTGATCTGGTCCTTTGATGTCACAGTACTGGGAGGTTGGATGGTTGAGCTGTTTAACCCAGTGCTCTTGTACCCGTGGGTACCCTAATGTACATGTATTTATCCACTCTGGAGGCAACCAATACCATTAATTTGTGTCTCAGAATAGCCGGATACCATTTGGTGCTGGCCTTATTTTAGATCTTGCCTTTTAGTAAGTAGCAAACAAGTCAATGTCTGTTAACACAGTGGTGTAATTATAGCTTTGTGTAGGACTCTACCCCATATTTTGAGTGGCCTTGCTTCATTTATAGTATTTTTATTTTGTTCCCAACATAGGAGTGCTGCTTGACTTTGTCCTATAGTAGACGTCAGCCAGATATTATTTACCTTATATCTGAAAATATTTATCTCTTAATCAATGTTTATCTTTCATCATGGCAGATTTAGGAGTCTAAGGTAGATTATGATCTGTATACTGTCATGTATGGGTATTAATCATGGTTAGAAAAAAAAATTTCCTTTGACCCTTTTTATAAAGAGTCTCATTTGTTGGCCATTGAGAGACATCAGACCTGGTAGCAAGCTTTAAAATAGTTGCTGTACTTTGTAGCTGTTTTATAAAACTTTGAAGCTTTATCCAATCATCTTTCTATAGGGATATCCACCATAGTAGCCCAGATGTGCTTGCCATGGGCAACTGTCTACAAATTGAGCATGCATCTTTGTTAATGTTTTTGGCATGTTGGTGGTCTCGGCTCAAGAAAACATTAGATTCTGCACTGGAGAATGATGTAAATATTAAGAAAAAAGTGAATTATCTGACTTGGATTTTAGCAGACATAGTGCAGTTGTGAGGGATGATGAATGTAAGTAGAATAAACTTTTCTAAGTTATCCTGAAACAACCTTTTATTTTTTCTGAATAGCATCTGCAAGTCCTCCAAAGGCTTGCAAAATATCAATCACAGGTCTGTTTCCTTGACTTCTTGATCCTGTAAAGTTTGAAGAGGAGCAGGTTTAGTTTTTGATAAGTGAATTCCTGTTTATCTTTGCAGTTTGACAACTGTAAGTGTGTTTCAAAGAACTTGATAGGAACCCTTTTATTTAGGAAGGAGCTGAGTTAAAGGTGACATTTTTAAAGTCTTTAAGTAGGGCATAATCACCAGATTGAATTTTAGTGATGTGAGTTGCAGTGCCTGGTGCTGAAAGGACTTTATTACCATGTCCTGCTAAAGACTTTTGCCTCTGATCTAGATTAATTATGTACTTAATCATTTCTTGTGCTTTAGGGTTAGTGACTAAATCTGAAGTCAGAACTGGCCTTCAATAGAGCATTTTTAAGGACTTAGTTGTAGAGAAGCTTTAGGGGCAAGTCCAAATCTTGGTAAAGCAATAGTTAATACAGTAATTTTAGCCAAGAGTCAGGTTTTGGGTATAATTTTCCAAGATGTAAATTGGTCCTTTTAACTTTTTTGATGGCCAATCTTGTCAAGATGTATGAGGATAATAAGCTACTCCAAAGGGTAGTGAAAATTTTTGTGTCACTTGTGAGATAAAGGAAGATCCATTATTACTCTGAAGTGACTGGGAGTGCAAACTTGGGGATGATGTCTTTGAACAGAACTTTACTGACTTCTCGTGCCTTTTCAGTGGCATGTGATACGCTTTTATGCATCCAGAGAAGGTGACAGTGAAAACTAAAGGGTGTTTGTGTCCCTGGCATGGGGGCGTCTGGGTGAAGTCTAGTTGTCAATCTTCTCCAGGGAAGACACCGCACCTTTGTACTAGGTTGGGCAAAAGGGAAAGGTGTAACATTTCCTCCTGAATTGTTGCAGAGGCAAAGGGAGCAAGCCCTTGTAACTTGCTGAATGGTAGATTTGAGGCTTTTTCTTCCCCTTGAAGTGGGTGAAGTTTGCAAAAGTATTGCACGTAAACACTCACCAAAATGTGATCTCAGCACTAGACTTTGATAATCAAATGGATCGGATGACGTGTTCTGTGAATAGCAGTCAATCTTTTTCTTCAGCCACCCCTGTTATTATCAAATGGGCTTATGAATAGTGGCTATGGTGGTAGGGATGGAGGTTATGGATGGGCTCAGCAACATGGACTTCCACTCACTAAGGCTGATCTGACTACAGCCGCTGCTGAATGCACACTATGCCAACAGCAGAGACCAACATGGCGTCTCCAATAGAGCACCACCATCCCCTGAGCCAGTCGTCCTCTGCTGTGATACACCTATGGGGGCCTGCTAGAAGCCCCACACAGCATCCCTCTCTGCACTGACACCTCAGCTACAGGTGGGTCAGCTGGCAATTGAGACTATATGGCTCCAGTGGCAGAGCAACCTGCACTACAGCCTAATCCTGTTGCAGAACTTTCTCTTGCTCCAGGCTCCACTCAAAACTGGTGGCTTTTCTGAGTCACTTCGTAAATGGGCTGGAGTTGTACGCCTAAGTGAGGAATGTGTTGCCTCCAAAATCCAAACAGATTCATGAAGTACTGTGCCTATTTTTGATTGTAAGGGGAGGCACATGCAACAACTTATCTTTCACCTTAGAAGGGATATCTGTACATTTCCACACCACTGGACTCCTAGAAATTTCACTGAGATAGAGGGACCTTGAATTTTAGTTGCATTTATTTCCCATCCTCAGGCATGCAAATACTTTTCTGACAAGTCCAGAGTGGCTGCTTCCTCCTGCTTACTTGGTCCAGTCAGCATAATACCATCAATGGAATACTTAATGGGAGAGAAAAATGACCACTATCCCTGCAAACTAAGTTGTGACACAGGGCTAGAGAGTTCATATACTCCTGATGTAGGATAGTGAAGTGGTATTGATGGACTTTCCAGATGAAAGCAAATTATTTCTGGTGAGCTTAATGGATAGATATGAAGAAGACATTTGCCAAAACAATAACTGCTTCCTAGGTACCAAGAGATGTGCTAATCTATTCAAGCATGGAAACCATGACTGGCATCCAATCTGAGTCACCACTTAATTGGGTTTACAGCAATACACTGTAATTCCCCAGTATCCATCCATCTTTTTCTTCTGCACAGGCCAATTAGGAGAGTTAAATGGGGATGTGCTAGGAATCCCCACCCTGCATATTACAATTCCTTGAGAGTGGCACTAATGTCTGAAATCCTTCTAGGGATGTGATATTGTTTTTGGTTTATTATTTTCCCATGTAAAGGTAATCCTCATGGCTTCCACTTGGCCTTTCCAACCATAATAGTCTACACTACAGTTAGGCAAACAATGTGATGATTCTGCCCAGTACTAGGTATCCAGATGGTGCACTCTGGAACTGGGGAAATGACTATAGCATGGATTCAGGGACATATACAACCCACTGTGAGCTGGATGATGATGTTTTGTCAGAACCAGTATCTAGCTGTTCCCCAAATGTCTGATCATTTTGCCTTCCCTAACATATAGTTTCCCCAGAAAAAGGCCTTAGATCACTTTGGGAAAGGATGGCAAGGACTGACAATATAAATTTGTAGCGCACTAAGGTCTTTCCTTGGAGGTCATCTCGTTATTCAAGAAGTTTCAAGTCTGTAAACTGACTCAAATCTGGGAATTAGTTGATGGGCTGTGATTCTTTGGTACTGCAATTTGAGATATGTTTTTATTCATTTACCCTTAAGTTTTCCTGATTATATAAATCTAGTAAAAATTTAGTAGATTTCCTGTCTATTTTGGGACTACTGCAAGTAATCAGCCAATGCCCTAGGTCTGTCTACACACCAAACCACACCAACCATTGCTTTGCTTTTGCTTTCCTTTACAGTATGTGCACCTTGTCTTTAGCAGCTGAGTGTAATCACAAGACCCCTTCCACTCTGGAATTCAATAAAACCCACTGCCCTAAGCTTCCCAATTAAATGAATACGGACCCTACCACAAGGTTGGTTATAGAGAACAACAGGGCTCTTCAAGGATGCTGGTGCTCCCCTTGTGAATCTCTTTCTTAAGATATTAGCGAAGGGTACATTTTATGGATCATCCCAGTGTGGAAGATTAAGGTTAACATGACTAAGCCATGCTAGCATTCCCATTTTCCAGAACCTTTGAATCTCCTTGCCAATGTTAAACCAAAGACTACCAGGCATCTCTAACTCATTTACAGTGAGCCATCTTTTGATTCATAATTCTACCAACAAGTCAAATAACCTATTAAAACCTTTTGAAACTCCATGAACTGCAATGTTAAATTTAGGATCTCTACTTAATGGGTCCATATTGACAAACTCATCCTGATCCAGGAATATATTTTTACTACCATTATTCCACACCCTTAAAATCTATCCACATAATTCTCCAACGGACCTCTGCTTATAAGAGTTAGAAAATTTAAGAAGCTTTTCTGGAGTAAAAGACCTCCTCCTGGGTCACATGGGGTAGCTCACATTTAAGGGCCTCCTGGGAATTGATCCTGGGTATAGCCCTAGAGGCAAAAGTGGGTGGTGAGAGTGGGTTCCACGGAATATTGGCATTATTATGTTTGATAACTGCATCAATCAACACAGGATTAGTTCCATCAGGTATGGGAGAAGAGGCCAGCACCACCGGGCCTGGGGGTGGGTATGACTCTGTCACTGTGGGTTGGGAAATCTCTTCCTCTAGCAAAATAACCCCATTAGAATTTAGGAGCTCAATGTGCCCATTTTCATCAGGGTCTTCTCAAACGTCTCCATTCCAGTTTATGAGGTCTTGCTCTTTTCCAATCAGTTCCTTCACTTTTACTTCAGATGCCCTTCAAGGCTGAGTGCTCGACTGAGACTGCATTTCAGCAATTGAAGTATGAGAGCTTGCATTTGGGTTTCTGCAATCTCCACCCTATGGCTAAGGGGGAAAGATTCTCTTTCAGGACACACTTAGAAATTTTCAGATGATTTATTTGTGTTCGGAGCTGGGAATTTGAATCTTTGAGCTCATTATTTTCTTTTATTAATTTCCTCATACTTAGAAGTCCTCAGATTTTTTATACATGTTTGGAACTCATGATTTTTCTTGACTAGTTGCTCAGAAGATGGTAAGAGCCATCAGCCAACATTGTTATATTTCCCACTCTGCAAAAATATTCAAAAGTATAGCAGTGATGATGAACCTCTTAAAACCAAATGTGCAAACCACAACCCCAAAACTATTTATCACTAAGTACCAACACTGCAGTTAAACCTGAACACTAAGGGTTGATTTTTAAAAAAACAACATGCATGGAATAGGTTCATCACCCGTGATAATAGTAAAATTCTTGCATTGCACCTGGAATTTGATTATCTTAGTCAAACAGCTTGACAGTGACATTATTTCAAACCGTTTACACCATGGACTATGACTTTTACTTCATTAACTTTTACTATCATTTTTCCTACATTATCAGAAGGAGACACTAGAGCAACTTTAGGTCTCATGAAATGAGCCAGCCAACTTTAGGAAGCACTAAAGCCATGAAAGAAATTCACCCTTACGTTATGTTTCTCTAGAGTGTCTCCTGCTACCAAAATGTGGGGTGTGAGAGAGGGACAGTTCGAATAAAAATGTATTCCAGAAATACGATATAGAAAGATTTACAAAGTAGGCTTACAGCGGCTGCCTGCAGGGTCAGCTGTGGGAGAATTCAAAAGCGCCATCTGCACGCTGGTGAGCCGAGGATTCAGGCAAAATCGAAGGCCTGGAGCTCACTGAAGAGTCCCACTGGAGCGCATACCAAGAAGCCGAAATGTCTGTGCTGAAAGGGTGGAGAGCCTGGACTGGAAAGCTGCAGTCTGTGCTCAAAGCCTGGAGACAAATATCCAAAGGCAATGGTCAAGACTGGAGCTCCTCTAAGAAAAGCAGAAGCAAGACTTCCTTTTTTCCCCTTTTTTTATTTCAGCCAGGCAACAAGCCCATTGGTTGGTGGCACCCACACCCAGGGTGTGTCTTCTCTCTTCAGTAAATCAATGATCCAGAAACACCCAGAACTGTGCTAAATCAATCAGCCGGCTGTTTCTTATTCAAGCTGACCCTACAGCTACCTGTCACACTCACTGTCCTATACCCACTGAGACATTTGGAAATCTAACAGTATTTTGATCAGAATCCAGTTTTGTGGAGCTATAGACACAAAGATCATCTACGTACTGGAACAGTACCCCATTTTTAAAAGTTAGAAATCTTAATTTTTTTGCAAGAGCATTTTCAAATAACTAGGGCTGTCTTTGAATCCCTGAGATAGTACTATCCAAGTATATTGGACAGTTTCCATAGTATCAGGTTCAGTCTATTTAAAAGGCAAACACACCAGATGCAAGAGTATGCAAAAAGAAAAAGAAGGCATCCTTAAGATCTAAGAGAGTTAACCACACAGTTTCACTCAGTATTTGGGCTAAGACAGTACATCCTTAACGGCGCAGAAGTTTGGGACTGGTATTTTCCTTCTGGTTTTAGTATTAGGAGGATGGGAATGTTCATGGGGACCAGCAATGGACCAATGGGTTATGTTTGAGGGATTTACAAATCAGAACCTCTGGTTTCATAGGATATTATCATTTATGAGAATAGTTCTTTTGGTCTTTTAAGGAAATTACAACAGGCTGGGCATGAACTGCCTTTTCTGGGGTTTTAGTATCCTAGACTTACAGATCTGATAAAACTTTTGTAGTTATATCTCTAAGCATATTGTCTAGTGGGTCTGATGTTAATGCCCCTAAAACAGTAGATGAATGCTTTGGTAATAAAAAGCTACTACTAAAGAGGCAAAAGAGTCCCTTCCTAATAAGGAGGTAGGATATTTTGGGAAAAGCAGGAAAACTTGAGTGAAAATGTATTCCTGAAAGCATTGTAAAGTATTTGTGTTTAGGGATAGTGTCAACAGCAGTCGCAACACAGGTTACCAGAAAGGGGTAGAAGGGATTCAAGCAAGGCAGAGGACGATGTCCCAGTGGCTAAGAAAATTTATCTCTTTACCTCTAACAGCAAGAGTTACCCAAGATTCTTGGATGGTGATAGCTACTTTGTTGATAGGGGCTTTGAGAGATCTTGGGCACATTTACTCTTCCCAAGTGGCTGAAATGGGAGCAGGTGGCCTCTCCTTTTTTAGGTGGAAAAGGCAATCTCACTTTCAGTGTTTTCTCTGTTTGCAGAGGGGCCACTTCCGGGGAAGGCCTTGCTTCCCAAGGTCCTTTTGCCAGTGCGCAGGCTCCCCGCAGTGGCGGCGGCCATTTTGTGTCATAGTCTCCCTCTTTGTATGTGGAATCTTTGGAGTTTTTTTGAGGAGGCAGGATTTTGTTTCTAACACCAAAGTCCTTAACTGAGCCTGTTCTTTTGCCTGTTGTCATTTCCCCTGGGCTTTTATATTTATAGCTACTTTGTCTTTATTATTGAAGACCTTAAAGCCAAGTTTAAAACCTAATCAAGAGAGGTGTGAAGACCCTTAGCCTGTTTCTGAAGTCTTCTATGAATAACGGGAGCAGACGGACTAATAAAATATGTCCCCAATAAAACTTGTCCTGCCTGTGATTTAGGTTTAATAGTCCTATTATGTTTAGGGAGGGTCTCAGTTAAGTGTCTCAGAAATGAAGTAAGGTTGTCTTTCTTGTCCTGGGTAATTTCTCTAATCTTTTTTATAATTGACTGGCTTATTTATACCTTTTCTTGTTACCTCAGTCAGATATATAACCATACCATTGCACTTTCCAGAACCCTCATTTCTGATTTGGTATTGTCAGCAAGGACTCCTTACGGGCAGTGCATGTGTACACACACCCTTGGTACTATTACGTGGGTGCACTTTATTGGCCTTAGAATTCACTGTTGCCCACTTATGGGCTTTTATTTCAGGGGTGCAGATCATAAATTGTAGTCAAAATCTGAAATTCTTCTATGAATCTTTTGGGGTCCTCCAAGAACTGCCCCAATACTTGTTTACTGCGGGTCAGATCATGGAGAAGGGGCTATACACTCTCATAACAAGTTGTTTCCTCCCAGAGACCTTTTGAAGTGGACACGGGAGTTTTTGAATCATCGGGATGGTAAGAATGCTGCTTCTAGTTCCACCAGAAGGGCTGGATTCCTTTGGGAGCAGGATAGATACATTGATAAGGAAGTGGAATGTGGGAAGTGGCCCTGGAAGAGGAAGTAGCTGAGCTAAGTTCTGAGCTTGCTTCAGGGGCCAGAGCCCTGTTGTCTGTGCAGCCTGACCTGTTTTCCAGAACTAGAGCTGCTCATGGTGCAGCTCTGTCCTCTTAACCCAGACTCCGAACCACCTACGCTTGGCAGCTGTGCCCTGCTTTGTGTCTCTGACCAGTCCTGGTCTCCCTGCTGGCCATGCAGAAATCTGTTGCTCGTGTCCAGAATGAGCTTCCTTCTTGGCACATAGCTATTCCAACCTTTACCAGTAGAACAGGACAGCAGGAAAGGGAATTGTACACAAGAGCTGGATTTACTAATAAAAGTTACCCCCAAGATTTTTTATATCTGAGGATCTGTACCTCACACAAAATGCTCACAGAGGGTTTTGAAAATTCTGGAGATGTTACCTAGCAACTATGGATCACATGTCAGGAAAAACAGAGGCCACACATTCTCCCCCTCCTCCTCAGGGTGGGACACACCAGGGACTGTCTCCAGAGCCCGAGAAAACCCATTTCCAGCCCCTGAGCCCCTGCACCCTCCAGCTCCCTCTGTCCTCCTGAAAACTAATATAAGAAAAAGTTAAAGGAGTTGAGTTTCCAACAGAGAGGAAAGAAGGGAGAAGAAAGACTGGGGCTTGGGGCTGGGGATTTAGCTCAGTGGCACAGCGCCTGCTTGGCAAGCGCGAGGTCATGAGTTTGATTCCTGGTACCAGAAAAAAAAAAAAAAAAAGACTGGGGCTTTTCTTGTGGGAAGGAGGAGGGGAAAAAGTAAACCAGTGGCCTCTTTCTCAGTTTTGGTCCATAGGTTTCACTAGGTCCTGAAGATAAGATCAATTATTACCTGCACGAACACTTATTTCTATACGGCTTAGGACATGTTTTCAGGCACCCAAAAAATGGAACTGTAGCTTCAGGCAGACTGAGATTATGCCCGTCAGTTTTGACTGGGAGAGGGAGAGAGAGAGACAGAGACAGAGAGACAGAGACGGAGACTGAGAGACAGGGAGAGAGACAGAGAGAGACAGAGACAGAGACAGAGACACACAGAGAGACAGAGACAGACAGAGACAGAGACAGAGAGAAACAGAGAGACAGACAGAGACAGAGAGACAGAGATAGAGAGACAGAGACAGAGAGATAGACAGAGATGGAGAGAGAGACACACAGAGAGAGACAGAGACAGAGAGACAGAGACAGAGAGAGAGACAGAGAGAGACAGAGACAGAGAGACAGAGAAAGAGAGAGAGAGAGACAGAGATGGAGAGACAGAGCAGGACAGAGAGACAGAGAAAGGGAGAGGGAGACAGAGAGGGAGAGGGAGAGAGAAAGACAGAGAGATGATGAGAGACCAAAAGAACAGTTTTGAGGATTTTCTTTTGTCTAGAGTACTTAGGAGCCCCAAATGCAAGCAGTTTAAAGAGGTTGCTTCCCTTGGGTGACACCCCAAAATACCGTCTTCGCTACAGTGTCTCAGGACTGGGGCCCCCTGCCAGTCGCATGAGAAACCGACGGGCTCCTCCTCCTGCGTGTCTCCGACGTGATCAAGTTTAAGCTCCGTCCGACCTGGGGACGGGGTCTGCTGTCCTAGGGAGCCAGTGAAGCAGCTGCCTACCAGAGAGGACACCACTTTCAGGCTCTTTCCTTTTTGCTTAGAGGGAGACAGTGCCTCTTGTCCTTGGTGCTTGTATGTACAAGCATTCATTTTCCAGGGACTTGGGAGTCTCTGACAGTTGGAAGGAAATGAAAAGAAAAGAAGAGAAAGATCCTAATGCTTCAGGAATTTGTAGGCAGGGAGAGGGAGAAAAAAAAGATAAATTATGCTTCCGAGGGCAAGGGCTTGGAAGAAACAGGGAAGAATGAAGAAAAAATAATAAATGGCCTTCTGGCTGAACTTACCAAGCTGTCCTCTCGATGTCAATGTCTTTTTACCTCCTGCGGTTGGGTCACCGGGAGAAAATGTCACCAGGCTGGGTCTGGGAAGTCCCTGAGGGTGAAAAAGGAATCTATCCCACCCTTTGTACGATAAGTTTGTAGGTTCACTGTTGACTCCTACAGTGGAAGAAGAATTTTCAGGATGCGTCAGTCAGAGACATGATAAGGATTTACTAGACAGACATTTTAGGGTGTGTTTAAAAATGAAATATGGGTGCTCAGAGAAAAGGGGATGTGTTATGAGCTGGAGCCAGGTGTGTTTAAGGGATCCTGGGGGTGTCTTCCACAGGGGGGATGTAGGGTGTGTGTTCCTCCTGTCTATCAGGTTACACATCTGGCAGGTTATGTCAGAATGTAAGGCATCTACATTCACTTGGAATTGAGATTTACTGTCCACCAATATTGCTGCTTTGTTGGAGGTGGAGAAATTGCAGTTTCCAAGTGGAACAGACAGGTGAGAGCCCAACATAAAAGTTTTATTTTGTCTTTAAGGCCTTCATAAAATGTTTTGAGTGAGCTGCCTGGAAGGAAAGAGGCTTGAGTAACTTTTGTAATTTGAAGGTGCAGGAGGATATTTAAAAATCTTGATTTCCTGCTCTCTTTTCTTCCTAATTCTCATTCCTTCTATCCTACATGTATCTCAGTTTTTAAAAAAATTTTATTTTTAAAATCAAAATAACTAAAGCACAGGGTAAAACTAAAATAGGACCAAAGAGCTCACAATAAAAAAAGTAATGGTTCCTTCAATCTCTCAACCCACAACTTTTCAAATCTAGTCTTTTCAACTAAGTCAATACAGTTTGACAGTTTAGAAATAATCATTTTTATAAAGATCTTTAACATATTTCAAGTACCATATCTTGATATGAAATTCTGCCACAGTTGCTCTATATTTCTCGCTGTGACACATACCTCCCTCATTCTATGCCACTGATCTCCCTTTTCCAATATGTGTTCAGTCACTGCCCTCATTGCTAGGACAAAATACTGGACACCTACAGTGTAAGAAGAGAGGTTTATTTTGGTTCACAGTTCACACCCTTGGTCAGCTGGCTGAAAGTGAGAAACAGGAAGGCAGAGGGGCATAGCAAAGGAAAATGCTCTCAACCTGTGAAAACCAGGGAGGAGGGAGGGAGGGAGGGAGGGAGAGAGGGAGAGACAGAGAGAGACAGACACAGAGACAGAGAGACAGAGAGAGACAGAGAGAGAGAGAGACAGAGACAGAGAGAGACAGAGAAAAAGAGACAGAGAGACAGAGAGGGACACACAGAGAGACAGAGAAAGAGAGAGAGAGAGAGAGCGAGAGGATGTACCCCTCTAGGTCATATTTGCTCAGTGACCCCCGTCCAGCCAGGCCCTATCTCCTAGTAGTAAAGCAGTTAATTTTGTAGCAACCAGAATTTTTTGTTTCATGAGATTGAAAAATAAAGTAATGGATAAAAGGAGGAGTTTAGGAGAGTATTTACTGGAAATAATAATAAGAAAAAGCTCTTGGTTGATGTGCATGAGGGGATTCCGAATATGATATACCTTCTTTGCTTTGGCCTTACATATGGGGGCTTGTTTTAACCAGATGACTTTGTGGATTTAAGGAAATCAGTTATTTAGCTGAGTCAAATCACAGGAAGTTGAGTCCAGTTACTCTGCCTTTTTAAGATTTTCCATGTCCAGCTAGAGGAGCTGTCAACTAACAGCATACCTATTTCTTGGGAGAAAAAGTCCTTTATTTTTCTTTTCTCCTCCTAACCTTTTACACTTGGTTCATGTGTTTTCTTTTACACTTCCAAACATAATCAGCTGCTTGAGTTAGTTTTGGATGGTGGGCTATTTTCCTTTATGAGACCCTGTAGTTTCTGACTGCCTCACCTATAATAATGAAACTAAACTATTATAGCAGCAAGTCATCTATAAACTCCCCCATAGTCCAGCAACGTTCTACATGCATGAGAATTTTGAGGGCTATTGCAGATCTAAAGATTAACATCATATATAAGTGGACCATTTTCAGATTCTCCAAGCAGTTTTAAGTAATTTAAAACAATAGAAAATTGCATGTCTCTCCTTTCTCCATTCCCTTTCTTTTTGTACAATCATGAATGTTATGTTCTCTTAAGCCAGAGCGAAGACACCAGAAAGGTTTACCAGTAGGGTTAGATAATGTCCCCTAAGATTTAAGTCATTGCTTGCTTTTCTTTTGCCACTAGGCAGGAGAGTGAAGTGAGATATTTTCCTCCTTATTTTCTGTTGGAGAATTTGGGCTAAAAGTCATATAGTGATATAACGTCATAACTCAAATTAGAACACTTAGCAAGATGTTAATGTTCAAATTATAATATCTTTTGCATTACCTGATATAAAATTGGTAAATGGTATTTTTGACTATGGATATTCAGTGGGCATTTTTTAAAATAAATAATCAGAACAGAGTGAACAGTTTAAAAAATTGAGAGCATTAATAAGTTAAAAGTTCAAATTTTTATTTTAAGAAAAACATATTTCTTTCTTTGTTTATATGTGATATGCTTGACCTAGCACAATCACAGGGAGGAAAACCTTCCATTTGGGGGATGAAAGTGCCTTCATGATCACTGTGTACTGAGCATCCTTGTGACGTATAATGTGGGCTTAAGTCTGAGAAGCCCTAGCCCTATCACCAGAGAGCTTTTGATCTACAATAAAGAAATGTATCACAGGGCCAGGATAAGTGTGGACAACAGGGGCCATTACTGCATGATTAGTTCAGCAGGTCAACACCATGCTCTTTTGTACAACCAGCAGAGAATTGCAAGCACACAGTCCAAATGGCAAGTGGCAAGAAGCTACATTTCCTGAAGATCATGGGAAATTGTGCTCAGGGCAATTGGATGACAATGAAAGTATGGCATGACAAGAAAAGTGGTGCTAGGATGCCAGGAAAGTAAAGCACTTTGGAATTTAAAGGATCTGCACCTCAGCCTGGGGCCTCCCCCTGAATCTTTAGACATGACTGACAGGATCAACTGACAGGATGCTGTGCCCTCTCAGGGGCGCTCAACACGCATATCTGCCTCAGAATTTACTACGATTTTAGTTACAGTTATTAGATGTACTACATAATTATGACTCCTTAGTAAGGTCTGAAGGTGACACAAGGTCAGGCCAGGATACGTTCTTGCCTAAAGTGGCAAAGATCTTGAATGCCTGTTTTGTTATTCTCTACCTCTTAGGACCTAGAGGAATGGCATTGGGGTGCTGTTGAACATTCAGATGGGTGGAAGGGAGTTAGGGTTAGATTTCTTCAGCTTCATTGTTATTCCTGCGCTATTCTCTGCCAAGAGCTCTGGTCCCTGAAACTCTTTAAGGGCTACTGAAGGAGGAAGTTCCATCTTCTCTCGATACTTCCAGCTGAATAGGGGCTCTGGCCCTACCCACACAGAGATCAAAGAACCCTCAATCTGTCAGATCTGTGAGTTCAAGAGAGATGAGCTCTTCCTCCAGGGACTTTCTGATGAACCATGGATGTGGGGTCAGGTTTCAGTCTTGGGCTAGGGTCACCACCAGTTGTTTACTGGCTGTCAAACAAGAAGAAACAAAATTTGACTAAGAGATCAAGTATGTAGGATCTATCTCTTCAGTGTTATTGTTATTTCTATACTATTTCATGTCAAGAGTGCTGGTCCCTGAATCTTTAAGGGGTGTTGAAGGAGGGAGTTCCATCTCCTGTGGCTACTTCTAGCTGAATAGGGGAATTAGCCCTACCTACACAGAGAGCAAAGAACTCTCAATCTGTTTGATCTTTGAGTTCAAGGGAGCTGAGTTCTTCTAGCAAGGATTTCTTGATAAACCATGGGTGTGGAGTCAGGTTTCAGTCCTGGGCTATGGTCATCACCAGTAGTTTAATGGCTGCCAAGCAAGAAGAAAAAAATTGACTAAGAGATGAAGTACATATGATCTCAATAGTAAGCTTACAAGGAGCATTAATAAGTCCATATTGAGGACAGTAACCAAAATCCCAGATTCCAGGTATTTGGCCAAGACACCCATGGCTCAGATAGTTCTTCATGGATCTTAGAAGCAGGAGCGGCCAGCTTCTGAGCTGTATCTCTCACTAGTTCAGACTTACTAATATAGAAACTACATTCTTGTTTCAGAGACAGATATAACCCCTCTGTTTCAGCAGTTAAGAGATGCAGTTCTCTGTGATGTTTATGGCCACCACTGGCTGTGATTCTGCTTGATCTTGAAGGATGGCAACACTCTGGACAAATTCATCTAGACTCCCTGGCAAGTTCTCAGGTAGCTGTTGATGACAGGAGAAAGATGTGACTAGCTTTAAGCTTTTATGTAAGTAATCACTGTCTATTATCTCCTGAGAGATATTTTTTGAATCATCTAGGAAGAACCCAAAAGAAACAGATGAATCCCAAGAGGTCATGGGACAAGAACCTCAAGTGTAGCAAAGCGACTGGCAAGACTAGGCACACAATTTACTTAGATGAAACCAATCATTTTACTTTTCTGGTTCAACAGCGCGGTTGGTGTTTTCTCTTCTGAAAAGAAGCTAGAGGTTGTCCGCCGGTTCACAGTGTATGAGGAGCTGGGGTTCTCGTCTTCATTTCTGATGTCTCAGGCAGCTTAGGTTTTACCCTGCAGAGGTGAATGAAATCATCCACGCTCCGTACCTCAGTGGTAGGAGGAGGAGTCAGGAGGGCTGTGTGCAGGCTTTTCCTCTTCAGTGTGAGTTGAGGCTGGGGTCCTCCCTCTTTTCATGTCTGGTTACCAGAGTGCAGGATGGGCTGATAACTATTGTTATTCTCTGGGAGCAGAAGAATCTGACCTCCGCAATCCCAGAAGGCCTACTGGAAAGTTCCTAGATGGGCCAGCAGTTGAAGGAGCTGGGCGGTTTCGGTGTCCGTAAGTCAGATGTCAAAAAGTCTCCCACAAAGCATCTCAAATAGGTTCAGGCTAGGTCTGGACTTGGGCTACCTAGTCACGGTGGGTTTCTTGACACAGCTTGGAGAGGTCCTCTTGGAGTTTGCTTGGCTCATTTGACCTTTCCTGATGGTTGTGGTCTCCATGCAGTGTGCAGTTGGTACTTAATTTCTAGTGTTTTAGCAACTACCTGTGCGATGTGGGATGTAACAGAGGGTCTGTTATCACTCTGGATAGGCCTAGAAAGTACAGATGAAGGGATTGCTTCTTAAGGAGGATTTATATCCTCTCTGAGGCCCATTCTGACACAGTAGGGAAGGCCTCTATCCACCCAGGAAAGGTGACAATGCTCACCAGAAGGTGTGTGTGCCTCTTACACACACGGGGATGAAGTCTATTTGCAATCCTCTTCATGGGAGGACTCACACCTTTGTATTAGTTCAGACAATTGAGAAGGGTAAGTCTCCGGATTATGGAGGGTATGGACAGGATATGTCTTACAAAATGGGTTATAATGTGATGGATTCCAGGACCCAAAATGAGCATATGTACCAGAGCAGTGGTGGTGTCCTGCCCCAGGTGAAGGCATCGCTTAGGGACTTAATGACTTTCCCCTGGGCTCATTGTGAAGGAGCAGCCGGAGTCCCACATACCACCACTGGCCCTTTTGAACTCTTCTCTTGTTACAAATCATTTGAAACTCTTCAGTAGAGCATCACGGTTGTAAGCCAAGAGCCAAAAATGGGCCCATGGGTAGAGCTATGGGTGGGCTGGAATTATTTTGGAAAGCAGGCTGTTTGGCAGTGGAATCTGCCTTAGAATTACCATCGGAGGAGACCGGGCCCAAGGAGGACTGAGATCCTATGCAAAGGACACCTGCAACTTAGCTTAAAAGATTTACTGCCTTGAGGAGGTGAAGGATCTCTGTTCCATGTTTTATTGGCGTTAGCCCACTATTTTTCCTTATTCATTCAACTCTCATTTGTCCTGTGCTTCATTATGGTTCTAAAGGCCAAACAAGCCCCATCATCCAGTGGCCTTACTTCAGTTTGTGCACCCGGTTTTGGGAGTTTCTAAAGCTGCCTGGAGGAGTCCGTCCAGCACAGACATCTCCAGCCCAGTGTGAGTTGGTGTGGCACCGCCTTGTTGGCAGCTGTACCAAAGGTGTGATCCTCACCTGCTTGCTGCTCCTCTTGCCTTTGCTCAGGCCCTGACGGAGGAGTCACAGCTGCTGAGAAGGAATTCCCATGTTGCAGGGACCGACACAAAAATAGAGCCATTCAGGAGGAGCCTTCCTGCTTGCAGCAAAGGCAGAAGGCTTTTGCTCAACAGTCTAGTCACCTCCAGATGACAATCAGATTGGCTCACGCCAGGAACCAGTCCCGTGCACCCAACAAAGGGAAAGAGAGAGTCTCCCTGAGTGAGCAGGAAGTTACATTCCTGTTTGACTGCGCTTCTTGGCCCCTGATTGATATCTGGTCTGATTTCCCCTGGATGGCGTCCACCAAATGTTTCTGCCCCAACTACGACCCTGTTGAGCTCAAAGACGCCAGATTTGTTGTCGCCCCTTTCCCCAACAGCAGTTGGATAGACAAATCTGAGGAGGGAAATGTAGGGAGAGGCAGCTGCTGGGCAGGAAAAAGACAGGCTTTACTAAAAATTAATCGGGAATCTTACTAAAAACAGCTTCTGCCTCTACGCACAGACTTTACAGTGGGAGCAATTAGAAAGACAGAGGAGAGAGAAACTAGACAGAGAGCAGTGATTTATCAGAAATAGTTAACAAGGCAGGGAGGGAGTCAGAAACTTAAGAGACTGGGGTAACCATCCTGCCCCTCATCTGGTAGAATACAAAGAAGACAAGGAGCAGCCATCCGAGCACTCTTATTTAATATATAAGACACACACACACACACACACACACACACACACACACACACACCCCTACACATATGTACTTATACGTACATTCTCACTTTAGCATCACTACACCACTGCACTCAAAACATGTGTGTCCCCTTTACTTGACTTCTAATTCTAAGTTGCCCTTCTGTGAAGCTACCCCTTCCCACACTTACTCATCACAAAAGGACAGGAAGGAATCAAATGGTCAAAAGAATATAGACAGAAGTGCCCAGGCTAGAGTCAGAGCTGATCAACTTATTTTAAATTCCAGGTGCCCGACATGGGGCAGGGACATCAGTCTTAATAAAAATGAGCTGAGCACACAAACCCCTGGGTATTCACCTTCTGGTGCCTCCTACTCTTCCAGAGTAGTTGTCTCTCTTCTCTTTTTTCCTGCTCTTTTGTCCTTTTCTTAATAAACTGTCTTCCTTTATTTTTAAATTCTGCCTCTTTAATTCCTTACTGGTGCCCAGAGCTTACAGTCCAGGTAGCTGCTGTGCTCCAGCAGAGCCATGGAATGGTGTGGTGTGCACCCGCAAGGTGACGCCAGGTCATGGCCCAGGAACACAGTATCCCGCTTGGAGATTAGGATACAGGCAGAGCATGGATCAGCCAGGGTAGCAAAGCACTACTGAGCCTACAAGAGTTGGAGAGGCCCTCTGCTCACAAATCCATGGGAACACTAGGACAGCTTTTAAAACTTTTTTCGTACTCACAGGATGGGCCTACAACTGAGAAGGAGAAAGCCAGAGAATTGAAGGTCGTTGCTAGTGGAAAGAGAGGAACTTGAACATGATAAATGAAAGCAAAGCAGGGAATGTGGACCCCTAGACATCAGCCACCCCATGCGGTGGTGTAAATGATGGTGACAAGAAGTGGATGACCCCTCATGTAACCTTGGGCCCCTTCTCTCTTCCTTGCTTCCCCACCCCATTGCTATGGCACTGTCTGAACCCTCCCAAATCTACATCCCAGCCAGAGGGAAGGGGAAAGAAGGTGGAGGAAGAAATCCTGCATTGAATACTGAGAAGTTACAGTAAAGGCTAATGGTTAATCTGCAAATGACTATTTTCTGTACTTGCAAGATGAGTTGATCTTTATTTTGTTTCACCATGGAGTAGAAATGGAAAACCATGGGTGGCCAGGTTCATTTAAGGAAAATTCTCAGTTCAATGTGTCTTTTCATGTCTAATACTTGCAATAAGGTATAACTGAGCTACCTACTTACAATGAGCATCTCAATGACAATACAAGTAGCAGTGCGATTTCAAGTGCCAGAATCAGCAGTGGAGCAATAAGAACCCGTGAGAAATGGCAGTATGATCCAAAATCACCAGCAAAGGCATGAAGGAGCCCGCACTGCCTGGCGTGGTGGGTTGTATTAAGCAGAGAGGGAAGGGAAGGGGCTTTGGGTCTGAATCAGGGCACGCAGTTTCACAAATCATGCTGCACAGGCAAGATATGGTCGTGGGCTGGGGAGGGTGGAGTCTAATCTGCAAGAAGGAAAACTAATAAAGAAGCATTGAGGAAAATTGTTTAGCCCTAATTGTAGACATCCCAACTGAGGAGAAATATTAAAGATCGACACATGGATTTTCTGTTCTAAATATAATTTTATTTTATAACCCCACTATTTCAGCTAGCTACGCCAAGAACCAAGAACAACCTCACTACAAAAACTGAATTTTCACAGAGGTCACCAAAAATTCTCTTTCTTGCTCTTTCTTTCTCTGTATGGTATTTCCTTTTTATTGATCTGCACTGGAATTGAGTTACCAACGCTTGTTAGCTGTGGACATGTTACAAAGCCTTCTGAGTTTTATCACTATAGAAGGGGGACAAGAAGAGTAACTCATTGGGTTGTGATAATTGTGCAAGTTAATGGGCGCCTGGCATTCAGAACTCAAGTGTTACTGTTATCAGTATTTATTTTTTCTAATACTTTGCTACCTTTGAGAAAACCAAACACTAGATATTCTAGTACATCCAGCTTCCCGAGTTCAACAGAGGACACAGAAACAGAACTGAAGGTCTAGGGCATCTGAGGTTATCTGGATAAGGTATTGGAGGATAACCTGCATAATTCTGTCTGGCAAGTACAAATGCCATTTCCTTGCTCCCCCTTCTCTGCTACAAATAAGGGTTTGGTTTGGCAGCTCTGCTTTTCCCAGGAACTTTCTATTTTATGTTCCCTTTCAGGGGTCATGTCCACTTCTGAGTACCATTTGGAAATGTGTTTTTTTGTACAAATGTTCATCACTGCACAGATTTTTTCACTCACTTTAGGAATCTCTGACAACTGTGTTATTAAAAACATGATCACATCATAATTCTACCCTTTGCTATTTTAACTTTAATATATTTCTCTTTTTTAAATTGCACATGGCTGCACAACACAATTTTTACATTTCCTGTAGGGAATTGATTCATGTACATAATATATCTCAATTTCTTTGCTTATCCCATTTTGCTCCCCTCCTTCCACCCTCTTCCATCTCTTGATCCTTTCTCATTTGAGAAGAATCTACCTCTTTACTTCCTATGATCTATCTTTCATTTTGCTCTGTAGTAATACTTTTGTTTTCTCATATAAGAGAAGCCATGCAGTACTTATACATGTGTGACTGATTCATTTTACTTAACATTATTTGCTTCAAAGTGCATCCATTTTCTTACAAATGACTCAAGTTTATTTTTCTTTATGACAGAATTCTGCTCCATCATATTCAGAAACTGTATTTTCTTTAGATATTCATCTACTGATGGACATATAGGCCACTTCCAAGTGTTAGGTATCATGAATGGTGCTGCTATAAATACAGGTGTGCATGTATCAGTGTAATATGATGTCATTAATTCTTTCAGGAAGACACCTAGAAGAGGAACAACTGGGTCAAATAGAACTTCTTGTTTTAGTTTTGTGAGGAATCCTCACACTGATTTCCAAAGTGGTTGTAATAGTTTACATTCCCACCAACAGTGAGAGGAATTCCTTTTTCCCTGCAGCCTTACCAGCATGTGTTATTATTTTATTTGTTGATGATGGCCATTTTTTCTAGGGTAAGGTGTTATGCTGTTTTAATTTGCTCTCAGTGTTGTTTTAGCGAGTAGGTACTTCTTCTGGAAGTATCTATTTATTTCAGTTGTCCATCTTTTGATTGAGTCTTCCATTTGGAGTGGTCTAATTTTTTTGAGTTCTTTATATTTTCTATGGGTCCTCTGTCTGAGGAATAGCTGGCAAAATATTTTTCCCATAGTGTGCATTGTTTCCTTTGCAGTTCAGAAGGATTTTAATTTGATATGATTCAGCTTATTGGTTATTGGGACTATTTTCTTTGCAACTGGGGTTCTGTTGAGAAAGTCCTTGGCTACACACCTATGACTTCAGTAGTTTTACCTTCCAGCAGGTTAAGGGCATCTGTTTTAATACTTACCTCTTTGGTCCATTTTTATTTTATTTTAGTACATGGTGAAACATATGGGACTAAATTCAGTCTTTTGCACATGTCCCAGCTTTGGCATCATCATTTATTAAAGAGCTTATCTTTCTTCCAGGGTATGTTTTTGTCACTGTGTCAAAGAGAAAACAGTTTAATGTATTTTGGTTGCTTCTATATCCTCTATTCTGTTCCACTGATCCTCACATCTGTTTTTTTTTTTTCCCACCATTACCATGCTGTTTTTATCACTATAATTTTGCAATATATCTTGAAGTCAGGGATTATGATGCCTCCTGCTTTGCACTTTTTTATCCAGAATTGCTTTTGTAATTCTGGGTCTCTTCTGGTTCCATATGAATTTTAGGGGTATTTTATCCAGTTCTGTGAAGAATGCTTTGAAATGTTGATGGGGTTTATATTAAATCTGCATATAAATTTTGGAACTATGGCCATCTTGACACTACTCATCTTCCCTATCCAAGAACAGGGAATATCTTTCTATTTTCTTTTTTAAAATTATTTTTTAATTTAATTTTATGTTATGTTTTTGGTACCGGGAATTGAACTCAGGACCTTGTGCCTGCCAGGTAGGCTCTTGTGCCCCTGAGCTATATCCCTGGCCTCTTTCTATTTTGTGATGTACTCTTTGATTTACTTTTTTGAAGTGCTGTAGTTTTCACTGTAGATGTGTTTCAATTCCTTAGTCAGGTTAGTTACTAACTGTTTAATATTTTGTTGCTATTGTGAGTGGTTTCTTTCTCCTAATGTCTTTTTCAGTGGGTTTATTACTAGTGTATAGGAATGCTACTGATTTTTGTGTGTTGAGTTTGAAATACTGCTTCACTAGTGAATTTGATTATTAATTCTAAGACTCTTGGTGGACTGCATTTTTTTTTTTTTTTGGTTCTTCAATGTAGAAGATCATGTCTTCTGCCAATAATGATAATTTGACATCCTTTCCTGTGCAAATTCCTCTTATTTCTTTTTCCTCTTGCTTAATTGCTCTTGCTAATGTTACACATACTGTGTGGAACAAGAGTGGTGACAGTAGACATCCTTGTCTTTTCCTGATTTTAGAGGGGAAGCTTTCAGTTTTTCTCCATTTAATATGATGTTGGCAGCAAGTTTTCCATAAATAGCTCTTATCAGATTAAGATAAAGTCCCTCCATATCTATTTTTTCTGTTTCTTTTTTATTATGAAAGGATATTGGATTTTGTTAAAGTCTTTTTCTGTACCTATAAGGCGATCATATGATTTTCTCCTTCTTGCTTCTGTGTATGTGATGGAGTGGACTTATTGATTTGTGTGTTGAACCAGGTTTGAACCCCTTAGATGCAGCCTACTTGCTCATGATGTGTGATCTTTCTGATGATTTATTACATTCTGTTTGCCAGTATCTTGTTGAGGATCTTTGCATTTATAACCATTAAAGAAATTCATCTATTTTTTTTTTTTTTTTTGACTTGGATTCATATTGGCTTTTGGTATCTCAGTCATGGGAGTGTCTAGAAATGACTTGGGGAGTATTCCTTTCCTTTCTGTTTTCTTCAAGAGCTTGAGGAGTATTGATGTCAGATTTTAAATTTTTGAGGAGTTTAGCAATGAATCCATCCAGCTGTGAGCTTTGCTTAATTGTAAGCATTTTTAAAAATACTGCTTCAATTTTATTGCTTGTTATTGGATAAGTCAGGCATTTTCAGTCTTCTTGGTACAGTTTCAGTAATCCACATATATCTAGGAATTTATTCATTTCTTCTGAAATGTCCACTTTATTGCCATATAAGTTTGTGAAGTAGTTAATTATGTTTTTTATTTCAGCAATGTCCATTGTGATTTTTGCCTTTTTCACTTCTAGTTGCATTGATTTGGTTCTTCTCTGTCCTTTTTCTGGTTAAACTGACTAAGGGTTCTCCTATTGTTTGTTATTTCAAAGAAACAACTCTTCTATTCAGTAATTTTTTATATTTCTTGTCTCAACTTCACTGATTTATCCTCTGATCTTTATAATTTCTTTCCTTGTACTAGTGTTGGGTTGTTCTTGTTTCTCTCAGACTTTAGGGTTCATCATTAGGATACTTATGAGGGCTCATCCTATGTTTGTGATATGGGGATTTACAGCTGTAAAGTTCCCAGTTAGGACTCTTTTGATTCTGTCCCATAAACTCTGGATGTTGTGCAGGCTTACCATTTAATTCTAGAAACTGCCTTATTTCTTCTTTGATTTATTCTGTAACCTATTTTTTACTTAATAATATATTGGTTAGTTTGCTCTCATTTGCATAATTTATGTGTTTTTCATCATTGATTTCTAGTTTCATTGTGGTATGATCTGATAATATGTGTAGCGTGAGTTCAGTTCTTTTACACTTACTTAAGCTTGCTTTACTGACTAGTCTGTAGTCTATTTTGAAGGAAGCTCAACATATTGCTGAAAACAGTATGTATTCTGCTGCTGTGGGGGTGGAACATTTTTCAAATGTCTATCAATTCCATTTTTTTCAAAGGTTGTGTTCAAGTCTGATATTTCGTTGTTGCTTTTTTGTCATAGCAGGATATTTAGGACCCCACTATAATTGCGTTTGTGCTTATGTGGTCTTTTATTTCCAGTAGTACTTATAAAATTGGGTGAGCTATTGTTCAGCATACATATATTTTGATAATCATAATCTCTTCTTGTTGTAGTGCTCCCTTAGTCAGTATGTAGTGACCTTTGGCTCTTTCGATAAGTTTTGGCTTAAGTTCACTTTGTCTGAATATAGGGTATTTACACTTGTTTCTTCTGTTTTTTATTGCATGGACAATAGTCTCTACCCTTTGATTTTTAAACTCTGTGTTGTTTTTTGGGGCAAATGTATTTCTTATATACAGCATACCTTAGATTTTGTTTCTTGGCCCATTCTGCCAGGTTAGATCTTTTGACTGGGTAATTGAAACCCTCACATTGAGAGTTATTACAGGCATTGACTTATTCCTGTCATTGCCTTATTTTCACTTCTGTTGCTGATTTCACGCCTTTCCCTTCTGCCTAACTCCTTCCTCTACCTGGAGTACTCATTTTATTAGATCTTTAGTCACTCTTGGCTTCTTTGTCTCTTTCTGGGGTGTTCTTGAGAAGTTTGGTGGCGTTACTTTGGAGGTCATGAATTTCTTTGAGTGCTCTTTATCATGAAAATATCTTATTTCTCCATAAATTTTGAAAGATACTTTCACTATGTATATCAGCCTGGGTTGCAAATTATTTTTTTCTAGGGCTTGAAACACTTTACCCCAAACTCTCTTGGCCTTAAAGTTTTGCATCAAAAAGTCTACTGTAATTCAAGTGGGTTTTTCCTTTACAACTAATTTGCTACTTATCCCTAACTGCCGTTAAGAATCTGTCCTTATGTTGTCTTTCTGGGATTTTGAATGTGATGTGTTGCGGTGAGGTTCTTTTCTGATCATGGTTCTTTAGGGTTATATATGTCCTAGTTATCTATTAAATTCCCTACCCTTATTTGGAAAGTTTTCTGTTATTATTTCATGAATCATTTTTTTTTTGCCATTTATGCTGTCTTATTTTTTCACTAATTCCAATTAATCTGAGATTAGTCTTCTTTGTGTCACTAGGAGCTGTTGGATTGATTTTCTATTGTTTTGCATTTTCTATTGTTGTTTCTAAGGCATCTCTGAATAATTGGTCACCAACACCAGTCCTGTTCTCTACTTCTTTTTTTTTGTTGTTTTTGTTTTTCTCCAGTACTGGGAACCAAACTCATGACCTTGCGCTTGCCAGGCAGGTGCTTTGCCACTGAGCTAAATCCCCAGCCCCTGTTCTCTACTTCTTACACTATGTCTGTTCCGCTGCCGCACTTTTGATAGAATTGTTTAATCTTCAGGATTTATGCTCAGAGCCTTTTTATAAACTTTTTTTCTATGCTGGTCATGCATGTTTCGCCTTATTTTGTTTAGCTCTTCTATCCTTTTATTGGTGTCTTCTCTATACTTGCTGATTGTTTTGTTTATTTTGTTCAAAAATCTTATTACGGCTATCTTCTGTGTGCTTACCAAATGCCTTAGTGATCTGTTCTATTATCTCCCTTGACATCATTTTGAATAATTCTCATGTGTGTTTGGTTTTTTACTCTTTGATGTCCTGTATGTTGAATTTGGGGGAGCTGGGAGTTTTTGTAGGAATTTTTTTGTATGTTGTTTTTGTGTTGAGGTTTGTGGCTTGATTGTAATGGGAAATTTTATTTCTAGTATTGAGACCGCTTAATGTTTATTTTTCAGTGGTGTCCTGTAGGTATGGCCCCAGAGTCAATCATTTCCTTTTGCTTGAGTTGGGAGGTTGCAGCTTATTGGACCCAGTTTTCCAGGATTGGATCACAGTATTGTTATTGATCCCAATGTCACCCAGATATTGATATTCTAAGAAATCAATTAATAGCAACAACTATGTCACCTTGCCTACAGTAATAAAATCAGCATCAACTATAGACTGAATATTCACAAACTCTAAGAAGCAATAAAGTACCACACATACCTGTAGAAAAAGTGACCTAAAACTATAGTATGAACACTAAGACAAGCTAAATCTTGACCTATTATTGATCTACGGTAAATATCTATTAAATGGAACTTTACCTCTATTAACAACAGAACAGTGTTCAACTGCAAGAGTGTAAAGTTAACCAGCTGTCCAGAGATTCATACGTTTAGCATTTATACCAATAAAAGTAGAGTGGGTGGGGAACTGGCAAATGCAAAAAGCAAAATTTGAAAAATCAATCAATTGAAGGTGACAAGGAGGAGGGAGAGGTGAGATAGGGGTTTTCACTGATGAGTAAAAAGAAATTAAATGAATCGAGGACAGCCCCAGGAAAGAGCCAACACTAATGAGAAGGAAAAGGATAAGCACAGAGCAAAAACAGGAAACAAAGATTAGAAGGAAGAGAAAAATGTTCAGAGGGAAAAAGATAAAAGAGAGATAGGAGGAACTACAATGGTAAGGAAATGGAGGAAAAACCCAACCTTCCAAAAAACCCAAAGAAGAAAAGACATGTTTAGTTATCAAAAGTATAAATAAGCGAGCAGAGTATTCCACAGAATGCTTGACAGCTCGCTATTAATTCACAGGGATCACTGTGGCTGTTGCCATCACTTTTCTGTTGGCGTGCTCCCCTGGTTACCTAGAACAGAGCTCTGGGCAGCACCTGGAGTATAGTAGGCATTCAGTAAATGACAGTTTATCCCCCTCTTTAATTTTATTTCTTAATAATGACTTATTGAGGGGCTGGGGATTTAGCTCAGCGGCAAAAGCACCTGCCTGGCAAGTGCAAGGTCATGAGTTCGGTTCCCGGTACCGGAGAAAAACAAAAAAACAAAACAAAACAAAACAAAACAAAACAAAAAAAATAATGACTTATTGATGATGTGTAGTAAATTAGTTTTTGTTTCTCTTTTTATGGTACTAGGAGTTAAACACAGGGCTTTTGCACTGAAATACTTTCCCAGAGCTTACCTTTTCTTATTTATTTATTTATTTATTTATTTATTTATTTATTTATTTATTTAGACAAGATCTTACTAAATTGCTTATGCTAGGCTTGAACTTGTGATCCTCCTGCCTCCACCTCCTAGGGGCTGAAAAATGAATATTATCATCTACATCCAGGGTGAGCCTTTCCATGATCCATCCCCAGGAATATGCTAAACCAAACAATAAACTAATTTAGTGATCACACAACCCTAATCCATATTCACACCCCGTAAATCCAACCATATCCCAAAAGCCCCATCTATGAGTGCATGAGGCACTCAAAGGATATTTAGATACAAACTATAACAAGTTCATAGTAGAGTGCTGGGATTACAGATGTTAGCTACCACTCCTGGCTCAAATTAGTTTTTGTTAAGAAATCCTACTGACTTTCCTTTCAACCTACTCTCAGAACATGAGCTTTGCTTTAATCTTTCCTACTCCTTCCATTGTGCTCCACACCACCCTGATCTCTGTGGATTACTGTGGCAGCATCCAGCTGATCCCTCTCCCTTGCCAAGCTCTTACCAGTCTGGTGTCCTGCTCTTCTCTTTTCAGCCAAGCATCTTGCTTCCTTAAGTATGGGGAGACTCTGGTCAAAGACGTGTTTGAAATGAATGCGAAAAAGCAAAAGACTTTCTGGAAAAACAGTTCAGGACTTCTGGAAATCACGGTTAGAGGTTAGAGCAGAATCTGCAGGGCCACAGTCAGCAGAATGAAAGCAGTTTGCTCTCAGAGAGGTTTGCTTTGGCCATTGTGGCCCCTCTGCCCTGATAAGATTGCTTAAACTAGGTCAACGTCTGTCACATAACAAACCACTACGTTCTGGCCCTGTGCGCTGACCACAACTCCTATGCAACATGCTGCAAATGCTTTTCTTCTATGTCTTCACTTTCATGTCCTTGAGTTATAAATAAGGAGCTGCAGATGACTCAGGGTGCCGCTGCTTTCCTGAGGTTCTCTTATGCTGAAGAAGTGGCCCCTCTGCGACTGTGGTGATCCAACGAAGTCTCGTCTCTGAGGCCTTCCTCACCTCTGCGTACCCACGGTCACACACGCGGCACTTCAGCTCCGCACTATGTACTTCCTGAATTACCCCTTCTCCACGGAGCCACAGGCTTCCTCATTTCTTTCAGGTCTTAAGGTCCTCTTTTCAACAAATTCTTCTCTGGTCAGCCTGCTTCAAAGTGCCAACTGATCCCCCTGCAACTATTTTGCTCATTTACTTTACAGTATTCTACTTTCCTCCATAAAATTCCATTTTCCAAAAGACTATGTTATTTCATTACCAGATTAACTGTTAAATCATCCATCTTCTCCCACAGAAGTACAGATCTTTTCTTTCTTTTTGTTCCTGCTATATGCCAGAGACCCAGAACATGACCAGAAACATCACAGACTCTGAGTATATTTAAAAGACAATAGAGCCATCTTCTTTTTTTTTTGTAAAAAGATGAACTGTCAGTTTTTAAGACAGGCAAACTGGTTTTGTATCATCTCATTTTAGTTGATGGGTCATTTTGCTTGGTTCTATCTTGAAAATAAATTATGTGCTAAAAATTTTGAGCTTCTACAAGTAAGATAATTGGTTGAGAATATAGTGATTCATTAAGATTCATGTGTCTTTCTCAACTTTGACATCTAAATTAGTCATTTTTCCTTTACTGGGACAAAGTCCCTGGCCCACACAAGTTCGCTTTAGCTCATGGATTCCGAGGGCTCAATCAGTGCTTGGCTGGCTCCAAGGCAGAAATGGCATGATTGATGGGTATGGCAGAGGAGACCTGCTCTACCCAGGGCTGCAAGGAAACAGGTAAGAAAAGGAAGAAGCTGGGGACCAGAATTCACACTCATGAGTCGTGACCCCGGCGACCCATCTCTTCCAACTGGGCCTCACCTCCTAAGCACGCATTCGGCTGTGAACTTGTTGTAGCTTGTATCTAAATGTCCCCCTAGTGCCGCACACACTCATAGGTGGGGCTTTGGGGATATGGATGGACTTGGGGGGCTGAATTGGATAGAGAGTGTGTGACAACTAAAGGAGTTCACTGATTGGATTAGCACAGTCCTGGGTGGACAGTGGGAAGGTCCACCTTGAGTGTGGGTGCCACCATCCGGCGGGCTTGTAGCCTAGAAGAGATAAAATGGAAAGGGAGGCTCACTGCCTGCTGCTTTTACTTGCCTTGCCTTGGATTCTTTCTTCTCTGCTGTATCCCTTTGCCATACCACCCTGCCTCGGAACCAGCAAACTGCACAGACCTCTACACACTGTGAGCTGAAGTAAGCCTTCCCTCCTTCAATTTATGCGTGTCAGGTACTTTGTCCTAGCCACAAGAAAAGTAATGAAGACAGAACTTATTAATGGAGGGGTCCTCTGATGAGTACAGCACATCATGACCCACTCACCTCCCCGAAGCCCCACTTCTGAAGAGACTCGGGGGATACTTTAGCTCTAACCATCACCACCTCCCTCCTCCACCACCTGCTTTCTCCAAGGTTAAGGGGAGTCTGTATGTGACACGAAGTTGCCCTTCGTGGCCTGATAAAATCTGCAAATCCAGTATTTTCTTACTGTAAGTATGAGCATTAGTGAAAATTAACTGGAAAATAATGACCAAATCTTAAAGCATTTATCACATGACCAGAGGCAAAATAAATAGCAGAAAGTAGCTCTGATTATTAGTTGAGTGTGCAATGGATTGAGGAAGAAACCACACTGTAAACAGTGAAGCTGTTTTATTTTTCGTGTTTCCATTGTAATGGATTGATGTTCTATTGAATTTCATCTTTCTTTTGCTATTTATAGAAGTGATTCAAAAATAAAGCATAACTTAGTTATTGGAAAGAGAAAGTCCAAATTTAAGAAGTAAAACCATTACCTAAGATTTTCCAAGTAAGCACAAGCTGAACAGGAGAGACAGTAACCATCTGGAGAAGTTGTGAAATACTGGAGGAATGAGTGTGGGTGGACTGCAGGGAGATTTGGCCCAGGGATCCAGGGGATCTCTGACTGGACCTGCCTTATAGGCCATAACTTTCAGTGGTTGCCATGTGATAATCTTTGCTTCATCAGGGAAGGATGAATTTGGCAAACTCTTGTTGTTTTTTGGGCACGCTGTACAAGGAACTGAAGGGTATGTTCGATTGAGAAAATCCAGCCAATTTATAAAATACAGAAATGGAAACTTGAAATAACCTGAGTACTTCTCATTTTTCCTCCCTGCACAAAAATTAGGCACAGTTTTTTTTTTTTTAAATTTAAAATAGAACATTATCATTAAATGCCATAAGGAAATAAGTTATAATTGGAGACCAACCTATCTAGGTTGTAAAAAAGCAGTGAGGGAATGCAGCTTCCACTTCATTCTGAGGAGGTTATCACCAAGTCTAATAAGAGCTTGGTCAAAGAAGCCTCTTCTCTTCCACCTCTTTGATATAATCATACTTCATCTGCTCAGAATTCTGAAATTAGTAGGTCATGGTAGAAAAACCCGAAAAATAAGACTGGGTAATACAGCACTATTATGTGACATATACAAACTTGAGTAGGAATTTAGAAAAAGTCACATTTTCACTGATGCCTGTCTTCTTGAATTCTGAATATTCATTTCATTGTTCTTGAAAAGATTCAATTAATTAATGATAGGCTGGTTAAAAGAAGAACATTGTTCTGATTCTAGTAAAAACTTCTAAATAGCTTTTTTTTTATTGTATGGACCTCGAGTAATATGGGTCTATCTTTATTTTTTTAAATTTTTAAAAATTTTTTGGTATTGGGAATTGAACTCAGGGCCTCACGCTTACCAGGCAGGCCCTGTGCCACTGAACTGTATCCCCAACCCTATATCTTTAATTAGACACAAATGGTAATGAAATTTTAATATAGAGTTTACTAGTCTGACCTCTTCAATTACTGTAAAAATTTGGTATGTGATATATTATCAGTAAACTTCCATCAGTATCTATGATACTTGATCTATGTAATACACCAGTGATCTCCTTCCACAAAGATGCCATGGGACCTCCTCAGGGCTGTGCAGATAGCAATCGGGGTGGAAGCAGATGTTGTTTAAAATGTTATATTCAACATCCTCATCTCAGGTGTTGCTGTGGTTTGAATCGGCACGTCCCGAAGGCCAGTGTGCTCAGGGCCTGATCCCGCACTCTGCAGTGTAGGGCGGTGGTGGAACTTCAAGCGGCAGGGTCTAGTGCTGGGGTCCATTGGTCCCCGAGGCTGTGCCTTGGCAGACATTGGAAGCCCAGGCCTTCCTCTGTCTCTTTTGGCGTCCCAGCTGTGAGGTGAGTAGTTTCGCCCCACCACATGCTCCCCCCAGGACACACTCTCTTGCCGCAGACCGCACACAGCAGGGCCGGCTCTCCCTGCACGGAGACCTCCAGAACTGTGAGCCAAAATAAACATTTTCTTTTTAAAGGTGTTTTTGCAGGCATTTGTTCAAGAAACTGAAAACTGACCCATGTCAAACATTGTTTCACAAATGTCAAAGGATAAAATGAACCTTACCTTTTTTTTTCTTTTGAAATGCGAATTATAAAAGTAAAAACTGGCTTGATAGCCATGAAATATCCAGAAGGTGGAAGCATTCTGGGTCTGCCATGAGTTAGGTTGGGAGCACATTCTTGTTTCATGCTGTTATTATTATTATTACCATTATTACTTTGTGTGTGGTGCTGGGGATCAAACCCAGAGCCTTGCGCATGCAAGGCAAGAGCTCTACCACTGAGCCACACCCCAGCGCTCATATTATTTTCTCTGTGTGCATATAAAACATCATTCACTTTACAGCTGGCATAGTTGTACTTCACACACCTAGGTCAGAATATAATCTATAATCCACGTAGGTGTCTCAATACCCTACCCGCTCTGGCGTTAAACACCTCATGATGTCCCCTGCTCGTGCGATAGCTTGGATCTTGAATGTGCCCCCAAAGGGCCAAGTGTCGCAGCCTTCCTCGCCATTTTGTTGTGTTCGGGAGGTGCACAGAACCTTTAAGAACCAGGGCTTTCTGGGAGATCTTCATGCTGTTGGCGGTATGACCTCGAAGAGTTGGTGGGATCCTAGCCCCTTCCTCTCCTTGTTCACTTCCTGGCCATAAGCTGAGCAGCTTTTCTCTGCTCCATGTTCTTGCTGGAGAAGCTGCCTCACCACAGGCTCAGCGATCAATGGAGTCTATCACGGCCCGAAGTCTGCGGAACTGTGAGCCCAAACAGACCTGTCTCGATAAACCCGTCTATCTTCGTTATAGTGGTGAGCTTCCTTATAAGCTGACTAATGTGGCGGGATGCTTAATGCCCATATCTAGTCTTCTCCAAGTCAGAGATGTTGACATGCCAGCCCTCCTACTCCAACCCTCTTATCTGCAATTTATTTTCTATTTTGCCTTACTTTTCTTCAAGGACTTATTCCAGCATAGTATGTGTTTAGTAGGATTTTTTTCCTGTAATTTTGTCTCACTCAACGAAAGTATCTACGAACACGATCCATGTTTTGCTCAGTGCATCAGCAGAGCATGGAATAGTTCCTGGACCCTGGTGGACGTGTAATGGAAGACTGTGGGATGAATGAGGAAGTGAGAAGCCTCCGGTGCTAGGGGCCCCTTGAAATAAACACCTGTGAGATTAGCATTCAGATAATCTTTTTCTGTTTTCCTTTTACTTTTTGTTTTGGTATCTCAGTATAACAGCTCAGACAAAGCAACCAAAGCAACAACTAAGCCATCTTCAAAATATGTTAAGAATCCTAACAAATTCAGACTTACGCCTATTGCAAAAGATGACATTCATTTGAAGTGATATGATTTACTTCAAAACTGTTAAGAAATGCCACAATTCAACCCTATATTTTAATATTTTTTCAGTTAAAAGCTGGCATACTTTACTTATAAAACCTAGACTTTTTGACTTTTTTCTAAGCTTAATTTTTTTTTTTTTGGTACAACTTTGGGTGTCCTGAAAAATATAATCAGAAATCTCACACACACTTTATTTTTGGAGATAGGGTCTCACTATCACTACTGGTCTTGAACTCCCTATGTAGTCTGGGCTGGCTTCCAACTCACTGTGATCCTCTTGCCTCAACTTCCAGCTGTTGGGATTACAGACATGTGCCATCATATTGTGAATGTGATTTAAAAATTTTAAAATTTTTTATAAACCCCCAAATTTCATAACAAAATAAGAAAATAACAATAGTTAATATATTGTGTATCCTGTTGTTTAAAAATTATTTTTTGAAGAACAGAAACATTCTTCAAAATGTAGGAAAAATTTAAGAACAGATGTTTTTCATTAGAATATTTACTTTTCTTATTTTTCCATCATGTTTCAAACTTATATCTTAGCCAACAGCACCAGATTTTAATTCAGTCATTACTCCTTTAGTTCTTAGTTCTGATGAATGTGTTGATGAAGGAAATCGTACTTAGCTTCTTATTCAATAGCTATGCTCTCCTTTTTCAAATTTGGAGTAAGCATTTGCTCAATAAATTTCTTTTTCAACTAAATAAAAATGAACATAGTGACTGTGCCATTCTTTAAATGCTGTTCCCTCCATAATGAATTACCGTGGATTAAACTAAACTGGTGTTAGAATATCTGGGGATTGATCAGCGACTGGGAACTTTGAAAATGGAAACTCTCACGAGACTTGGACAGAACAAATAAACTGGGGACCCCTGGGGCACGAACCCTGAAATGTCCCGCGGTACACTCCTTTCACTGTTTTTTATGTTCTATCTCTAATATCTATTTGTCTCAAGTGTCTAAGCAAATCAGGCATATATAAAGGAAATTTTAAGAGACTTTTGTTGACATGATATGTTTTGGAGTCTGGACCTCCTGAACAGTGTTTATTTCATTATGTGTTTGCAGTTATGTAGAATTGCGTTTAGAGTGGCACGCTGGTGCACGCACACAGAACATCTTAGTCCTTTTTTGTTTCCTAAACTTGCCCCCACCCTGCCCGCTTCTTCCAACCCTTGGTCCCCTTCCGCTTCCCCTTCGCAAACGCTCCATTTCCTCTTTTTTCAGTTCTGTTTTTCTACCCTTGCCTCCTCCTCCCAGCTCTTGCTCCGCCTCCATTTGAAAAAGATCTCCCTACTTCCTGTCATCTACCTGTTAGTTTGCTCTTTATTCATTTTGTTGCATTTTTCATATAAGAGAAACCATGTGATATTTAAGCTTGTGTGTCTGATGATAAGTATTTTTAAGGAAATTATTAAATCTAGGTGACAATTCTTTTTTTTGGTACCAGGAACTGAACTCATGACCTTGCGCTTGCCAGGCAGGTGCTGTGCCACTGAGCTTTATCCCCACCTTAGGTGACAAATTAATGGTGTGTTTCCAGATATTATGGAGAAGAGATTAATTGGAAGCTAGTTAAGCTCTCTTTTTTAAAAAATCATTATTTCCTTTTTTGTTGTTATATAGTCCTGAGAAGGCCTCTTAAGAGTTTTCCAATTTAATAAAAACAATTTTGTTAAATAGAAAGAAAATAACTTTAGAAAAGTTCATATACAATGTGTCTCAATTCATTTCAAAATATATGAAGCTATTTTACACGAAATCCTCACATTTTTAACAATTTTCATTTGTAAGGTATGTTTCTCTGTACTTTCAGCTGTAAAAATATACCAGTTCAACAGGTTTGGTGGAAGAAACGTGCTTTGTCTTCAAGTAGGCAGAGATTGAAAAATATGTGATGCTGACTCGAATTTCTGGGCCAGCGGTTTCCTGATCAGAATACCTGGAACTATTTCCTTTAGTAGTAAACTAAGGTTTTCCATACTAGGGGGTAAGGGAGACCGGGAAAAGGCTGGTTAATGGGTACTGAGTTACAGGTGGTTTCTGGAGTTTTCCTCACACGGATCCTTGTGTTTCTGTGAACCAAGGAATCCGCACAGTACTGCACAAGATCCCAAGGGGGCAGCATGGTGCAAGGCTCCAGCTATGGAGGATGTTACACATGCAAGACCTCAAGATGATTTCTGCAGATTGTTTTCTCTCTGGGTAATGAACCGTTTCTAGGGAAAAGGTCTCTAAAGGAAAACAGGGTTTGTCATGCTGTCATCCCTTCTTTGTCCTATTTTCCTGGCCTATGGTTAATAGAAGGACAGTCTTTCAAGATGAAGCATTTGTTCTCCTGAGTTTTGGGAGGGAAGGGGAGAGTCGAGGGCCTGAGAGCGGAGGGAAATGCGAGCTGAGGGTCAGGGGAAAGGCCTGGCGTGGAGACTGGTTTTCTTGTTGGGGCTGACAGGGGAGGGCGGACAAGCATGCAGGAGGACTCCTGCCGCTGGCTGAGAGGACAGTCAGCTTCCGCCTCTCAGATCTGAGAGTGAGCTCTGAGTCTTCCATGATTCAGGGAGGCTCCTGGGTCTGAGTCTTTGCCTTTGAGGGTGCCAGGGAGTGGACCCCGAGGACAAGAAATCTGGTCAGAGAGACCAGAACCCGGAGCATAGGAAGGTCTCACCTGGAGAGCACCCTGCAACCACGGTGGGGCGGAGCCAGGATACCTTTATTATTTGCAGGTGGTGAACCACATCTTTTTGCTTTAATTCTGTGTTATTCTAAACTTTTTAAAGAGTTGCTAGAAATGCATAGCTTTAGGGCATGGGCAATTTAAAGACTGTGTGATTCCTGATAATACCGGATTTCCATTCCTCAGTTCAAGGTTACATGGACAATTACTGAATAGTTTTCAAAATATAAGAATAGGAAATGTAAAAGGCTTTGTAGACAATTGACAGATTTGGCACATATGAATACTGAAAAATACCAGCTATGATGTGTGGTAGTATACGTTTAAAAACATAAAATTATTTCCCAGGTATTTAAGCTAAAAAATATGAAATGTGACAATCTTTGGCATTAAAAGGTGCAAAAATGTAAGAGATGTTACAGATGACAAGAGAATTAGCCGTGCCCTCTGAGTAAATCGTACTTTCAAGAAATATCTTTTACTAAAACGTTTAGAAAGATCTGGAAAATTACTTCATCTATGTGGTGAAGCTCAAGCCAGTCAACTCTTGTCTCCCTTTGTTGTTGGGCATTGCTGATTTGTGTAACCATTGGGCTTTGGTTTTTAATCACTGAGCATGTCATTTAGCCTTTCTGATTTTTTTTTTTGGTACTGGAAATTGAACTCAGGACCTGTGCTTGCCAGGTAGGCGCTGTGCCACTGAGCTATATCTCCAGCCCTGTTTAGCCTTTCTGAAGATGAATAGCACTTGTATTGACCTAGAAGTGCAAGGGCAAACAGAAACACAGAAACGACACCCAGAATTTGGAGGCAGATTTATTTACACTGATGGGCACAGATCAGGATCATTCCCAGAATATTGGCCGTGATGCCTGGGGATCTAGGGCTTACACAGGATAGGCGAGCAGGAAGTACAGAGGTAGAATGGCTTGTCAGTTGGGGATTGGTTTATACAATGTGCATACACTGTGATGCCGCAGTGACCAGCTGTTTCTAAAAAAGAAAAGTAACAGGAACTGTAGCTGGAACTATTGCCTGGGAAACTGACAAGCTGAAGTATACTGGAGGGGCGGGGGCGTCTTCCACTACAACAGGATACAACCAAGCTCATATTAACTATGAAGCTGAGAAACCTTAAGCTCAAGGCTCCTCTCTTGTTCAGGATCTGTGAGCTCTTTGAGTTGCTGGTAGTTTGAAGGCATTTTAGACAGGAAGGTAAGACAGGGGGCAGCCTGGAAATTGCCTGAAGATTTCTTAGAAGAAAGTGATTTCAGTTTCTAAGCCTTCATTAATTTCTTGGGATTTAAGAAATCCCATTCTAATATAAGCCCACTTACATGGATTTTGTATTTCTAATTCGTATTCTTTTTAATAAAAAGGAGCTCTCTCTCTCAGGTTAATATTGACAGAACCTGAATCTATCCTTGACTGTAACAAGCAAATGTAAAATATGTAACCATTACTGAATCCCTCATCTATCATGGGAATTAAGTCCCAGAGACCCCTGTGATAGGTGAAAATCCGTGAAGTAGAGGCGTTATAGTTATTTTATTTTACTTTATTTTTATATACATTTTAAGGCTTTATGAACCCTTCCCACACCCCTGTGCGCCTTGTCAGGGGGACCCTTCTTCCCAAAGCCCTGGCTTCCAGCGGAGGCGGCACCTGGGGACTCCCACGTGAATGAGTCTCAGCTCTGAGGGCAGGAGGGGAGGAGGGGGCCGGTGGGGATGGAGGGCAGGAGCGGGCCGGGGAGCAGGCCACGGGGGACCCAACTGAGCCAGCCAAGCCGAGCCCAGCGCCTGGCCCGCGCCACTCTCCCCGCCCAGGCCGTTCCTAGCACGGGGGCAGGGGCAGTGCTGTGCACCTTCCCCGCCTGTACACAGCGCCCGCCTGGTGTGCGTCTGCCTGCACGGTCAGGCGGCTCTGCCCGGCTCAGGCAGAGGGTAGTGGTGTACTGCATTTCCACTGTGTGCAGCATGGTATTCATTTGCTGATGAAATACACACCGTACAGCATTTTATTTCAATTTAAAATTCTTTCAGTACGTTTGAATTAATATTTTTATATTTTTTATATTTTTAAATTTTTTGACAAAATAATTAAAATCATAAATATTATATAAATACCTATATACCTCAAAATCCCACAATATGGGGAAAACTCCATGATACAGAATTACACCTACATATTTTTAAAAATCCTGCGATACAGTGAAGCCGTAATAAGTGAATCAGTGAATCGTGATACAGCGAGGGATGACTGTATTCCAACACAGTGCCAGCGCCCCTGGCTCAGGTGGTCGTAGCGTAGGGTAGGCGCACAACTGACCGGGCAGCCTTGCTTCGCAGGCATTCCAGCCCCGAGGCTGGACACTGTCACGCTCCCAGGGTCGCTGTGGGGCCATCAGCATTCTAGGCGCGAAGAGAGGAAGAAAGAGACGCGGGGAGGACTTCACGGGCCAAGACGGGGGCGGGGCCAGGCACTCACTTTGCTCACACTCCCTTCCGTTAGGAACGTGGCTGTCAGCCTGTGAGGGAAGCAGGGAAGTGTCGGCCCGCAGCATGCTCAGGGAGGGAAGGAAAGGGTGGGTTAGAGTAGAGCTGTGCAGCGATGAAGTTCATTTAGAGGTTCTGCTGTCAAGGCGTGCGGTCTGTGCAGTGTTCCTGCCTGAGGACGCACGAAAATCCCCTAAAACTTACATGGAAGGAGATTTAAAATCAGACTGTAGGCTCATACTTACTTCCCATATGTTTGTTGAACACACAAGAGGTTAACGTTAACTTAGATTCTACTTATGGTGACTATGGGCAGAACAGGAACGGACTTTAGAACTGAAGAGATGGCTGACTCAGTGGTACAGGACCGGGAAATGGGGTGGTTCACGGCCGGTTACCCTTTAGCTCTGAGGCATCAGGGGAGACCGGGGGAGAGGCACTGTGGGTAATTGATCGCACATGCACTACGGAGCCGGGAAAGCACTTTGTGATGTGGAAATTAATTGTGTGATCTTTTTAAATATGTTTGCCCCAAATCAGTGTACAAATACCGTAAGGATTTGTGGCTACATTCAGAGATGAAAGAGGAAAGAAAAGCACATAGAAAATCCACAGAACCAGGAAGGTGATCTGCAAAGTGAATGTCGCTGTTTAGAAAATGACAAGTATAACGCTCACCTTACAGGATTTTTTGCATCATATTCCATGAAATGATACATAGATGGCTTTTGTTAATTGTAAAGTGCTAAAGAAGCTCTTACTGTGATTGTCAAATACTGCTCTAAGTTTTCCTTTATGACTCCTTCCGAACCTAAGCGGTATATTAGAGATGTCCAAAATGTGTTTACTTGAAAACACTTCAATAACTTGGGAACTTTTGTCACTGTTGTCTGCGCTAAGCCTGGGAAATTATAACTTTCAAAAGAAAACATGACTTAGGTGTGTTTTCTGTAGCAAATATGACTTTCCAGAAAAGTAGCCAATGCCTGAAGGCAACGCAAATTGAGCTGAATTTATGTTTGAGCTTTTACAAACTTCTGTACTTCAGGTTGTCTCTTCTTTCCCCTCTAAAATGTCTCATCCAAATAAGAGAGCTGGCTTTATAATCTGGTTTCCGTTGTACATTGTCTGTATTTTCTACTGGGTGAAAGTAAGTAATCCTTAAATTTTCTGTTATTATTACAACCTGGAAGACTGTTCAAAATTTAAAAGATTGGCAAGAACATAAGATTTTAAATAATACAAGAACGAATCATCAGATATCCAAAGTAGCAATTATGCCTTAAGATCAGCTTAATAATTGCAAAGTTATCATTGAGAACTTTAGTTATGTAGAAGCTAAACATACGCTATGGGAGGTTTTCATGATCTGCTTGAGATCCCGGCCTGGGTAAGTTGACATCATATAGTTAGTGTAGCTAAGGCTTTTCCCCAGAGCCTGATCCTTTTCCTTTCTAACCAATTCTATGTAAAGCTTCAGATTCTCATCTATAAAATGTAATGGTTAACTCAAACACAGTGACTTTTTAAGCCTTTATAACCTAGGATGTTCTGGGTACTTGATTCATCTTATCCTGATAACTCAAGATATATTTTTAAGAAGATCCTATATATTTAGAAGGCTATTTGCAACACAGTTCAGAAACTACTTCCACCTTTTGTGTGAAGGCAAACAGGTATGTAAGATTTTTTACTAAAATACTGAATGTTACAAAAGCCGTAAACCAGAATTGCTACCTTTGGGGTCAAGGGGGTGTTGGGAAAATCGCTCCATGGAAAAAGTCACCAAGTAACAAATGGTGAGGTAATCGTGAGTGTCCTGGGACAGCTCTGCACCGAGGGCTGGAAGCATCATGAAGGGTCAGTGTGGCTCTCACCCAAAGCTGGAGGGAGCGGGGTGATTTTGCTGGCTTTGATACACCAATAAAACTTGCTTCAACACAGAGAAGGGCAGCATCTAAAGCATTTCTGAATAAGGGTCAGAAAACAAATCAAGCCATCAATCAACCCAAAATTAACATAAAATGAAAATCTAACAGGGGGAATTATGAATTATTTTTAACGTAAGCAAAGGCTCCTCCTCAATATAGCAATGATGAAACATATCATAGTGTGTCAATTAGGGCACCTGAATGCCGGACACAAAGCGAGCTGGGTTTCATTGCTTAAAGAACGTGGAGTTAGACTCCTGCTTCCGGAGCCATGGAGTGGGTGTGTTCTTGCTAGTTCTCCCCATTAGGTAAATCTAAACACTTGGACATTTACATGGAAGACAAGCATAAAATTCAAAGAGAAAGCAGCGGACAAGCCAGGGATCTTTGGATCCAAAAAACGGTGTAGCATTGAGTTTCTTAGGTTTCTTTCCGCCTTGTACATCTCGGATGGGAGCTGAAGAAACCACTGATGTGAAAGCAGCAACTGGCCCAGACAGGAAAATGAACACCCCGAATCCGGGTCTCTCCTGCCAAAGGGTGAAACCCTAGCCAGCTACAAAACCCTTAGATAAGCACAAGTTTACTCCAAGCAACCACAACAAACAGCAGGGTGAGCTCACCCATCCCCCACAGGCCAGGGGAGAGCTGAGCTTTCGACCAAGCCAGCCCATGACAGAGCGCTCACCCCACCTTTCAGGAAATGTCTGAGAAAATTGAGTTCATTTGCCAATGGGGAGAGGAGACTCCCTGACTGTTAGCAGAGGCCACATGGGGTTAAGAGAGTCGTTAGTTGTGGCAAGAATAGAGTTACTAGTGGAGGCCAGGTGGGAGCAAGGGCGAGCACTCTCACCGGTCCCAGCCCTGGGCTTCCAGTGGAAGTTAGTGGGAAGCTGGAGCCCCCCATGCTGCCTAGGGCTGAGGCCGCTTCCCACCGCATGAAAGTCAACAGAGGCTGCGTAAGGAGCTTGGATTCCCGGGCACTGATGGAAAGTGACACTCTCTGCAAAACTCAGACACAAATATTGACAGGAGCTTGATTTATAATAGCCAACAACTGGAACCAATCCAGATGCCGTTCGGCAGCTGAAGGGTTAGACTGGTTCACCTATGTCTTGGGAAATGGCTCAGGAATAAAAGCAAAAGGACAATTGGTACAAGTGACAAGGCAGATGAATCATCGGAGACTCATGCTGAGTGAAGAGAGCCACTCTCAGAAGGCTGTACCCCTGATTCCATTTAAATGCCAGTCCCGAAGTGACAAAACCGCTGCAGTGGAGAGCAGATGTGTGGCTGCAGGGGTTAGGGGCAGGGTGGGGCGAGAGGAACGTCAGCCTGGCTGTTAACAACCTGCCTGGTCCTTGTGGTGGTGGGCTTGGTTAGCCTCTTACCTACCTGCGTACCAATAGGCTGCTTGTGACACTGAATCATTTAATCTTTTGCTTCACTGTAATTTCCCTCTTGCTGGTCCCTGGATGAAAAGCACATGGGATGTTTTTATATTTCTCTTCCAACTGAAGGTAGAGTGGCAATTATCACCAAATGAAAATGTTAATTTAAAAAATGTAGAGTTAATTGTCGGTTTTTTCCTATTTTTCAAAACGTACCAATCCAAGATTAGATTAGAAGTAAGAACCTGGAGGGGGACCAAAGAGGAGACCGAAATGAGACTGGCAGCCATCAGCCCTCTTCCCTGAGGCAAACCATGCATCATAAGGATTTAAACATTTATTCTATTAATCATAATATACCAAAAGAATAGCCAACTAGTGTTAATAACAGATTTTGCAGAGCTAAGGGCTCAATCTTCACCCAGGATGAAGGTTTCTTAGTATCTAATGCTTAAAGGCCAGTAGAATAGGAGCATTTCTGTTTATAACACATACATCATTTTTAGCTCTGGGCTTTTTCTTTTCTTGCCCCAGTCATAGAAACAGAAAATGGATCATTAAAATGATTTTACTATCAGTATTTTAACCAATAAGATGTACAAAGCACTGAGTGTTCAAATTCTACAAATTGAAACAATGATTTTAGCATTGAAATCTTGATAAAATCTTGAAATAAGTATTCTCAGATGCTAAATATTTGGCTAATGATATGAGTTAAAGAAGGAGATGAGAGATGATAGAAAATACTTGTAATAGTTGACATGCATACTGTGTTTCAGATATACATCCATAATTTATACCTAAAATAGAGAAACTTGGCTTCTTCTATTAGTAACATTCATTACACCATGTGCAGTAGTGAAGGTGTGCAGAATGTCATAGAATACTTTAATAACATCAAGTTAAATGTATATTTAGTTGTCCTTTAGCTACACAAAAGACCAACTAGTCTTCCTTGCATACAATTTTCAAGTTTACTTGATCGATCTAAGTAGAACATATTTCATTAAAGAAAGGAGAGGCAGTATTCCATCTCTGTTGTTACAAAGGGTCCTCCAGGAGCCTGAGTACACAATGAAGAAAGAAATAAGAAAAAAATATAATACATTTTGCATAGCTCTAAAACCATCATATTTTGTCCCTCTTCCTTCTCTAGTCTATTTTCAAATACAAGTACTTTTACTTGATTTTAAAAGTATATTTATGACCATATGCTCCATACAATTTTGTGTCTTTTTTAAATTTTGTTTTTCATGTAATATCCTGGCAGATCCAGGTCCATCATTTCTTTCCCATCTCATATTAACTGTGTACAGTAAGGGGTGACCTTGTTCTGCAATTTTATTTATTGAGGTTTGAGAAGAAGGCTGCTAGAGGTTATGAAAAATGCATACATATTTAATGAATGAAGGTGATGTTAGCAAATATAGTTTTTTGATACTGTATGTTGAATTTGGAAGATCTTAGTTTAGCAAACCAATAGTTTTTTAAAGAGTCAGTGTATGATATAATAAAATAAAGCATGGGACAATGTTTATTCAAAGTAAAAAGTAGAAAATTATTTAATGTGTCAGAATCAAAGCCGTCATTGATATGATTTTGTTGTAGGCAGCTGAACTAGACAGAAATATTATAGGCAGTCAGACAGGGCTAGACCTTCAAAGGAACCAGTATGGAAGACAAGATACCTTGCAACTATGGGAGAGACAGGCTCTTCTCTGTAGGCCAGACCTCAAGAGAAAAGATTAAACAAAAGCACCCACAGGCCTCCCTAGGGATGGACATCAGGGACTGATATTCTATATAGGGATCAATCACCTTGAAAAAGCCAGGAAGAATCATTAACCCAACCCCCTACAGGAAAAACCTGTGTTCTGTATTCATGTCTGCTTGCTAGTGACTTGTTTTCCCATTTGATCCCAATTTAATCAATCTTACCTGAGCAATTTATTGGTTTTACTCATAATCTTATTGGTTGACTGTAGATTTGTCCCACCTAATGGTCACCTTGTGAGTTCCCACGTTTCCCACCTTGGACCTGCCTCGCCTTGTGATTTGCTCTATAAAAGTCCCTAGAAAAGACAGGTTCCTTGGCAACCCACTCGGGTCCCCTTCTGCCTCTCTCTCAGACAGAAGCTTTCTTTCTCCCAGTAAACATATTCTTCTCTTACCTCTGCTGTTCCTAAAATTCATCCTTTAATTTTAGAGAACACGAACTCTTCCCAGATATCTTCCAGGTTGGGAGTTTCTTTCTCTTATATCAATTTCAGATTCCATATTACAGCTAACATTTTTAAAAATACAACTTGTTGAGTTTGGGTGTGGTAGGCAAAAAAGTCCCCAATTACCTGAAAGAATTATTAAAATACTATTTTCCAACTATATCTGTGAAAAATCAAATTCTCCTCATGTATTTCAGCAAAACAACACATGAAAGGAGACTGAAGACAGCAGTACATATGAGAATTCAAATATTATATTTATGAACAGCTACAAAATATAAACAATACTACCCTTCTTAGATAGTTAGGGCATGTAGTTTCTTTTCATAAAACTTGCTGCTTATGTTAATCTAACAGCCTTGTTATGCTCTAAACATTAAGAAGTTTAAATTTTCTCAGTTTTAGCTTCTGACAGTGCACATATTACTAGAGTAAAATGAAAATGGATGGCACAGAACAGACAGACTTTGTGTTAACGTTCTGTCACAGAGAACTGACTAGCTTGGGAGAAATCAACTAAAAAGGAAGAAAGATTCATTTCGGCCCATGGTTTCAGCAGCTCCAGTTCATGGTTGGTTCACTCGGTTGTTCCTGGGCGTGTGAGGGGGCAGAATATCATGGTCAAGTGTCCCATGGAGCAAAGTTGCTCACCTCATGGCAGCCGGGAAGCAAAGACAGAGACGAGAGGGGACCAGGGCCTCAGTTTCCCCCGCAGGGACACATCTCCCGATGACTTCACTCTAAAGGTTTCCAACAATTCTCTGGGGTGGTGACCAAGCCCATAGTGTATGGGCCTTTGAGACACACTGAAGGTCCAGACCATAGCATATGTGAAGGCCAGTCCCCTGCAGTTACATATCCAAAATTTAAGGCATCCCGATTTCCCTGAAATGCTAGCTCCAACCATAAACAAAACATAAAATATAAACTTTATATCCTTGTCAGTGTGTTTCAGTGAAAATAAACACTTAGGTATATACACTCAGCTGAAACATCTGTTTTCCTTGAAAAGAATAATAATGAATAACAATACTAGTGAATAACAGCTCATCTTGAAAAAGGTCAAAATACTTCCTCTGCCACAGTTGATCAACTGTGTTGTGACTGTGTGTCGGGTTCTTATTTCCTTGCGTCTGAGTCTTCTGGTTTCTGAGTTGTTATTTAGTATGTGCAATAAACTTTTACAATGTGTCCAGCTTTATCTAATTCTGTATTTGACACTATGTACATATCCTACATTAACAAAAGCCTTTGGCATCCTCAGTAATTTTTTTTAACAAAGCTTATTTTTTGGGGCAGTTTTAGGTTCACAATAGAATTGAGTAGAAAGTACAGAGCTATTGCTTGGACCACTGGCTCTGCACATGCATGGCTTCCTCTGTGATCAGCATCCCCGCCAGAGTGGGACATTTGTTACAACTGATGAACAACATTTGCACACCACTCTCCCCCATAGTCTGTAGTGTAGCTGGGGGTTGCTCCTGGTGCATTTCATCCTTTGATTATAGTGTCATACAGGGTACAGTCGTGAACTGCAAATCCTCTAATGCTAAACGTCCACTCCTCACTGCCATATGACCCCTGGCAGTACTGATCTTACTGCTTCCATAACTGTGTCCTGTGTAGAACAACACATAGTTGGAATCACACAGGATGTAGCCTTTTCAGACTGGCTCTTTGCACTTTGCAATGTGCATCTACACTTCCTCCATGCCTTTTCATGCCTTAGTGGGTGATCTTTCTATCTCAGAACATGTTCCATTATCTGAGTCTGCCACGATTTATTTTTATTTATATTCATTTATTGAAAGACATCTTGATGGCTTCTGAGTTTTCTCCATTGTCAGTGAATCTGGTATAGACATCCATGGGCAGTTTTATGTGGACATTCAGAAATATACCAGCGTGAAAGTGTCAACAATTTTTAAAAGTTGTTCAAAAGTTATGAAAGGCATTTCTCAAATGCCTGTTTCTTCTTCCAGATAATATTTGCATTTTGCCTTTTCAAACTGCAGTTTGTTAAGGGTCTTCTAAGCATCATGACTAGGAGCATGAGGGAAGTGGTTTGTGTTAAAAAAATATTAGTCCGTCCCTGCAGAATCTTTTTCCGCAGAAGCATAAGTGACTCTTTGTGGTGAGAAGCCCCTTCCCATTGAAGTAAACCTCAGGTGAATTAAAAATCTGCGAGGAATACTCAGTTCGCCTGTCCTCATACCGCTCCAAAAAGAATGGGAAAACTAGAACTGGAGCAAATCTTAGCAGATACCCAATTCCCTTTGCTTGGTTTGTCCATATGGCAAATGAAGGCTCAGACATGGTAGGCAACTGTGTAAAATTCACATGCAAGTTGACACATTTCAGACCGGACCTCAGTCTCCCTGAGCCCTTCTCTCGCAGTGTACTTTTTTACACTATGACATAGCTTTTGCTTTAAAATTGAGTCATTGCTTCCTGACATTGTGATGGTGTTGACCTCAGTCTCATTTCTATCTAACGATATCATCTTTCACACAATGCTTCCCGCATAAAATCACACACAATTACCGGCGGCACAGCATCAATTGAAAACTATTCTTGACTAGTAATGATGAGTAAGTACAAGATGACCTTTGGGGATCAACTATGGGGGGACAAGTTGGCTCCCCAGTTGAAGAGAATGCAGGTTGCCAATGTATCCAAGTATCGAAGCAATCTGTATGTGTGCACAGGTCCATGTTTTCCTGTGAACATCACAGGATTGTAAGCCAGTGTGAGTTCCCAGTGATGACTGACTCATACCCCCTTTGTCTTGAATCTTAGTTTTTCTATTTCATTCCTTTTCTTCTATGACATGCTTGATAATAAAATTATTTCCTCTGCAAAATGTGTATCATAAAAAAGTACTTGCATTATTCTTTCAAAACTGTGCAATTTTTATTATTGACAATAATGTGTCAAAGATAAATTCATTTAATTAAAATAGGAATAATAGATCCAGTTTAAGATTTCTTCCTATTTTTTTTTTTTTTTTTTTTTTTTTGGTAGGAAATTAACAATGGTTGTTGTATTACATACTGATATCTTCAAAGTGGTTTCTCAGGAATAGATAGAGACATTCAAGATTGATCAAATAAGTAATCATTAACTGTTCCTTACAGTTAAGCAATAGAAGACAGTAATACAACTATGTTAGCTGTTCTGTATATACATACATACATAATTTCTCCTTCTTTTCCCACACCCCAGTTGTCTTTACTTTTGAGCATTTTCCTTTCATGTCACAATGTCTATCATACCTCCTAGTTTTTATTCACTCTTTCAGGTTCTTACACTAGTGAGACAATATGTTCCTTACACATGCAGGTCTGATTTGTATCACTTGTGAGTGTGGTCTCTAGTTGTGACCATTTACCTATAAAAACCTAGAGTTTATCTTATTTATAGCTGAGTAATATTCCATTGTGTAAAAGTACCACAACTTTTTTATCCATTCCTCAGTGGATGCACATTTGAGTTGCTTCTATAATTTAGCAATTACAAATTGCACCACTATGAACATGGGTGCACGTATATCGCTGTGATATGATGTTTTCAGCTCTTCTGGGAAAATACCCAGAAGGGAAATAGCTGGGTTGAATAGCTGGGATCTCTAGACCTAGTTTGCTGAGGAATCTCCAAACTGATTTCCACGGTGGTTTCACCAGTCTGCATTCCCAGAGTTCCTATCTCTCCACAGCCTCGCCAGCATTTGGTATTGGTTGATTTCTTAATGCTAGCCACTCTTACTGGGGTAAGGTGGAATCTCAGTGTTGTTTTAATTTGCATTTCTCGAATGACTAATGGTGTTGAACATTTTCTCATGTATTTATTTGCCATTTGTATTTCTTTATCTGAGAAGTGTGTATTCATCTCAGCTGCCCATTTTTGGATTGGGTCTTTGAATTTGGGGGGGCGGCTGATGTTTTCAAATTCTTTATATGTTCCAAATGGAAGACCTTTGTCTGAGGGACAGTCAGCTAAAATTTTTTCCCAATTTGTGGGTTTTCTTTTTACTCTGCTGGTGATTTCTTTAGATGTGCAGAATCTTTTCAGTAGGATGAGATCCCAGTTGTTGATTCTTTGAAGTATTTCACAGGCAGTTTGGTTTTTGTTCATGAACTCTCAGCCTATCCCTACGTCTTCAAGTTTTTACCTACTTTCTCTTCCATTAGATTTAGTGTTTCTGTTTTAATATTGAGATCTATGATCCATTTTGACTTGAGTTTGGTGCATGGTGATAGACTTGGGTCTATTTTTAGTCTTTGGGAGGTGGCAAGCCAATTTTTCCAGCACCATTTATTAAAGAGGTTATCGTTCTTCCAGTGAGTTTGTTTGGCCCCTTTACCAAGGATTAGGTGGCTGAGTGTGTTTGTGGTTGTGTCTGTGTCTTCCAGTCTGTTCCACTGATTTCTGGTCTGTTTTTTGGCCAGTACCTTATTGATTTTATTACAGTGGATTTGTAGTATAATTTCAGGTCAGGGATTATAATTCCACCTGACTTGTCCTTGTTGCCCAGGATTGCTTTTGCTACTCTGGGTCTCTTCTTGTTCCCGATGAATTTAAGGAATGTTTTCTCTAGATCTGTGAAGTATGCTAAATGGTAGTTTAATGGAAATTGCATTGAATCTGTACAGCAGTTTTGGGAGTATGATCATTTTCACAATGTTGGTTCTTCCTATTCATGAGCAAGGAATATTTTTCCATTTATTGAAGTCCTTTGCCATCTCTTTTTTTCAGAGTACTGTAGTTTTCATTGAGTAGATCTTTTACTTCTTTTGTTAGATTGATTCCTAAATATTTCAGTTTCTTGGATGCTATGGTGAAAGGTATGATTCTGTTTCCTTGTGTTCATATATTGGACTCCTAACCTAGAATAGAGTCTCACAGATGCATGTAACTCCTCATAAAATAAATGCAATAAGAAAATACAAACATAGAATGCATTTAATTCCATAAATTCAACACAAAGACCCAGAAACATATCTCCATGTTTATGTGACCATGGCAACAGCTCCGTACTGAGGGTTACATGTGATTGTAATCATCAGGGAAATGCCGAGTATGCAGCACTTAATGACATGCAGCTTTAACAGTCAGACTTTTGGTTTTATTGGTTTGATTATCAAATAGTTTCAGAAGCTAGCTTTACTTTGAGGATGTAAAATTCTAACATCTGGCTGTATGCATCCGTGTGTGTGTGTGTGTGTGTGTGTGCATGCGATTTACTGGAAAATTATCATTATTTCATCATATGTTCTCCAAAATCATTTATTTTGAAAGGCTGAACAAAGTCCCAAAACTTCAGGTAGTCAAATGATCTTGTTATTATACTGTATCTGAGGAATCACTTGGTGCTATTGTGGGCACAGCTATATAAAAATACCTGGCACTCCTTGTCCCTTCCCTTGCCAAATCACAGATATCCATAGAAACTCAATGTTATCCTAGGATGAAGACCAACACATTTTCTCTAAGATTGTTTTTACTACTTACACAGCTAAAATTTATTTTTTTAATGAATATCTCTGGTTATTTTTAGTGATCAACAGGCTCATTCTGTTCTCTGCAGGAATTCCTCCCTCAGAGCTCTGATAGCTCTATGTCTCAAACACTTTGATGAAGGTAAAAGCAGCATTTAAATGAACTATTTTTATACTTTTTCATTTGTTCCTTGAGTATTTACCACCTACATACTTTGAGATAATTACTGCTTTAGACAGTGAAGGCAGGTGGAGATATTTTTAAAACAGATGTGGTCTCTACTCTCAGGAGCTTACAGTCTCATAAAATCCAGGGACTATTATGGATTTAGGCATTAGCATGTCATTTTGCATTGGTCGCTTCTAAGTTTGTGTCATTAGGAATTATACATTGGCTGTGTTACTACTTAGAATTATCAGCCTGGAGTTGGAAGAAGAAAGAAGATCAAAGTGCATGTAATTTTAATTTACTGTTCTGTAAATTGTCTTGTCATTCTTTTAGTTGTTTGATTCAGCTAACCCCCTTCTAAGTATCTTTCCAAAAGAGTTAAAATTATCATGGTACAGGCATACACATGTTTATAGAAACACAATTTATAACAGCTCGATCTTGGAAATGGCAGGTGTGTCTATTAACAGATAAATGGGTAAGAAAAATGTATTTAAACTCAATGGAGTACTACACTGCCATAAAAAGATAAATTTATGGACTTCAGAGGCCAATGGATACAACTTGAGAACATAATGTCAACTGAAATAAATCAGATATGCAAGTGTAAATATTGCATAGTTTCTCATAGCATGTATGTGCCAATAAGAAGCAAAGTGGAAAATAGATAAATAGGAAGTGAGGAGAGATTCGGATAGTTCCCCAAATTACCTATTCTGTTGTTTCAAAATGTTTTGACATATATGGTAATTGGCTTCATTTGTATTGCTAATTTTTCTTAGTTCACTGATAAGAGAGTTTTGTGTACATATCTGATCCTTCTTCATAAGAAGGAATCTATTTTGTTTCTGACTTGTACTCTGAGAAACTACTTTGAAGATAACGATACATAGTATATTAACTATTATTATTCTGTTACTATTTTGTTATGAGCTTCTGTTTTATTTTTTCATAAAGTAAAAAAAAAATGTAATTTACCAATGTTTAGCCCTTCTGATATTTTCAGCATCATCTTTGGTCATAAGAAATTTAAAGCCAATGTACAGGAATAGAAATTATATATATTATTTAGGATACAATTGGGAAAGGATATAACTTCGATCTCAAAAGCTATTTTTCTTTTAGAAAACCAAAACAACAGAATCTTTAAAGGCACTGACATGAGAAAAACTTCAGGTCCTTTAAAGTAAATTTGAAAATCGCTTGATAGTTTGTAATTATGTCAGTTTCAAACAAAAACCTCTTTCTTCTGAGAGACTGTGGAGCAGCCCTGACCACCTCCATCCTGCTACATTTCCGGTTCACAGAGACCCTGTTCATAGGAGCCTGGGGTGGTAGCAACCAGGGTCTCCAAGCAGTGAGCTTCAGGGAATACAAAAACCCTTGAATGTAGAGCCAAAACGTATGTGGTTACAAATATGTATTGTAAGTTTCTTTAAGCTTATAAAATTTTGTAGCTTTCATTAACTTTACTCAAAAGGATACTGACCACCAGTCCATAGTATTGAAAACTACTGCTGTTGATAAAACATTTTCAAACAACACAGATACAAAACTAAGAATTCAGTATAGATCAAGCGTGGCACAATATTACCCATGCAGATATTTTCAGAATACAATTTCCAGAGAAATATCTGGGTAAAAATAAATTGACTGGAGACTGTTTTTTGTGCAAGACAAACTACTCCATAGACTCCCTATTTAGAGCTCACAGCTTTACATAGGCCCTAGAAATTATGAGGCACCTAGAAAATTAGATAAAACTTGATCAGAGAAAGTCCCTCAGTCATACTATATTGTTCTGTTTTAAGCTACCTTCTGTTGGATGCCTATGGCATGCCGCTTAACTGAATTAGATACTGTGTGGGTGTTTTACAGGGACCCTGAAAGCTATGAGCAAGTGAATACTCATGGTAAGCACCTTCTCAGCCCAAAGCGAGGTAGGGAACCACTGATACTAGACTGATTATGCAATAGCAAAACCAAATCTGCATTAGCCAATCACTTGCTTCCCGCCTGTGTCTAAGAGCTAAAAGGGCCAGCAATTTTGGCGGGAATTCCCTTAGAGCAGGGTGCTGATGTGCCTAGGCTTTTCCAAGTTAACCCCTCCCAACCACTCATTACAGAGGACACCAGTGGAGTTCAGCTTTCACTTGCACAAGTAACAAAGACTGGTTTCGCGTTCCTCAGTTTGGACTGTGTTTTTTAAAGCTCAGGGGCCGTGGTGGAGTTCTTTTTGCTGAAAGCAATGAGGGGTTGAGGGCCATTTCCCACAGGAAGATCAAGGGATGTGTGTGCAGGACAAGCTACGCTGCTGACCATGGCAGGCAAGCTGGGCCTTGGCCATCGCTGAGGGCAGCCTCCATGAGGAGAGGCGGTGTGCTGTTTTGGCCGTGACTCTGTCTGGGGGGATTGTCCTGGTGTTCACTGAACCTCACAGAGGAAAGAATGTCAGAAGCTTATATGTGTAGTTGAAACCTGTACATACCATGAGAGCACGCAGCAGTCTACCGCGCCGGCGCATTATTGAACCTCCAGTGTGGAATAGACGAGCCCGCTTTGGGGACCGCCATGTTCCAACTGTATCAGTGAGGTGAGACCCGGAAAACTATCACTACCTGCCTTTTATATCAGTATGTTGCTTTTCTAGGCCTTTTATGTCTGTTTTATCTTTTATTAGTGGGAAAGGTGTTAAACTGAAGGGAAAAAAGAAGACTGTCATCGTGTGCCTCTCCCCGCTGCACTCCTGAGCCAGGGCTGAGCTGGTGGAAGTGCGAAGAGAAACAGGGCAAGGACTGTGCTGAGCGCGGTGGAATCAGGTCGGACCTTTGTGTTCTCTGAAAGTAACGTGACCGCACACCCTGATTTACACAGGGCAGCGCCGGTTTACCTGGACATTCTATGGGGATGACACAGTATCTTTTCCACTTTCATCAGTGAGGTGGTTTGGAAGACAAACTACAAAGTCGCTGGATCCGAGGGAGATCCAAATATTTATGGCACCTGTTTGGAAATTTCACTTACAGCTAGAAGGAGCAAAGTACTGAGCACAAAAAAAGCGGCAGTGAAATGGATTGTTTGCTTCTTATATGCAAAATATGAGAAGATGCTGTGGAAAACAAAAAGCAGGTATGTTTGCCATACGGTGTGAAAATATGTATAGTAGACTTTATGATTTTCTTCTTAGATGGTTAGTACAGTCATGCTCAAGAGATTATTTTTATAGTCCCAAACTCACTGATAGGTCCGGTTATCTTTTTATTGTTATGCAGAAATATTAAGATCTATTAGCATGCACTTGTTATTCTGATGACCAAGATGGACAAAATCATGCAATCAGATTGTGCTACACAATTTTATTGAAAAGTGTGGTGCAATATTACCCATGTGGATTCAGATATATAAGAAGACAGAAAAAGCTAGGGAAAATGCTATAAAATAAACAACTAGATAAATTAAACATAGAAAATATTCTGTCATTTCAACTAAAATTGTCTTGGTTCATAAGAAAAGGTTGTTTTGCTGAAAATGACATTGAAATATCCAGTCTTAAAATTCAAATATCTAACATTAAAGGAAAATATAAAAATATTTTAGTTCCATGTTATATAGTAAAAGTACAGTTAATCATAAAAACCACTCACTTCTACCAAAATAGTCTAAAGAAACAGGTGCAGAATAGATTTACTCCATTTAAAACATTGCCTGCTTTATTGTTTTTAAATAGGCTTATGTGAAACTACCCACCAGGAAAAAAATGAAATCAGAATGAATCATACACCCAAAGGTCATTGATCTAAAAATATAGGTCTTGTGAAATGGATGAACATATTCTATTGAGTGAAAGCCGTCAAGTGAGAGGATTTAGACTCTTTCCAAACTATTTATGCTCCCCATGCTGCTAATTAATTCATCAGTAACAGAGACACAGTCACTGTCTGGTGCCCTGTCCTCCTGGGGAAGTAGAGCAGATAAAAGGTGACCTGCTGAGCGGGGAAGGAGATCAAGGGGCTTAACCCCTCCACAGGAGGCAGAGGGAAGCATATGTGCAAATAGACAGACAGCTGAGCCCTGGTCCTGGATTTCCTACACTGAAAGCAGATGATCAGGTCCCCTGGAAATACTGTTTATGATGATGGCTGGCTTGCAGCGCTTCCGGCTCATCCAGAACAGCAAGGGATAAAAACAGACGTCTCATTTGTGTGGTCAGCAAGACAGTAAGCTTCAGTTTGAAGACGCATGAAAACATCTAGGCATTTGTCATGTAGCTGTTTCTATAATCATGGTGGAAGGGAGAAGGATATTATGAGGAGGAAGGTTTTTGCCTTTATGGCCTTAGGGGGACAACAAGAAGGTGCTAACTTTTCAGGAGTTAAACTGAGCTTTTCCAAGAGTTCAATTGAGGTTTTTAAAGAGTTTAAGTTGAGCTTTTAACCAGCTAATTGTTGTTTTCTTGGGATATATTAGAAGATATATTAGGGGTATGTTACAGAGTTTTGTCTAACTTGATGCAAATAATTTCCCTGCCTCCCTGAGGGCTAGTCTTATACAGTGTTTATAATGGTGCTTTGGTATAAAGCAAAGATAAACTGAAAAAAATTATTTTAGCTGGTTTTGACAACACTACTTGTTGGTGAGTACAGACACACGTCATCAATGGGAAGCAGTGAGATTTACTTATCTTGGATGCCAGGCTGCTGATGGGCATAACTATCACCAGAGACTTTTAAACAATGAAACAAATAAAAGCTAGACTGGCCTCTATAATTTCTATATTCTGGCAATTATAAACACTGTCAGTAATCAAATATTCTTCCCTGGCAGCCTGTGTGTGTGCATGCACAAGATACACGTGAGAATCTGACTGACGCAAAATCCTAACGGCATGTTACAGAGAAGGTACCCTTGTTTGTTTCTTTGCTTTTATTTGTTTGTTTTGTGGTGCTAAGCTACATTAGTGCCCTGAACAGGAAGCTGGGGAAAACGGGCAGGCCACACGTACCGCTGTGTGTCACAGAAAGTGCCCACACTAGGTAGCTAAGGGGAGAATTTAAAGGAAGACAGGGGAGGCTAGGAAACGATGACACAGAAGGACACGTGATGACAGATGGTGTCACAAAGGCAGAGCAGGCAGGACAAGGACGAGGGAGCCAGTCGGCGACGGCCGAAACGCTGCTTGCATGCACCAATGCAGATGAGGCGAGATTAGTTGACAAGTAGACTCAGTGTGTTAAGAAAAAGAATTGGAATTTATTTTGAAATAATAAGCCAAAGACTGGTAATTCTTACTCCCGCCAAAATCTTACCTAATTGACTATTTTCAGCTCTACTCAGAGCAGGACGGAGCTCTATCACTGAGTCCCCGGGATGGAAGGGAAGCAGGGGCAGGTGGCTCCCCGAGGGAAGACTCCTTTCACCCCGGGATGATGGCCTGCAGAATCACCTTCCATCCTGTGTGTTGAAGACTGCAGAGCCTCTACCAGCTTGCTTGCTGCTAGCATAACACCTGGTCTAAAATACTGCATTACCAATGCATGGGTCATTACAGCTGGGCCACTTGTTAAAGTAGTTGGCACAATCCTAAATCAGAAACAAACTGCAGTACTTTAATCTGGATTGCATCTGATTTATATTTGGGAAGTGAATCTTTGGCAAAAATCATAAGGTTGGGAGGCACCTGCTAGATAGTTTCAGTCCAGGGAGAGGGGTTCACAGAGCTGTTCAGATGAACCGACAAGACAGAAGAAGGGAGAAGTCAGAGTGAGTGGAATCTCTGCTAAAATGTCCTGTAAGAATATCCGTAGGTCAGTGGTGGCGAACCCACAGCATGCACGATGCACCTGTCTGTTTGTTGTCACTGAAAACTCTAAAAGGTTTGCCATCACTGATATAGGTTATAAGGTTGGCCCATAAGTTGCTTTTGGTTATGTTATACATGGCCTGGAAATCATGAGGTGAAACACTATGGAGATTCAGTGCCAGAAAGGCAAACACAAAGGCCCAACACTATAATTTAGATCTGTGGTCCTTCCTCAAAGCCCATGTGTTAAATGAAGATTTTGTTTCCAACCTGTGACATAGTTGGGAGGCAGTAGAACCTCTGAGAGGGGCGCAGTCACTGGGGTACGTCTTCACCCAGATCCTGAGACCCTGGCCTCTTCCTCCTGAGACAGAGGGGAAGCTCCTGACTTTCATTGTCAATATTGGCTGGAAGGGGTGTGGCCTGGCCAGTGGCTGCTGTTTCTCATTGCTCCCCCACCTGATGGACTGGGACAACTTGCTGCCTTGTGCTCCCTGGCTGTCTAGTGGTCACTTTCCTCTACTCCACTCCAACATGAGGGCAGCTCCTCTCCCATGCCTGTCACTTCAGGCGCTACTGTTTCCTTTTTGAAGAATAGAGGGAGCACCCTGGTGTACTGAAGAGCAGGGAGGGAGGGATCCAGGCTCACTCTTAATATTTCCAATTCTCACAGAGAACCTTCCAGAAGATTCCCAGCTGTGCTCTCTCAATGGACCACAGCCACAAGAGCTGAGACTGTCCTGGAGCCCTCACCAATCACAGGACTACATTTGGACCAGTCACAGGCCTGCAGCTGCTTTCTAAGCTGAACTCCCTGCACACTTCTCAGGTTAGTCTAGGAGGCCTCCTCCAGGCTCCTGACCTCCTTGTGCTGCACCACAGGGCCTGTGAAAGACTCACTTTGATGGTCCTGTAAATCTGCTTACAGTTTATTTCTCAGGTAATGTGGGCTCCAAAAGTCCGGAGAATCTCTTGGGATTCTTATCCTCAGTAGTGTGGACAGAGTGGTAGTTTCAAAAGGAAGCAATAAACACAAGGAGCTGTTACCACTCAAGAGCTCCAAAGACTAACAGCCTAAGATGATCAGGACCAAGGACCAGCACTCAGCAGACTCAACCTACGGTGTCCAGCACAAACTAGCTCCAGATGATAGCAGTGGGCAGTGGCAGCGGCCAGCACCTGGCTGTGTCAACTGTTGGCATCTGGCATTATCCGTTGTCATTTTGTGACATCAGGACTGCTAGCAGAGCTGCACTTTGGCAATTTGTGATTTCCCTCTGAGTCCAGCCAAAGAACCCTAGGCTGCTTGGCAGCGCTGTCAGTCTTTTTCATTTCTTGGCTGCCAGGAGGTAAGTGGCCTTTTCCACTAAGCACTCCTTGCCATGATAGATTGTCTCACCGCAGGCCCAAAGATAGTGGAGCCAAGTGACCATGGACTGAACCTCTAAACCGTGAGCCAAAACAAACCTTAACTATTTATAAGCTGGTTATCTAAAGTATTTTGCCATAGTGATGGAAACGTGACCCACACACTTGCGTTAATGATTGTCTTTTAGTTCTTTAGTTTAGAAAGCTTATTTACAGTCTAAAGACATTGTCTACATATTTTCTTATACTCTTCAAGTGGTCTTGAAGTGCTGTCCTAAACTCACATTTGTGAGCCGAATAGCTTTTCCCCAAAATGGATTTGATGTGTTAGTTTGACTTCTTATAAAAACAATCTAAAGTTCTTGAACTTGAAATAGTGATAACATATTTTCAGTTTTCACATGTCATGGGTTTTATTTAGCTCCTCTTTATCCTTAGGAGAGGATAAAGTGCCAGAGGGAATACATATCTTTCTGAATTTTTTCTCTTGGCTTTTTTAGTTAATCTACTGCTCAGGATGCAAGACCATTTTATCTGATTTAAAATTGTTAGAGTGCAGGACTCTATAATCAAAAGGAGCATGGTGCTAAATTTAAACTGGGAAAGTACTTTACTATCAGAGCGAGATTCTATGTTGTTCTCTTGGTTGTAATAGAGAGTGACATGTCTTTGCCACTAGCTGACTTTTGCGTGTTGCTTTTCTTGCCAGCTGCCACAGGGCTATGTGTTGATCCTAATGGATGGTGACATATTTTGTTAATTATGTTGATATGCACGCTCTTGACCCCCACTTTGTGGATGGGGGGCTGGGATGCAGATATTTCTTGTATTTTTAGCTATTTGCCAAACTTAATATTGGGTACTTACTGATTGACATGGAAATATATTCACATATATGCTTTATTCACTTAGTGTTTTGTGTGTTTATAAATGTAGTTGTGAATATAGGTGCATGTCCTAAATCAACAAATTACTGAAGGTGATAAAAATAACTGAAGAGCTATTGAACTTTTTTGTGACAGTTGAAATGTAGATAAACTACGTGGGATGGAAGTTAATCTTCAAAATAAGTTTAATCATTTAACTTTATTGATATAGATGCTAACATTCATTTGTATTGAAACCTATGAAGGCTCATACTAGAAGTGACTCTAAAACCCAGGTGAAACGCACCCCAGTGACTCTCCCTGTCTTTCTCCCTCCATTTCTTGTTCCCTGCCCCCGTGCTGAGAAACCAACATTAAGGCCTTGTGCATGCTATGCAAACATTACCACTGAGCTACACCCTATCCTCCTCTAAAACTCTTCTTAAATTATTCTTAAAAAGCTTGTAAGACTGGTTATAGCTGATTCAACAAAGAAAATGTATTTTCATTTTCAAAGGTTTAAATATCCGATTTTCATCATCTTATTATATAGAGGAGCAAAACTTTGGTAACTCTTTGTACAAGTGTTACCAAGTGGAATTTCAAGTGGAATATGAAAAGCATCACTGCCAGAAACAATGTTCTCAAAAAAAGGGAGGAAAGCCACATTTTATATAGCTACTGAAAAAAGCATTTTCAGTTTTGATATTGAATTTAATGTTCTTAAAATTGTAATGGAGGTGTCATTGCCCATTATAAGTGGGAACTTACAAATTTTTTTCCTTTTCTATTTTTAAAATTTTCTTAGTACATGTTTGCAATCCATAAGGATGATATTCATCATGGTGAGTTGGTACATGTACATAACACATCCTAATTATTTTTCTTCCATGTCCCATTGTCTTCCTCTACCCTCCCTTCCTATCTTTGCCCCCTTCCCTTTTGCAAAAGATCTGTCTCCTTGTTTCCTGTTATCTATCTTTTATTTTGCTCTTTATTTGTACTTTGGGTGTCTCATAGAAGATAAACAATGTGATACTTAAATTTGTGCATCTGATTTATTTCACTTAAGTTTATAATCTGGAGGTGCATTCATTTTCCTAAAATGGTTTGAGTTTATCTTTCTTTATGGTAAAGTAGTACTCCACGGTGTGTAAATAGCACATTTTCTTTTTCAGTTAATCTCTTCATGGGTACATAAGCTTCTTCCAAGAGCCTGCTATCATGATCTGTGCTGCTATAAACATGAGTATCATTGTAATTAATATGTATGCATGTAATATGCATGCATGCACCACTGTAATATGGTGTCTTTACCTCTTTCAGAAAGATACCTAGAAAAAAAAAGAAAGATACCTAGAAGAGGAGTAACTGGGTCAGATGGAATTTCTAGTTTTAGTTTTTGAATAATCTGCATACTGATCTCTGTAGTGGCTGTACTAGTTTTCATTCCCACCAACAATAAAGAATTGTTCCTTTTTCCCTGCAGCAGTTGTTATCATTTGATTTCTTGATGATATTCTTTCTAGAGTAAGGGGGCATCTTAGTGTTGTCTTAATCTGCATTTATATAATGGCCAGAGTTGTTGAACATTTTTTCATGTATTCATTTTTTCATGTATTCATTGTATTCATCCATACATCTGAGAAACGTCTATTCAATTTTGATTGGGTCTTTCATTTAGAGGGTTATAGTATTTTATATGTATATATTATATATTCTAGATATTAGTCCTTTGTCCAAGGTATAGGAGGCAAAAGTATTTCTCCATCCTGTATATTGTGTCTTCACTTTGTTGGCTGTTACTTTTGCTGGGGAGCAGCTTTTTAATTTGGTATAATCCCTTTTGTTCATTTTTTAATTATTTCTTGTTCAATTGGGGTTCTGTTCAGAAAGACCCTCCCTATGCCTATGTCTTCCAAGAGATTGTGTCTCTGCTTTAATATTTAAATATTTTGATCCATTTTGATTTTAGTTTGGTACATAGTATAAGATATGGACAGTTTCCCCACCACCATTTATTTGCTAAACAGGCTGTCTTTATTACAGCACATGTTTTGGGCCACTTTGTTGAAGGTGATGTGGCTGAATGTGTCTGTAGTTTTCTTCTGTGTCCTCTATTCCATTCCATTGTTTTTGTGCCATTAATGTGCTGGTTTTTTAAATCACTATAGCTTTGTAATATACCTTAAACTTTGGGATTGTGATGCCTCCTGTTTTGCTGTTGGCACACAGCATTGCTTTTAATATTCCAGATATCTTTTGTTTCCATATGAGTTACAGGATTGGTTTTTTGTTTGGTTGGTTTTGTTTTATTAAGACAGAGTATTGCTATGTAGTCCAGGCTGGCCTTGAACTTGGAATGATTGTCCTCCTCAGCCACCTGAGAGCTGGAATTACAGGTGCGTGCTACCATGCCGGGCTTCAGGATTGTTTTTTCGAGTTCTATGTGGAAAACGATTGGTATTTTGATTGGGTGTGCTTTAAATCTCTGTATCAGTTCTTACAGTGTGACCATTTTGATAATATTAGTTCTATCTATCCAGGAACAAGGGATATCTTTTCAGTTTCTGATGCCCTCTTCAATATCCTTTTTCAGAGTATTCAGCTTTTGTTGTAGAGGCCTTCCACTTCTTTGGTTAGATTACTTCCTAAGTATTCAATTTTTCTTGATGCCATTGTAAATGGTATTGTTTTTCTAATTTCTTTCAGACTGGCCTTATACTAAATATGTAGCCCAGGCTGGCCTGAAATTCACAGAAATCCTCCTACCTGAATGTCCCTAGTACAGGCATTATAGGCATGTGGCATCACACCTGGCATTCAGGGTTTTTTTTGTTTTGTTTTTAAAATCATGAATGGATTATGGACTTTGTCAAACATTTTTTCATCTCTTGAAAGGATAGTGTTTCTGTCCTTTCTTCTGATTATGTGGTACATTATATTTATTGACCTGGCATGTTGAACCATCCTTGCATCACTGGGATGAAGCCTACATGGTTGTCATGTGTCGTCTTTCAGATGATTTGTTGAATTCTGTTTGCCTGTGTCTACTTGAAGTTTTTTGCACCCATGTTTATCAAAGAGGTTGGCCGATGGTTCTTTTCACTTTGGTCCTTGTCTAGTTTAGGAATTGGGATAAAGCTAGCTGTCACAAATCACTTTGAGAGTACTCTTTCTCTTTCCATTTCATTAAAGAATTTGAAGAATATTTGCATCAGCTCTTTCCTGAAGTTCTTGTAGAAGTTAGCAGTGAATCCATTGCTTCCTGGCCTTTTCTTAGTTGATAGTTTTTTTTTCTAATTACTGCTTCAATTTCTTTGCTTGTCATTAGGTTATTCAGTGTTTTTATGTCTTCTTAGTTCATTTTTGGTAATTCATTTAGCACTCAATCTATTTCTTCTAGATTCTCTAATTTCTTGGAGTACAAGTTTTTGAGGCAGACACTAGTAATCCTCTAAATTTCACTGTTACCTGTTGTGATTTTGTCTTTTTTCTAATTGCATTGATTTGGATCTGTTCTCTTGTCAATAAGATTGTCTAATGATTTATCAATGTTATCTATTCTTTCAAAGAACCAATTCCTGATTCGTTGGTCCTTCATATTTTTTTAGTTTTAGTTTCATTAATTTCTGCTCTGATGGTTATAATTTCCTTTCTTGTATTAGTTTGGATTTGGACTGTTCTTGTCTTTCTTTTGCACTTTGAGGTGCCTCAGTAGGTTAATTTTTTGGACTTCCTTTGTTTTTCTGATGTGGGAATTCATGGATACATACTTCTCCTGAGGACTGCTCTCATTGTGTTCCATAGGTTCTTGTATGTTGTACTGACATTATAGTTTGATTTTAGGAATTATCTTATTTCTTCCTTGATTTTTTTCTGTGACTCATTGATTATTCAGTAGTGTATTGTTTAATTTCCATGTATTTCTTTTATCATTTCTGTTGTTTCTTTTACCATTTATTTTTAGTTTCAGTGTGCTATTATTTAATAATATGCATGGTATAATTTTGATTCTTTTGTATTTACTTATGTATGTTTTAAAGGTTAGTATGTGGTCTATTTTAGAGAAAGGTCCATGTACTACTGAGAAGAATGTGTTTTCTGTTGCTGTTGGGTGGAACATTCTGTAGATGTCTAGTAATTCCACTGGTTCAAAGGTATGGCATAATAACTCTGATATTAGTTTACTTTTTTGTCAAGTCTATTTTGTGACAATGTGGTATTGAGATCCTCCACTATAGCTGTCTTGATGTCCATCTAATCTTTTCTGTTCAGTAGCGCTTGTTTTACGAAGTTGGGTGCACCAGTGTTCAGTGCATATATGTTTGCAATTGCTATTTATTTATGTTGAATTGGATCATTTTGGCCACTTCTTATTAGTTTTGGCTTGAAGCCCACTTTATCTGAAAGTAGAATAACTACTCTTGTATGGTTTTAGGGTTCTGTTGCATGGATTATTATTTTATATCCTTTGATTTTTAATTTATGCATTTCCTTTCAGATTAAATGTGTTACTTATACACAGTGTACCATTGGGTTTTGTTGTTTTATCCATTCTGCCAATCTGTGTCTTCTGATTTGGGAATTGAGATCATTCACATCGCAAATTACTGAAAGTTTTTCACTTATTGTCTGAATTATTTCTCCATTGTTTGATTACATTTTTGCCCTTCTGCTTGTCAATTTAAAGAGACTGTGTTAGTCAGTTTCTTGTTGCTATGACAAAATACCTGACATTCACAACATAAAGGAGTAGGGGTTTATTTGGGCTCATTTTCTTTTGAGGTTTTAGTCCACGGTCAGCTGGCTCCAAAGAGGAAGGGCATGGTGAAAGGCTCTGGTGGAAGGAGGCTGCTCACAGCGCGGTGTCCAGCACGCAGTGAGAAAAGGGAGGACTGGGGAAGTAGGTAGACCTTTCCAGCTCATTACTCAGTGTCCTCTTCTTCTGAGAAGCCACACTTCCTAAATGCACTTTCAGTTCTGCACTCTTCACTGAATTAATCCACTGATGTACATAGCATCCCCCAGTCCAATCACTTTTCATACTCATGGGAATTTGGGGGAACATTTTAGATCCAAATCACAAAAGAGAGTTTTTTGAGATCATATAATAACAAAATTTGACTCTAAAATTTTTGCTTTTGACACGACATCATGACCCCTTCCATGGGTTATATAAAAATAAGTGTTTGTTGCCTGCAGCATTCTCTATCTACCAGAAGTACTTTACTTTACTTATTGGTTACTGAAGTTACACTAAAGATCCATGCACTCATTTTTATCAGCTTGACACAATTTCCTTTCTATCTCTCCCAATTCCGGGTAATATTGATTTCCAAATATATTTTCCCCATGAAGGATGCGTAAATCATCTATAGGCAAAAACCCTTGATTGCCTCTGTGGAGCAATGTTTTCTAAATTTGGATGAGTACAACAGTTTTCCTGTTGCTTTGTCACCTCTGTGCTTGGTGACAGTACCCCTCTTTATCTGTGAAACTGAGTGCCAGCTTGTCAACCACTGTTGAGTGTCATACAGCCAAAACATTCTTTGAATGTTGATGTGAAATTCTACTCAACTTCTTTTCCCTACAAACCAAAGATATCACTCAAACAACACTGAAAAGAAGCACGAGATGTCACACACTTTTGTTAGTCAAATGCAGATGAAGCTGAGTATGGTGATGTACCACTGCAACTCCAGCACTCTGTAAGGCTGAGGTAGAAGGATCACAAGTTTGAGCTCAGCCTGGGTAATTCTGTGATTTAGCAAGCTCATGTCATGAAATGAAAAATGAAAAAGGACTGCAGATGAAGTTCAGTGCAAAGGCCCTGGGTTCAATTTCAAGCATATAATAAATAAATCAAAGGTGTATGAGAAAAATAGAGCATGGGGAATTGTACTTGATGTTAGAAAAGAAAGTACCAAAATTTAGCGGGTCTGGGCCTCCCTAGATCTAACTACTTAATCACCAGCTTCTGCAAACTAGAATTCCCCACAACACTGCAAAGAGCTCTTTGGTGGTAATGTGCTTAAAAGTGCTATGATAGGAACAGAACTGCCTTTAAAAGTGCCAATTTAATTTCTCATCCAAAGTTGACAAGTTCTTTAGAAAATGTGATACTCGAGCTTGTTAAAATGCCTTGTATCTTGGCTGGACAAAAGAATTCTGCATGGACAGTGAAGTTGAAGATGATGCTGAAGAGTCTTTCTTCAAGCAGGTTAATAAAGTCTGATGTTGAAATATTACATATTCTCTAATTCTAAATAAATTGAAAGTTATTTGCCTCTATTTCCCCATACTAGAAAGAAAACAGAAAATAATTAAATTCTACAGCTGACACATTTTTGTTTCAGTTGATCTAATGTATAAATGAACATTAATTTGAAAGTAGAATAAGATTTATTAGACCACATCTCTAAAGCAAAGAGATCATTGTTTACCTTAAGTCTCTTTATTACCTCCACACATTAAAAGCAAAGTCACTTGGAAGGAGAATACAATGACACATAGAGGTGAACAACCCTCAGACAACCTTTAGTATCACTATGTAACCTTGGCCAAATTTATTTCAATATCTTTGTGCTTCAGTTTCTTTATTTGACAGTGGGAATAACACTAGGGATGTTGTGAATTGTGTTAGTCAGATTTTTGTTACTGTAATCACCCCTTTGAGATAATCAGTTTAGGGACTGGGGACTTAGCTCAGTGGCACAGCATTTGCCTGGCAATCGCAAGGTGGTGAGTTTGATTCCTGGTACCGGAAACAAAAAACAAAAACAGAGATAACCAGCTTAGAACAAGTAAAAGTTTATTTTAGTTCATGGTTTTGGTGGGTGCAGTCCGTAATTTATTGGCTGTGTTGCTTTGGGACCTGTGGTAAGGCATCATGGCAGGAAATGTGTAGCAGGGCAGAACTGATCACTTCATATCCAGGAAGGGAAAGAGAGAAAGAGAAAGAGAGCAGGATCCCACAGTCATCTCAAGGTCAGGTCCCCACCTGACCTGCACCCTTCCCTCCAGGCGCCACCCCTTCAAGTTTCCACCACTTCCAGCACTGCTGTGCTGGGAACCAAGCCTTTACCAGATGGGCCCATGTGGAACCCTTAAGACTGAAAGGATGGCATGATTCTTCTATAAATTAATACTTAAAATATGTTTAGAATAGTGATGGTCCTCTAGGGAACTGCTAAAATATCTTGTCCTAAACTCTTATAAGTTCATGGGTAAAGCTCTTGTGGTGAAACAACAAGAGAAAAGCAAGGCAATTTATTTAATGCAAGTTGTGTGTGACATGGAACCTTCACAAGAGAGTGAAGATTTGAAATTCAACCTGAGTGATTTATACAGCAGCTTTGAGGACGAGTAGAGTCCTAGGGAAATGTGGGAGGGTTAAGTGTCTGAGCTAAGTGTAGCAGACTGGGGCATCTCTGAGGCTCACTCATTCATGTTTTCTGTGCTACTTTGGCTTCAAACATGAGGATATTCCTTCCTCCAGAAAGATGGATGTACCTCACACACAATGGTCTGTTGACTTGTTTCAGGACCTGGTCAGAGAATCTTTTCCATGCTGTAGGACTTACTTTAGTGGGGAAGGATTGGGGAATGACTGAGAGGCTCTGTTTCTGCTATTTTTTCAAATGCCTCCAGGATGCCAAGCTGCCGTGATTTGGGTTAGGTTGTCCTAAACTCCATCGGCACATGAGAAATGTGCCCCCAGATGTCAAATTGCCGTTTAGTGTCTTCCTTCCCTAACAAGAAAGAATTCATCTCTGGCTTCAGCTTCTATATCAATGTCGTTTTCCAGACCTTAGTTGCGATAGACACTGTATAGGAAATTTTGTCATGGTTCAATTTTGCTCACATTATTGACTCTTCCTGCAATACTCTCCCTCCCTCCAGCCTTCCCTTAGCCTCTATTTCCATATGAAGGCAGTTAGTATTCTGCTAGACACCTGTTCAATAAATCCCTCCTGTGCTCATGTGTATGTGTCTGTGTGTGTGTGTGTGTGCATGTGTGTGTGTCTTGGTACTGGGGATTGACTCTAGGGCCACTCTGCCAATGAACTATATTCTCAGACATTTATTTATTTATTTATTTATTATTTTTTAAAGTTATTGGTCCAATTTAGGCTTACATGAGTTTAGATCACGTTCATCATAGGGAATTTGTTTCTGTACATGATATACCTTGATTCCTCTTTTTTCCCCATGCCCCTCTCTTCAACCCCTCCTCCCCTCCTATTTACAAAGTTTTATTTCAGTTGCCCAGGCTAACCTTAAACTTGCAATCCTCCTGCTCAGCCTGTGGTCACACCAGGATGACAGGTATGTGTCACCATGCTCGGCTTCCTGTGAGCTTTTCACTGTCTCCCGTATTCGCTTTCTTAAAGACTAGCATGTGTTTCCTTGGGCTGGTTAAGGAGGTATCACAGACTTGGCGGCTTAAACACAGAAAGTGCCCTCTCCTCATTCTGGAGGCAGAAGAGCGCGATCAGGGTGCAGTTGGGACCCCACTTGCTGGAGGCTCCAGGGGATACAGCTTTGCTTGCAGTGCGCAGCTTCCCACACCACTGTCCAGGCAGCATGTCCCCAGCCTGGAGTTCAGGGCCTGCACGTCTCCCTCTGCTGGTCTTATAGCCTCCTCTTCTACCTGGGTACCTCACTCTGTTTTTTTCTTTAGATAATTTTTTATCAGATTGAGCCCTTTTTATCCAGGATAAACCAGCTGTGGTGGCACACTCCTGTAAGCCCAGCACTTGGGAGGCTGAGGCAGGAGGAACACAGTGAGTCAAGACAAGCCTGGGCTACACAGTAAGTTCAAGGAAAGCCTGCATTGCAGCGCAAGATCCTGTCTCAAGAAACACACAAACAGAACATTGAGACCGTTTATCCCAGGGTAATCTTTCCCAATCAAGACCCCAATTTAATCATTCCTGCAAAGTCCCTTTTCCTCATAGGACGGGAGCTACAGACGCTAGGTTTAGTACTTGATACTATGCAGCAAACATTAGTCAGGCTGTTGTAAAAATGATCTCCTCTTTGTTTTCTAAATCTGCTTTTTTTCTAATGGCCCCAATATCATTTTAAAGTATGATTATGTGCTTCACATTTGTAGTCACCTATTATCTGAAAAAAGAAAGGTGAATTTTTTATATTTGTTTATTGTTTTATTACCTGTAGTAAAAAATTCAGACTCACCCTCTATCAACATTTGTTTAATTTAATACATTTTATAATTATGTTATTTATAGTGGGAGTTTAGTAGGAGTATATATAATGGTATGATTTCTCATTTGTCAGTGCATACTAACCTCGTGCTTCTATTGCTAACTCTTGGGGGCCGTCAAGATAAGGATAGAGCACAGCTTACTGAGGGGCATAAACCCAAAGAAACAAACAAATGAGAAAATGCACAGTATCCAAAAGGAAAACCCAAAGGAGTGCTCCTTTAACATTAAAAAGCTTAAAGTTGTTTCTCTGACAGAGCTTATATCTAATTAGTATATTTCTGATTGTTAGCTACTATAATTTTTTTATTTTAAAGAAAATAGTACAAAAAAAAGAACAATGGCAAAATACAAACAACACAAAGCAAGGACGTTAAGAATGATACAGGGTTTCAAACCAAATGATAGAGATTAACAGTGGTTGTTATGTTACGTATTGTTATGTTCAACAAAGTTGCTCAGCTTACCAGATGTAAGAATAGAAGATAGAGTAAATAAAACCCAAAATGTACAATAGATAATGAGAAAGGGAAAGAAATTGCTCAAAGGAAGGAATGACTGGGATAAGGGAAAGAAGAAAAAGAAAGTACTAAGCATTTTATATATATATATATATATATGGATCAGTGGCATAACTGTACTGTTGGTGTCTGATGGTTTGTTGAGGGGAACAGTTAATGATAGTTACTATAATTTTGAGTGACAGACTGAATATTATTAATCTGAAATGCATGTATGTATAATCAACTTTTAAAAATTAGTGACTAGGGCTGGGGATTTAGCTCAGCGGCAAAAGTGCCTGCCTGGCAAGAGCAAGGTCGTGAGTTCGGTTCCCAGTACTGGAGAAAAACAAAAAAAAAAAAAAAAAACCAAAAAAAAAAACAAAAATAAAAATTAGTGACTATAATCAGCTCTTTGAGATATGCAGAAAGAAGGTTTCTTTTCTTTTAAAATATAATTATTTTGTTTATATTTTATTGTTTTTTGCTGAAATGATAGGTAAACATTTTATATTTTGGTTTATTGACTTATCTTTCCCCAAATTTAAAAAATAATTATGTCTTCAAAAGAGAGTAGGATTGTCTTCAGATTTCTACACTATCTCCTCGACCCTCTCTCAAATGGCGTGAAATCACTTTGATCCCTTTTATCATGACTGCTAGTAATAGTCCCTCTGATGTGGAAAAATTGCAGTGACCACTACCCTCTGATGAGATCTGGAGAATTCTGTTCTCCTGTAATCTAAAAGGTGTCTGAGTTTAACTCAGATAGGTTGCATGGTTATGAAATTCCACTCTAGTTACCCTTCCATTTTCACATATATCCTTTTATCTCCTATATATTTATTCTCCTATATATATATATCTCCTATATATTTATTCACAAATGTGTAAACAACAAAGCTACCTTTTCAATTTATGGCTTTCTACCTTAAAAGAATCACTACATCTTCATTTTTACTGGATATTATGATACTTCTTTTCTCTGAAAGAGATCTACTTTCCTTGTTTTTCAATATTATAAAGTTCTTACATGGATCCAGATAAACATAAAAATAATCCTGTTTTAAGTATTTTTTACCGGGAACCGAACTCACGACCTTGCGCTTGCCAGGCAGGCGCTTTTGCCGCTGAGCTAAATCCCCAGCCCCTGTTTTAAGTATTTTTAACAACCATAAAGACATTTGAAATATATGGTAACATTTTTCTTCATCCCACCCCTTAAAATAATTTACATTTATGGAATATCCTAAGTACAACGTGATGCATGATGTATTTTAGGTACACTACTGGAAGAAATTGTGTTCTTACATTAAAGATGGGTTACTGAGGCTCAGAGAAGGAAAGAAATGACCATTTCAAGGTCCACAATGGCAATAATAAAAGGAAATGGAAATAATAAAGCAGGAATAATATGTTCCTTCATTATTTCCTTTGCTTCCCTTTTACACAGAGGAGACACAGTAAAGGATTATGTCTCTTCTCAGAGGTAAACATTTATCTGCAGTGTGTCCTGTGAAGAAAGGAGGGTGCTGGTTTGTGTTCCAGGAGGACCCAGTGTTCTTAGGGAGACAGTGTGGAGGGCTGCTCTGTAGAAGGTTCATCAAAAGTTCAGCTATGCTGGAGGCTGCTCAAGGCAGGCCCACTGCCTGGAGTGCGTTGCTTGCATACTGAAGCCTTAACACCTTGTACGATGGTATTTAGAGACAGGCTTTTCAGAGGTAATGAGGTTTAGAAGAAATCATGATGGAGCCCTGATGATTGGGTTAGTGCCTCTGCAAGAAGAGACCCCAGAGAGCACTCTGTGTTTTTGTCTTTCTCTCTGTCCCCTGCGTATAAAGAAGATGCCAGCTGGGCAAGCACACAGTGAGATGGTAGTTGCCTTCATGTCAGTAGAGGCCCTCGCCAGAAACTGACCATGTAGCACCTTGATCTCGAGCTTTCACCTGGAGAACTGCAAGACAGTGTGTTCCTGTGGTTTAATCCCCCAGTCTGGGTATTTTGTTCTGGTAGCTTGTGCTGAGCACAACAAACAGGTACAGATCCCCTGTCAGCATGCCTGGGCCCGTTTCAAGAGAAAGAAGGCCAGTGCTTTCAGGAGGCGGCGTCGACTGAGGCTCGGATCCTGATGGGGCCGGTCCACACAAGAGCCATTGTGGGGGTGGCTCTGGAGACGGCCAGCCCTTGGAGATCAGCACGGAGCTCAAGGCCTGGCATCCTGGAGAGCCGCTACTGTCTTCTGTGCTACCCTTGGCCCCAACCTGCTGGGTGTCTCACTGTGCCCATGGCTCCAGGTCTTGGCAGGAAGCCCTCCCTGCAGAGGTCTGAGTTGCTCCCACGTCGATTCCACCAATGTCTCTGCACCTGCTGGACAGCCCCCTCCAGGGCTCTGGTGACCACTTACGGTCCTTCCACTCTGCTCATTTTAGGTTTGTCTCAGGACAGGCGCTTGGCTTTACACTCTGCTGTTACCCGGGCAACCGCAGGCCACTTGTGAAGGAGCCCCATGTGGTGTTGCTGCGCTGGCTCCCTGGACCTCCACAGGGAGACCAGATGGCAGCTTCAGTTCAAGTCGCATTAGTTCCGGAGTTTTGTGGACACATTTAAACGTAGTTATGAAATCAAAATGAGTTGAGTTTTGATAAAACTTGTCTAGGTCAAAAAGCCTTTCCTACTCCATTATACTACGTTTGAAAAGAGTAATTTATTTCTCAACTATGCCTCAGGGATTATGTTCACTGTGTTGGTAGGCATTGAAGAAAAGGTTGCTACAGAAAACTCCCTTCCTTTCCTCTTTAGGTGGTTGAAACATGTTATTAAAGGCTTCCAGAGATGGATGGATTTCTGTTAATTGGCAGAGACTGAAGCAAGGTTTAAAGCACAACTGAAAGGTGAGTTACAGCCCCCAGTAAATGTGCAGGGAAAGTAGACTTTAATGGGAAGGATGCATAAATGAAAAGTTTTAGGCAACACTGAAAATATGATTTTCTTGACATATGTTCCAAAATTAGTGAATCAAGTGTTTCCTTTGGAATATGTATAACAATAAGGATTTAACAACACATTTCTCAGTTGCTTTAAATGATCACTTCATGAAAGCTATTTTAAATCTCGTGGGCATCAGGGTCTCAGTGATAGCGTGCTGGCTGAACTGATTCAGAAATGTATCACCGGCAAAGACGACACAGCAAGTCCTGACTATGTGAGCTGAGCTCCATTCCTTCCTCTCATTTATTAGCTTTGAAGATCTTGAATTAGTTAACCACCCCAAGCCTTGTTTCCCTTGAATAACACAGGGTCAGCTGAACCCAATTCAGAGGTTGAAGGTGAAGTCGAGATCGTTTCTGAGTAGGTGAGCCACAGCCTCAGAGCCAGTGCTGGCTTGATTCTGTGATAGGAGACTCAGCTGTAAGGCTCAGGGTCCCCCTTCCTCAGGCCCTGTCTCTGCCTGTCTTTGTGAAGCTGCCCTCTTCACAGCGCTTCTCCATCTCAGGTCTGTTCTCTTGGAAGTGCTCATTTCGCTCCCTCGCATGGGCACACAGGTTTCCCACGGGCCACTGCCCCTGGCCTGACGGCCTCCAGCAGGCTTGTTTATTCAGTTGCATCCAAGTCTGAGAATGAGCAGCGAGTGTTCCCAATTAATTTCTCGTTGTTCCTTATAGCTGCAGTTTGGAAGTAAATATGAGGTTTACTGCCTTCCCTCTTTAGTACCATGGACGTGTTTAAACCGGAGGCTATCTGCTATGTCTTATAGTTACTATTGTATTGCTTTTGCAGAACTCCTCTTATATTGTTTTATATGCAAGTAAATTAAAAATTTATTTTCTTCATATGGATTTCCCATCTTCTGAAAGCTTCAAACTACTGCTCCAGCATTAACTATTATGATGCTTTAAATTTACTCTGGTTGATTTACAGTTTTCATTTTTAGAAATATCTTCATGGGGATTCACACATTCTGCCTACTGAGTATAACTCATGTAGGGCCTCTGTCTATCTCTGTCTCTGTCATCTCTGTCTCTGTCATCTCTGTCTCTGTCATCTCCATCTTCATCATCTCTGTCTGTTGTCTCTGTCTCTCTCTGTCATCTCTGTTTCTGTCTCTCTGTCTCTGTTTCTCTTTGTCATCTCTATCTCTGTCTCTCTCTCTCATTTAAGGAATAATTTCCTATCTACCTGTGCTCCTGACACTTGGTTTGACCCCAGCCTTTCATCTCCCCAATTTTCCACTTTATCCTCCAAATTTCTGTTCAAGTTTTTGCTTTTAAACATTAATTTAGGTCACATCTGTATTCTGGTTTGTTTCTAGATGTCCCCTCAAAGCCTCATGAGCTCATAGTTGGAGTTTTGGGGATGTGCCTGGGCCATGGGTGTGTGGCACTGGATGAGCCCACCCCCGGGTTTAGAGCTGGGTGAGACGCTGGGAGGTGAAGCCTGCTGGGGGAGAATAAACTCCCCAGGAGGGAAGGAGAACTAGCACACCACTGGAGGGTGCTGTGCAGGATGCTGCATGCGAGAGGCCAGTGTTGCTGCTGGTGGTAGTTGACGAATACAGAAACGTCCAGAGTTTATTGATACAAGAGAGCAGCAGGAGAGTCCAAGGGAGGACTGTGCCACCAGGGAGAAAACAGGGACCTTTTCTGATTTTGATGTGAAGGCGGAGCCCAGCAGTGCAGTCCAGGAGCATTTTCATCAGGCTGCGGTGGTCCTGCTGTCTGCCCAGCTCTGGTCAAGGGAAGCCCTGTGTTGTCTGAGCACTGGTGTACTGTCCTCATTCCACAGGGCCCAGTGGTCCTTCGTGTCACTCAGCGCATTCCCTCCAAGGAAAATTAATTAAAATGTGAAGTTTAACTGTGGTTGGTGGTCAAGAGGATCAGCATAAATACATATGTTGGTACTTGAAAGGGATGTTTTATGTTACATTGGAATTGGGGAAGGAAATTGTATTCTTTAAGACATGTCAAGCAGTTTGGCTATTTAGCGATGTGAGGGTAGATTTTGTGTGTAGCTTACGAGGTGGGGAATTAATGTGCTGCTACAGGCTCATCCTGCAGCTGCAGTGTGGTCTCTAAAGAAGCAGTGGTTAAAAAAAAAAAAAAGAAACATTGGTAAAACAGCCATGAATATCCACAGAGAGGCTAGTTTTAGTCAGATAATTCCTCTACAGAAGCAAGAGCAAAACTAGAAAATGTGGACACAAATAAAACTAGAAAGATATACATGGTAATCAGAGTTTTTCTGATTGCTCCAAATTTCTTAGTAAAAAAGAAAGTAGCCAGGTGTGGTGGTCCATGCCTATAATCCTTGTACTCTGAGAGGATTAGTCAGGAGGATTCCAAATTCAAGTCCAGTCTGAGAATTTGAGAGACCAGGTAAAACCCTATAGACCCTCAATAAAAGTTCTTTCTTTTTTGCAAAGTTCCTCTGCCATACTATTGCCTTTGGTGTAGGTCATGCAGCCAGCCCTGGCTTGGTGTCAACATCTGAACAGTCACTGCATTAGACACCTTCCTGTTACTGGGACAAAATATCAGACACCTGCAACTTCAAGAAGTATTTATGCGGCTTGTGGCTTCAGAAGGTTCAGTCCATGCATGGTCCTCTGGCTCCACGGCAGAACTATTAGGGTAGAAGTGCTCGGTGGAAGACAGCTGTCGAACCTGTGCCAGCCAGGAAGCAGGGGGAGAAAGAAGGAGCTGGGGACAAGAATATACCCTTCCTGACCAGCGCTCCAGTGACCCACATCTTCTGATCAGGCTGTAGCTCCTAACAGCACAACCAGGTATGAACTCACCCATGGATCAAGCTACTGATGAGTACAGTGTCCCCATGATCCAGTCTTCTTCCAAAAGCCCCACTCTGGCCCATGAGACTTTTGGGGAGCATTCTAGATCTAAACCATAACAGCCAGGCAAGCTGGATGCCATGCTGCCATCTTGAATTTCCATTCCCTCGTTGGAGCTTCATCCTACCTTCGTCTAACTGATTAATTAGCTTTAGAATCACTACTTTCCTCACCTGGTTCCACTCTGCTCTTCATTCCTACCAACATTCTTTAGACAAAGAGCTCTGATCAGCTTTCCTATCTATAGCCAAAGACAACTTTTTAGAAAGCAGATGGTGATATTCAATTATGTTACTATAATTACTTTCTTCTTCCACTAGGAACTAGCCACCCAAAACAGAAACATAGTTTCTTAAGCAGTGAAGAATTCAAAGCAGTCTGTTAAAATATTTTTAGCATGAAAATTAGCAAATAATATGTTCTTTTTCCCTGAGAAATTCTTTGTTTGATTTAAGGAAAAGGACTGCATAGATTAGAAATCTACTACCTAGCATTTAGTCACTTCTTTAGGACTTTACCTTTCTATGCAATCATCAGTTCTGGATTTGGAACTAAAGGAAGTAAACTGAGATAAGTGCTCTAATGGGAGGAAGCAAGGTGCTTTATAAAAGCTTGCCTATTTAGAAATGCCATCTTTTCTCTTTTCTTTTTGGTTTTTTTCTGGAACCAGAATCAAACTCACGATGTCATGCTTGCCAGGCAGGCGCTGTGCCACTGAGCTAAATCCCCAGCCCCATAAATGCCATCTTTTCTAAAATCCTTTTAAAATGGGGTGCTTGGTGAAGATTCAGTGAGAGCAGCACCCAGGTCTAGGTGCACCGAAGAGAAAGTGCAAATATTGCCCCAAGGTTGGCACTGACGGTCCCAACTTTCTTCAAAACACTCAAGTTTGGCGGCACTGGAAATTATTGGAAAGGGTGAAGGGTTACTGAGTACAGCTTCAGATTTCACTTCTCGTTTACCTTCAACAATACCAAACATGGCAGGAAATAGCCTCTTAAATAGACCGTGTAACATTCTGAATTAAAAGCACACTATCCAAGGTTAGAAACTGATTCTGAAATTCCTCTCCCATAGAATTGTTTACTTATTTGAGTATAACTAGAGCCCAACTGGAAATGGAAAGAATTTAAACTTCCCTACAAGTCATAGTTTTCAATGGTGCTAATTTTTAATTCTCACTGCTACATTTAAATGTCCGTAAATAATAGATTTCTATCCTGATAAATACTCAGAGAGCTGATGAGATAGACCTCATTGAAAGCAAAAGTAAAAAGAAATAAAATAGATACAAGTATATTTAACCCACAAGGGCCTCAGTCCCTCTCTGTCCAGCTTGAATTGTCATTGCCATTTAGATATTATAAGCAAATAATGATCACAATGTTTCTTTTGCATTTATAGTAATCAATGCTTTTTAGTAAATGAAGAAAGTGGAGTCAAAAGAAAGTTTTTATTTTTTCATCCCAAAATAAGAGAAAGAAATGCTTGTTTGTATGCTGTTGGAAATTGTTCAGTAGAAAGAGAAAATTTGGAGAAATAGGAGTCAGAAGGAAGAATTGCTGGTGGGGAGTATCAAATGCACAGATGAAGGAATTAGCTTTAGATAAGATAGTCTGATGATGCATGCCTGTACCTGCAGCTACTCAAGAGGCTGAGGCAGGAAGATTGTAAGCTAGAGGCCAGCCCAGGAAACAGCAACTTAGAGACTTGTATCAAAAATGAAATATAATATAAAATAAAAACCAGAGGTGCAGATATAGTTCAATATGACCTGGCTTCGGTCCAAGTACCCAAAACAAACAAACAAAAACCCAGAACAAAAAAAAAAGAACACAGATGTTCACTTAAGTCAGAGTCCATGGGTACAAACTCTGGTAAGTTCAAGATACAAAAGGGGAACCTAGACATTCTTTTCTGATAGCTCTAACTTCTCAGTTACAGAGAAAGAGAATTCTCAGCTGAGACTTGCAGTGGATGAAGCAGCATTAAAAATTTGGCGAGGAGTCAAGGAGAGACACAGGTAGGAGAATGGATGGGTGGGAAATCCAGTGACTGCTAAGCAGTTTCAAAGTTTCTTTTGGGATTATAGACAGTAAGCTTGGCTTTGAGTTTCTCACCAGTGATGGACTATCGGTCTGGTGCAAGCACAGCATAGATGGTGGGATTACTTAGTGCCATAATTGCCAAGTGGGAGAAAAGAGAGGTGAAAATAATTATATTGGAGTAATCATAGTGACAGTGGAATCTAAGTTAAAGTGGGAGAAAAAAAAATGAAGGAATTGAAAATGGTCCCGGGAGTGGTAGGGCCCTAAGGGTGGGACATATCAGTAGGTTAGGGGATTGCTGAAGTCAGAGACACGGCGGAAGGCTCAGAAAGGAGAGAAGGTGGCGTTCTAAGAGGCTACAGTGTTGTATAAGCAATGACACTTAGAGGAAAACTCCTTGGCAGTAGAGAGCAGTTTTAGCTACTGGGAATGCAGGGAATTGGAGTCTCCCTCATATCTCAATAGTTATAGATTCAGACAGGACGGGGACCCGGGAACAAACATTTGAGGTTCTGGGCTGAGAACAGGGTTTCCATAGATGATGCAGCCATAAGGGATGAGATTAAAAACTGCAGAGTTGTTCAGAGAAGGGAGGAAGACGGTTTTAAAGTCCTAGGCAGGAGTCAGCGGAACAACTACCCTACCTCTAGGCTTGCTAGTAAGAGGGCTGTAGGGAAAAAACAGCTCAGACCTCAAAGTGTACAGGCAAAGCAGTTTTTCTAACTGGGTAAAAATCTAACTGTTATTTTCAATAAGACTGTTAATTCTTCAAAACTGGGACAGGGTCGGCATTATGGCTTGAGTCTAGATGTCTTCCGGAAACCTCATGCCGTCACAGGTGGGACTGGATCGATGACGTGTGATGCTGGGACCAAGGATGTGCTGCTGGGATTAATGGTGTGAGTGCCACCCGCCCAAAGCAGGGGTAGCCTAGGTAAAAGAAACTTGTCACCTCTACTGAGCCACCCTGCCTTGCAGCCAGTTGATTATGGGCTGAAACTGCTGCAAACTATAAGGCAAATAGACCTTTCCTCCTTTACCTTTGGGTGTTGGGCATTTTGTTTCAGCAATGAGAAAAAGTGACAAGACAGTCTGCGATCCTTTTCTTCTCCCATGGCAGCTAACACAATGATTGTACTCTACATTTTGTTGAGCAGATTTCATTTTGTAGTACCAACATTTTTCTTATCCTACTGTTCCAGCAACAGCCAGTTGTACTGTGATCAAAGTGTGTGAACATATAAAATAGTGGGGCATTTATTTCACTCTTAGAAATATTCAGGAAGTGCTGAAATTGTGTGAAGGAAATAAGACTAAGGTGGTGGGGAACTTAGGGTTAACCATGTAGCTGGAGAGTTCAAGCTGGCAAAATGGAACAGAACACTACAAAGCAGAGCACTGTGTTTGTCAAACCCTCCACTGCTGGAACAAATACCTGATGTAATCAGCTTAGGAAGATAAAGGGTCTGTTCCAGGTACAGTTCGGGAGGTTTCAGTCCAAAATCACTCAGTCTCTGCTCTGGGCCCGGGGCAAGCCGATGACTCACGGCAGAAACGTGTGTCAGAGCAAAAGCGCTCACCTCACGCCCAAGAGTGAAGGAGAAAAAGAGGAAAGCGCTGGTCAGCTGAATAATGGCTTTTCAAATATTCCCCTACCCCGATGCTCAAGGCCCTGTGAATTTTACCTCATAAGGCAAAAAGTCTTTGCAGAGGTGATCAAACGAAAGCCCTCCAAATGGGGAGATTATGTTGGATTATCTTGGTGGATCTGGTATAATCACAGCGATGTTTACAAGAGGAGCAAGGAAATCAATCAGGAGAGAAGGTGGTGTGAGGACAAAAGGGATCGCAGTGAGCGAGCAGGCGTCAAAGAACGAGGAGCCCTGCAGGTGAAGGAGGCAAACAGGCTTCCTGGGCCCCGTGGGTGCGACTCGCTGTGCTCCACCATCTCGCTCTGTCCCAGAGCACCCATTTCCACTCCTGACCTTTGGGTCTTTCAGAGAACAAACACGTGTTTTACAGCTAACCAGATTTGTGCATTACGTTACAATAAACTGATGCAGGAGGTGGCACTTTAACACACAAATTATTTTATTAAAATAAGAAATAAAAATAGGAAAATACTATTTTTAAAACTATTCCATATGTAAGTTAAACGTCTCTGATAAAACTTCCTACACAAGCATGTCTGTATCTGTTGCTAACTTGACTTATAATTTAACATGCACTGAAAAAAAATGACCAAAATGTCAACCTTACTGTTCTAAGTTGCTAAACTATTAAAAAAAAAACAATTTCAATAAAAATGAATTCCATTCATTTTAATAGAGAATCTTGTTATAAAAGTGATGGCTTTAATCATTTGATTTCTCAAACATATTTTGCATGCCAGCATCATACCAAAGAAAACATAAAAAATACTATAACTGAGCCGGGTGTGGTGGCGTATGCCTGTAATCCCAGCATTCAGGAAACTGAGGCAGAAGCATTGCTGCAGGTTTGAGGTCAGCCTGGGCTACATAGTGAGTTTGAGGCCGGCATGGACTACATAGGAAGACCAAGTCTCAAAACCAAAACACCATAACTGACTTCTTATCAGGTCTTTGAGGAGGTGGTATCTGCTGAAGTTCAGAAATAACCGTAGTAATCATAAAACAGGCAAAAATGACTCTGCCAAAATTGAAAAAAAATTATGTAGATCAAAAAACTAATAATCAAATAAATCCAAAAACAACAAAAAGAAAACTAAAGAGTTGGATACTATACAGTTAATACTTATATATAAAAATAGAGAAAAAAATATTTTAGGAGGGTGCTGGGAGTTAAACCAAGGATCTTGTGTATGACCGTACATGCCCACTCTGTGCCCACAGAGCTGTGCTCCAGGCCCAAAAAGAGGGTTAGCCATGATAAATAGGCACGCTTGTGTATTTGTGGAGGATACATCAAACTGGAAATGGAACATCCCTTATGGGTCTCATGGTACTATTCAGAAAAGACGTAAAACAAATGTGGTAGGATTTTTACCAAACAAGGTAACCAAACACATGAAAAATAGTAATCGATGCAACTTATTAGTGATGGTAGATTTTCTTAATGCAATGATAACTAGTTGATATAAGTAACTTTATGGAAATCAATATTGTAATACATATCAAACAATAAAAAGAACTTGGCATAGGAACATTACTACTAGAAATCTATCCCAAGGTGGTGTATCTAAAATAGAAAAGAAGTATGCATAATAATATTCATTTTGCATTCTAAAACTAGTATTTAAGGGTACATATATGTGTAGAAATGTGCACATGTGTAGAACGTGAACTTTAAGAAAAAGACAAAAACAATAACAGAAAGATATCAAAAAACTTGGTATTTTCTGTCTGCTATTCAATAAATTGAATAACTTATGTATTCCATGAAATAATGTGTTTTTTAAAATGAGGCTTAAAATATAATTTAGCTTATTTTAGTATAGAAACCATCACAGTATTGAAAACAAAAACCTCACATTCTATATTCAGAGCATTACATAAACTGTGACAAAGCACAGATAAGAAACATGATTTTTGAGCATTGTATAACACACTTGTGTGAGAGAAACATGGATATATTTGATAAAATAAAAAAATTTGTATAATTAGTACAATAAATTTATATATTTTGTACTTTGTACCCTGAAGCCAGCTGGTCCAAGAGAATGAATCAGATTTTTATATGACATAAAAGGTTTTTGGATTTTTAGAAGTGCATGTATTATCACCATTAAAAAATTTAATATCAGATTTTTTAAAAAGTAGAATAAAAGACAAGTTGGTGGAATGCAGCAAAATTATAACCCTACCATATCTGCATGAATACAGCCTTGGAAAACAGTCTGACACAATCCTGTTAAAAGGTACCTACTTTTTTTTACCAATTTATCCTAGTGCTACATACATATTCACAAGTATCATGGCTTATGCATAAGGATATTGTTTATGGCTACATTCTGAACCCTTCAATTTTACAATAATGTACATTCATTACATTAATGATTATTTAAAATTACGTAAAAATTTATAGAATCATTAGAAGACCAGTGTATTTGTGTGTATGGTTTTATGTGCACCACCAGGAGAGTGTTATTATAAGTTAACACTGGGAGCTCAAGAATCAAAGAAGCAACTTTGCAAGGTACCTTTTTGAATTTTATATATTCTCATTTAATTTCACTTTCATTTCTTGCCTTGAAGTTTTGCCTACTTATGTTTAAAGAGACTAAAAGCAAAAATCGTGTGCAAAAAAATCATTATCCAAGTTTGTATGGAAAGATATTTGGTGTTTAATGAATTTCTAGCAACCTCAAGACCCTCTATTTCTGCATAAGACATGATATTTTATTTAAACAAAGTTATTTCTCCTTTTTCTTAAGAGACAGTAGCTTTACATAATTTATATTTTATACTAAAACAACTACTTGAAAAATGGAAATTTTTAGTTAATGTTTAAATTTCTATGAAGCAACTCATCTCAATAGTTTTGTGTTAATAACAACAGCACTAACAATAATAGTACCAAGTGACAGGATGCTGTTTTGGGAGTTTCACCTGTATCCTTAAGCATGACCAGGGCAATATTTTGCAAAATGAAATACTCACTACATGAAAAGAACAGTGAGAAGGGGGCAGTTCTTTCTCAAAATAATCCCAGATAATTATTTCTCACAAACAAGGGAAGGATGTCCTTTTAAAGTCATTTTTAGAACATGGAACGTTAACGATGTAGGTCAGACTCAGTAACCGCTAAACCTACAGATGAAGAAGAAGTGAAAAGTCTTTGCTTGCGGTGGGCCTGCAAGGAGCTTCGTTGCGAAGCCCTCTGTCATGCTGTCCCCGTAGAAAAGCACAGGGAAAAACAACTCACGCTGCTCCACGCTGCGCTGCGCAGCCAGCGAATGGAGCCAGCAGACGACCCGCCCCTTGCACGCACCACTTTCCCAGCGCTGACAGGAGGCCAACAGCGACCGGTGTCCTGGCCTAGAGGCCACAATTGAGATTAACGCGCGGGTCATCCGGCCCTGTCAGATTACTTGTGCCTGGCAAAAGTTTAGACTTAATTTTAATACACCTGACAATTTCAGTCATTTTCAAAGCAAATATCATTTATTAAATAAATGTGAACATATCTTACATTATTATTTTATGAAATATTTTACTGATCAAGGACCTAGATATTAAAACAGAAATGCTGAACTTGCTGTGAGATAAATTAGGTAAAACTCTTGAAGACATAGGCACAAAATAAGGGCTTTTGGAACAGAACCTCAATTGCTCAAGAAATAACACCAAGATCAGCAAATGGGATCACATCAAATGAATAATCTTCTGCACAGCAAAGGAGACAACCAACAGAGTGAAGAGATAACCTGAAGAACGGGAACATTTTTCTTGCCAGCTACTCCTTGAACAGAGGACTAATTTCTAGAACATATAAAAACTTTCCAAATTTTAGAGGCCACAAAAAACAAGACTTAATCACAAAATATACAATTAAAGTGAGCAGGTACTTCTCTAAAGTACAAATGGACAAGAAATACAATAAAATATGTTCATTGGGACATTCAAGAAATGCAGATTAAGACATCACTCAGATTCCATCTTACTCCAGAAAAAATGGCTCTCATCAAAAACTAAAAAAAAAAAAAGAAAAGGAAAGAAAAGAAAAAACTGATGGAGTTGCAGGGAAAAAGGAACTCTTCTACATTGTTAGTAGAAATGTAAATTAGTACAACTACTGTGAAAAATCAATATGGAGATTCCTCAAAAATTAAAAATAAAAATTTCATTTAACCCAATTATACTTTCTAGATATCTCCCCCAAAGTATTAAAGACATCATATTACAGTGATACATGCATATCCAGTACAACTTATAACAGCTAGATCTTGGAGGTGGTCTGCACGCCCACCATCGGATGAATGGATAGGAAGATGCGGTCTACTCACTAAAGCAGGATAAACTTGGGTCATTTGTAAGAAACTCTATGCACCTTGAGACCATAATGCTAAGGGAAATAAATCAGATAGAAGGTTAAATATCACATAGTTTCTCTTATATGAGAAACCCAGAATACAAGTAATTTAAGGAAGAGATAAATGATGGGAAATAAGGAGGTGGACTTTGTCAAGATGGGAAGGGCTGAGGCTGAGGGGAGCTGGAGGTGTGGCAAAGGGCAGGGGAAGGGAAGACGACTGAGGTGTCTCATGCACACGCACCAGTTCCCCACGATGGCTGTCCTTATCATGCCTGCAAGCATGTACTGATAATAAGCAAGGTACAAACATAAAGCAGCAACAAAAAAGAAACTCAAGTGCTGTTATAAAGAGAGCACTTTTAGGTAACAACAACCATTGGAAAAACAACAATCCCACCACATAAATCACATTTCCAGAGTCCCTAAATGGCTGGGCACACATTTGACTTTCATCATTGTCACGAAGCAGTTAATTTTCTAGCTTTCCTCCGTGTTACTCTCCAGAAGAGACTTTTCTTGAACAATGTAAAAACCAAAGTTGTTGTAGAATTACTGTACAAAATATATGCTGAATGCATTCATTTCAAAGGCAATTGCATAATTAAATATTTTCTCCTTGCCATTCTTAATAATCAATTTTTGACTTAAAGTGTTGTGGTCTACTAAATACTTTAGGGCATATCATGTTTCTGATCTGATTTTTAAATAGTCACACCTCATTTTAATATTCTCTCCTACTTGTTTTATTAGGATAGTTTTCTGCTGAGAATGTTTAAGAGCAACATCACTAAATCTAAATATTATTTTGGAAATAATTTATGACTGGAGCACTAATGTATTTTCAAGACTGCCAAATAGATAAGAGAGAAAGAAATGACTTTGAACCAGCAAGAAAATATGTCCCAATAAGTTGTGGTCAAAAATGGTTCCCATAGACCCATACAACACTGAGTTTCTTAATTACATCAGCACAGTAAAATGGACAAGTTGTGGGCTATACTTCACAATTTCCTTAGGATTGCTAATTTTCAAAGATGTTTAATGTCGTAGAGTTTATATTGTATTTTCCTTATGGCATGTACTGCTTTATATTTGCTGTTTGTTCCTGTAATGCTCACTGTTTGCATGAAGATACATCTTTGGATGCCTACCAAAGTCAGCGCCTGGTCACGCAGCCACTAGGCCAATGGTGGTGAACTGCAGGAGGCCTGCAGAGCCCTGTCTCTCTCTATGCGAGCCCAACTGCCCCAGCTTTGCCGCGGGAGCTGAGCGTGATAACTGCACATGAGGAAGTATCAGTGCTTCTGGTAAATAAGTGGGTTTGGGGTTGCAGTTTGGACATTTGGTCTCTAAAAAGTTTGCCATCACCGTAGGAGGCCTTCAGCTTGTGCTTGGGTAATAGAGTGACTGCTGCATGGAAAGACCTCTGTGGAAATTCTCCAGAGACAAGAGCTTTCATTTTGATTCTCCCCTGTGTGAACTGTGTGTCTTTCTGTTCTTCCTCCCTCCTTCCCACCCTCCCTCCCTCCTTACTTCCCTTCCTCCTTACTTCCCTCCCTCCCTCCTTACTTCCCTCCCTCCCTCTTCACTTCCCTCCCTCCCTTCCTTCCTTCCTTCCTTCCTTCCTTCCTTCCTTCCTTCCTTCCTTTCTTCCTTCCTTCCTTCTTTCCCTCCTTCTTTCCCTCCTTCTTTCCCTCCTTCTTGTCTTTCACAGCATCTCTTCAGCTCCATATCTGGAAAAAGAGTAGAGCGACTCCTTGGTTTCAGACACCCTCAAGCGCTGAACTTGATTTGTAAGCATGCTCAGCAGCATCCGCCCCTTCTTCTGAAGCCCTGGTGGAGAGGCACCTTCTCTTTTTCTAGCTCCACCACTGTTGTGAATACGCACATAAGTAAACAGAAGCATGGATTCTGTGTACACTCTTTATCATTTGTAATTGTGTTTGGTCTCTCCTGTGGGGAGCCGGTTCCAAAATTATAAGCTTTTATTCTCAGCCTACCATTTGTGCATCCCATAAATATGTGTAAGCGTCAGTTTCCTTGGAAAACTAATTTGTTGGTTCCTGATTCTTTAAACTGATGGTAGCTTTCTTCATCTTGTTCCCAGGAGAATTTAGTATTTTAGTTAGCAATTTTTCTAGAGCACTTCGTCTCTTTTGTCATGGACTTCATTTCAGGAGCCAGTGCCTCAGACGCAGATGCAGTGCTCGAGTTGGAGGAAGAGGACGCGGTCTGTGGCCCACGGCAGCTGGTAATCTAGTGTTTCAGGGCGCAGTGTGGCGAGCAAGGCAGTAGATTTCTGCAGCAGAGGACGATGACAGCCCTTCTTGTCACTGGTGAAAAAACAAACAGCACCTTCTAGCCTAGGGAAAGCAGACACTGTTTTGCACAACTAGTGCTCTAACAGAGTTGTATTCCAGTTTCAGTTATAAAATCTGAGTGTGAACTATTGGGCCAACTAGCTTGCTGCTTAAAAAATGACCACACTGAATCACACACAGGACTTTATACGCATCTCAGCATCTTCTCTTGGACTTACAACTGTCACTTGTTTCCTAGACCTAAGTGCAGCCAATTCTGTTATTTTTCTACCCAGACCAGCTCAGAGAAATCAATTTATGAAGGTTTGATTTTGGCTCGCAGAGGAGAGGGGCCAGTCTAAAATCAGTTAGCCCTCATGTTTTGGACCGATAGTGGCAAATCGTGTGAGGAGCACAGGGAGAAGCAAAGCTGCTCGTCTCATAGCTGGAGAGCAAGGGAGAGAGAAGGGGAGGACCCAGAGTCCAGAGAGTCTGGGGCCCCACCATGCCCTTTGAGTGTCTCCTCCAATAACCCAAAGACCCCCCAATTTAACCTCACCTCACCTCGTAGAGATTCAGCCACCTCTTAACAGCACCAAGTCCAGCTGGGACCGGGCCTGTAACACATGAGTCTTAGGGGCACTCAGATTCAAAGCACAGCACACTATCATTCTGACTCACGGGCCCTTGCTTTGCATGGTGAAACACAAAAGACCACTTTAAGCTCTCTCCCGGATGACGGTCCCTCAAACACTTGAGGGCAGTGGTCTTTATTTTTACGCTAATCCCACGCACACTGATTGAGCGTCCCTACTGTCTTTCCTCATTCTCCGCATTGGAATTCCCAAACTGGCACCGACTTCATCCGGAGAACCGTCTGCTTCGCAGAGTGCTCTCCACAATCGATGGAGCTGTCATTTATTTTAAACCAGTGCATTTGTTAATAAAACCTGAAAGTACATTTGCTTTTCTGAGAATTTCTTCATCACAGTCATTTATTTTAATCCCGCAATAACATATCTCTTAAAACACAACACCTCCAATCACCTGGAATAAAATATCTCTTGTGTTTCATCTTGAGCCCTTCTCTTAGACCATTTTCCACTGCTGGGAAGTTTCTGAATTTTGGATGATCTGCTCAATCATGCATTTCTCTCTAATTTCATCCCTTTTGTTTCACTCTAGCCTTTCAAGCTGTGTGCTCAGTGATGGCAGATCTGCAATTTACTTCCTATAATCTAATACAGTGAACCTCGCAATCCTCCTGTGGATCAGCAGTAGGAGATCATTATCCCTAATTTCCTCAGCCCTCCGTGGAGATGAGCGCACTGTGGGTGCCAGCAATGTCAGGCAACATGAAAAATATGATTTAATTATTGAAAATGTTTGGATAAACACTCCAAGTTCTTGTGCAGGCTCATAATTGAATCCATTGATGCCTATAAATGTAATAAGAATTTTAGAGTTTTGAGGCCTTTGTTATTTTACTTTTATGAGATTTTAGAAGAATTATGATTTCTCATTATTTTGAAGAGTTTGTCTTGCTGGTCTGATGCCAGGCATTGAGGGTATAGTGCAGAGTCGTGGGACGGCTCTGCTGGGTTCTGACTCATGCCCTAAATTAAGAAGTGGCTCCGAATGCCGTCCCAAGGGTAAGCCCCGCTCCTGCATCTGAGCTACAAATTAAGAGGCAGACTTTGTAAAGGATACCAGGGCTTGAAGAATACGTTCAAGGACAGAAGTGTAAAGAGACAAGCTGTTGTTGATAGACCCAAAATGAGATGGAAATATTGGCCTGCAGGCAGTTTCTCCTTCACAGGGAAAAAGTCTACGAAAATAATAATAAAGCACAAACCACAAAATAACCTCTGGGATTCAGCCAGATAGAATCCAAGGAAAGGTTAGAGGGTTTTGTTTTAGTTTTCCCCTTATCTCATGCTCAGCATTTAAAAAATGTTTTATTGGCCTGGTTTTAATCATATCAAAGAAGGCATCTTTCCTATCGTCCTGATATAGTTTCCTCTGCTTTTGTCTGAGAAATCAGAAGCTGTTGTGTGAGAGCAGAGATACTCTCTATTTCCAAAGGTTTTTGTGTTTAAATACTTATTTTTCAAAATATACTAATGGAGAATTGGGGTGAGTGGATTCCGTTTTTTCTAAACCCCGTACGCTTTCTGTGCAATGGTCTTTCCTGTAAGTATAAGACAGCACATAAAGCACAGGACTAAGTTCCTCTTGTGCAGCAAGTCTTTGCAAATTTTCTCCCTTCACTTTAGGTTCAAGAATTCTAAAACCACTTTCTCTCAATCCTTTGCCTGAAAACAGATGAGTAAACGAGACTGGTTTAGAGGAGTTTTCAGGGAAGTGTGCCGGTCTCACTATGGTGACAGTAAAGACTCAGCTCAGGCCAGCCAGTTCTTGGCGGTTTCTTTGGTTTGCTTTTTTTTTTTTTCCCCTGGTACCAGGAATTGAACTCACGACCTTGTGCTTGCCAGGCAGGTGCTGTGCCACTGAGCTAAACGCCCAGCCCCTGGTTTGCTTTGGTATTGTACTTTGGTTTTGTTTCTTAGTAATCTGAAGAAAATGAATCTCACCCCTTTAGAAATTAGAAGACTGTTTTACCTGACCTACTATTATGGTATTAAATAATACTATAAGATGTTTAATAGAAGGAAAGACTCTGTCCCTGCAAAGAAGGAAATAATAGATTAATAAAAGGGGCCGTGGCTGGGCATGATGAGGAGAGGGTGTGCTTGTTAAGGGAAGCAGAAATGACTGTGACTTCCAGAAGCTGTTCAGTTGGAGAAGGAGAAGAAGAGCTACCTCCAAGTCTTCATGACTTGGGTTTAAGTCCAGGCCCTCAGAATGAGGCTCCTTAGAAGTGTTGAGGGTGAGCCAAAGTCACTTAGTCCTGAGTCTTCTGAGATAAGTCAGAGATGAAATTAGACACTGACAGGTAACAAGTGTCATTTTATAAACATCACTCAGGGTGTAACGTGAAAGTTCTAACTCTAACCCAACACTTTCTCCTAGTGGTTTCATCACCAAGAATTCTTCACCTCTGACAATATTTCTCTCTGTGTCCCGAAGCAGGGCCAGGGAGCTGTGTGTATGCTCTGATTTGAGCCTATGCAACTTTTACTGAAGAAAATACCTGCCCTGAAGGAAGAAGTCAGTGATGTCTCCTTTAGAATGCCCAGCTCTTCCACTGGGCCAACACCTGACTACAAGAGGGCGCAGAACCACGGTGCACGTAGCCAGGGGCCGTGATCTAACTCCCTGCGACCTGCTCTGTATGGACCAGCAGCGATGCTTGCTGCCTGACTGGTGGAATCGAGTCCTTTCTCAGTCTCCCCTGTTCGAGCACTATCCTCAGTGCCCTCCTGTCTAGATCATCCTTTTCCAGTACAGATCTCTCTGGAAATAAATAAATTCATTAGCAATTACTAGTAACGCTCTGGCGTAAGGAGTGTGGCTGTATTTCTACAACACTAAACTCTTAGTATGTTTAAGTTACTGTGAACCATGAACCTACCAGGAGTATCTTTTTTTTGGTACCGGGAATCAAACTCACGACCTTGTGCTTGCCAGGCAGGCTCTGTGCTGATGAGCTGTATCCCCGCCCCCTAGGAATGTCTTTAAGAGTAATGGATCTCATATCACCAAGGATGCTTCTGCAAAGACAGCTCTTCAGAAACATCAGCTGAGTGCTGCAAATGCACGTCATAGAGGCTGTGCCCTTTGGTTCTTAAAATGCTCCCACCTTATACCCATTATATCACCTGTTAGTGGGTTTAAAGGTGCTCTGTTGGGGATCAAGTCTGCTCATTCACCAGCATTTGAGTGTACTAATTCATTTAGCAGTGTAACCCCAGTAGGTAAGACTCTTTAACGTGCCTGAATCATAAACTATTTAAGGATTTGACAGACATTACAGATGTTTTCTTCTGAAAAATGCATGTATGCACACAGATAATTTTATACTAGAGTTCGCCTTGTCCATAGATTCCCCATAAGGTACCTGGCAGATTCAAAATACATCCTAGCTCAGCTATTTCAGAAGATTGGCAAGCTGGTGCTGAGGACAAGCATTTGCACAAGTTTCCCACAGGAAGTGAAGGCTGCTGCCACCTGTGCAGAAGAGCTAGCTACTCACTGTCCACGTCGGACGTCCATTAGGGGCAGTACCTGCAACCTTCTATTGTGATGTGTGTTTGATTTTGACCTTGTACTGTGGCTTGGATAAGTGTCTCCCAAAGACCTACATGGTAAAGGCCTGGTCCTCTGGGTGGCATGCTTGAATGGTGGAGCCTCTGTGAGAGTGGCCTGGTGAAGGTGTTTGTTCATTGGAGGTGTACATGTCCTTGAAGGGGACTCTAGGTCCCCTTCTTTCCTTCCTGGCCATGAGGCGAGCAGTGTCCTTTATGCGCTGCCTCACCGGGGTAAAAGCAATAAGGTCAGTCACCCATGGACTAGTACCTCTGAAAATGTGAGACAATATAAACGTTATGAGCTGATTATCTTGCGATTTTTTGTTATAGAAACAGAAAGTTGACTAATCCACCTTGTGTGCAGGAAGCGGAGTTAAACGTGGCCAGAAGGAAAGACCAAGGAAAGGAGTACATGGTGGGTACCACGAAGGATGGAGGGAAATTATAGCACCTATCCCAGTTCTGAGTGTACTACCACTAGGAACTAGCACCTAGATACAGCTGTGCTGCTGTGCCTCACCTCAGAAAGAACATGTAGCAGTGGCTGCATTTCAGGTTCCCACTTATGCTCTGCTGATCACAAGAATGGTCACAAATTCCCCTCCTTTTCCCTGTCTCAATATTCTTTGCGATGTACATTTGCAGATTTTCCAATAAACAAACCACCGATTTCTGTGTCTCCTAAGTCTGGTTTGAACTTATGACTGCCTTTAAATGTACTCTAACAGAATTAATAGTGGCTAGTTTTGAGGCATCTCAATATTGTGATCTCTTATGTGTCTGCTGGGAAAATACTCTCAGATGAGTATGAAGGAGGATGAGAACGGGTCCAGATACCCCAGGCTGATGATTAATATGTAACAACAAAATAACAACAACAAGAAAAACCCAAAGAGCGAAGATAGTCAGGGATACTTTGCTAACCTGCTATATACGTTTATCTGCAGCTGAGCACAGATAAAAGAATGAGCTCCACCATATATGATTTAGATGCTCAGAATAACCTTGAACACTTACAGACACGTGGACAAGAAGTTTTATTCTTGGATACTCCGTGGTTCTTGACTTATTAGAGAACTCATAAACTCTATAGGATATGCGTCCAAACACCCAGGAGCATTTTAATATGGACTCATCTTCCCCATAAATCTATATATTAGGATTATGGAAAATGAGAATTTTTCACCCAGGACCTGCATGATTAAGTTTTGGCGTGTGTCAGCAGTGCATTCACTCAGCATTATCTACTCCACTCTACCCACGTGCCAAAAGTCTCATCAGGACTTCAGGTAGCAGAGAGGAGCATGACGAGTCCTTGTTCCCAGGGAGGGACTGCTTGAATTTACTGCTTCTCAATAGGGTAGGCCCTGGGGTAGACCCTGTTTCTTATCGGAATTTGCTTGGCTGGCACATTTTAGAATGATTCTATTGGCAGGAGTTCTTTTCAATGGGAACAAAGTTGTATCAGTATAACCTCTTTCAAATCTGTGCTCTAACCCGAGTGTGAACTTCAGCAAGAAAACCCTTAAAAGGAAAGGGAGGGCTGCCAAGCATTTGATTGTATGACAAGGTTGTGGTGCTTTTTCTAGGCTGTGATTTATTTAAATTTTGTCAGCCCTTATCGTCTTCCAGGTTCTAGGCACTTTGGCTGGTGATTCATACGGAGTCAAACATTTCTTCCAAAACATAAGACTCTTACAAAGAAGATATGGAAAGATTTAGTGCTGCATTTTCTAATCTTTGATCCAATGCTTGGCCTCAGAGTTCTGTGATTCAGGAAAATTATTTGACCTCTTTGAACTAATTTCTTTATTGGAGATGTTCTGTTGATGATTTACTTGCCTTTTACAAGGAATCTTTGTGGGGGGTGGGTCAATGTTTTTAAGAACTTTGTGAATTCCAATTCTTTATAAACAAGAATGCTAATTTATTTTAGATCAACGTAAGACTTTTTTTTTTTCCATTTGCAAAAATAAATGGCAAAATGAGCTGTGTTGAGTTTAGCTCTTACATTAGGTGGAAATGGTGAACACACACACACACACACACACACACACACACACACACACATAAACTCTGCTTACCAAGAAGCACCTCCACAGCCATTTTTAAAGTACTTGTTTAAAGATATTTACTGCATATCCTTTTGTCAGAGTGGAGCTGTGAGAAAACAAAGCTCAAAGTCTGGGGTTTCCTTCTACAGTGTCTCAGATGCAAAACATGATCATTGGAAGTATGCGAGCTTATCAAAGCTGCACCCCACACACTGCTCAGACCCTCCCCTCAGTGAAGATGGCTTAGGTCACTGCTGTGACCAGTTAAAGTAAATACTAAAATTCACGAGTTATGCCAGGCATGGTGGTGCACGCCTGTAATCCCAGTACTTGGGAGGCTGATCCAGGAGGATCAGTGTGAGTTCGAGACCAGCCTGGGCTACAAAGTGAGTTTAGGCAACCTGAACTGCATAATGAATCCATGTCTCATAAAAGACCAAAATAAATAAAGAAAGAAAGAAAGAAAGAAAGAAAGTCCATGAGTTGACTTATTTATCCATTATATCATAAAATGTAGAAATCACACTCAACTATCAGAATCTTCACCAAAAGTGATGGCAGATACCTGTGGCCCTAGTTACAAGTAGTAAGCTAAGGAAAGTGGAGTGTTTGAATCTAATTCGTGACCAGCCTGAGCAACAGCTCAACACCATCTGAAAAACAGAACCAACCAAAATGCAGAACAAACCACAATGCCACCCTGAATGAGCAAAACTGGAGAAAATTCTAGAGCTCTACATGGCGGTAAAATTTGCAGATTTACAGTTCTCAAACTTAGCAGAGCTCTTTGGACTACTTAAAAATGATGGAGAGTTGAGATGGATATTTGAAATTAAGGCTGCTCTAGAATACCGGGGGAGAAGTGAAATGTTCCACTTAGCTTGTAAGGGAGAGAGCGCTGCAGGAATAACAGAATGAAGATGTTAGAGGACGCAGTCTCTGCAGAGGAGAAATGATGAGTTAGTTTGGGGTGTGTGGAATGTGAAGTGTTCATTGGGTATTTCGAAGGAAGTGACCGGTTTGTAGTCAAATGTACAATTGTGAAACTTAGGGGAGTGGTGTAGAGAGCCCTCTGAAGATGAAGTGGAGGGAGAAATGACCACCGCCCAAGTCTTGCCCTGAACAAGGCTTCTCTTAAGGGGACAATCTTGGGATTCTAATCGTGATTATTTCTGGATTCTTGCCTGCCAACAGGGCCACTTCCTCCAGGAACTGGTGGAAATCTCAAGGGAGGATTTCTTTCATTTTCCTTTCGAGCTGGAAAAACAGTCAGCAGTATCCAGGCACCAATAGTAGTTTCCTTAGTTTAAGAAAAACTCTTGGAAACACTGATAGATTTAAGTGATCAGAAAACAATAATAAAAGGTGCTTGGCTTAAAGCGATATTAAAATCTTTCAAGATTAAAGAGCACAGAATAAAATGTTTCAAGCTCTAAACAAAAATAACTTCCAAGCCAGATTATTTATCCTGAAAAATTTTCATTCACAATTGATGGAGAAATAAAATACTTCCATGATAAAGAGAACCTCAAGAAATCATGACCACAAAATCAGCACTCCAGAAAGTATGCAAGGACATCCTAGGAAGAGAAAATGAAGGTAACAAAGCCAAAAGGTCAATAAAATGAAAGTATCAGATAGAATTAGCCATCAAGCAGAAGGGAAAGAAACCAAGATAGCAATGGGAAGATAGTATAAAGACAGGCATGTCAGTACTTATTAATTATAACTATCAACGTAAATAGATTCAATTTACCAAGCAAAACACAGATTAGCAAAATGAACTAAGAAATAAAATCAAATGGTATGCTGTATGAAAAAACACGTTGGATACAAAAAGAAATTTGTAGACTAAAATTAAAAGGCTGGAAAATAATCGTTCACGCAAGAGAAACCTAAGAACATTTGTCATGAATTGGTGTTGGACTTTGTCAAACACTTTTTCTGATTTATTGAGATGATCATGTATTTCTTTTCCCTTGGTTCTGTTCATATGGTATTATATGTTTACTGATTTGCATATGTATCCCTGGGATGAATTCTACGTGGTTATGAGGTACTATCTTTTTGATAACTTCTTGCATTTTTGCCAGTATCTTACTGAGGATTTTTGCACCTGCGTTCATTATGGAGATTGTCCTGTTCTCTTTTTTGACTGGATCCTTCTCTGGTTTTGATTTAAGGGTAATGCTTGCTTCCAGGAATGACTTTGGCAGTATTGCTACCCTTTTAATTTTGTTAAAAAATTTGAGGAGTAGATCTTCTTTAAAGTTCTTGTAGAATTCATCAGTGAATCCATCAGGACCTGGGCTTTTTCTTTGTTCACTTAGTTGGCAGTATTTTTATTATTTCTTCAATTTTATTGACTGACATTGGATTATTTACAATTTTTATCTTCTTGTCTCAGCTCTGATAATTCATATATAGGAATCTATTAGTCCTTAGACAAAGAACTAACATCTAAAATATAAATAGAACATGAACAACCAGACGCCCTAAATTTAAAGACCCAATCCAAAAATGGTAAACTGAAGTGAATAGATACTTCTTAGATGAAGAAGTACAAACAGCAAATAAATATATGAAAAAATGTTCAACACCAGTGGTCATTTGAGAAATGCAGATTAAAACAGCACTGTGATTCCATCTCACTTCAGAAAGAATGGCTATCCTCCAGAAATCAACCAATAACAAATTCTGGTGAGCTTGTGGGGAGAAAGGAACACTTTTCCATTATTGATGGGAGTATAAATTTGTACAACCATTGTGGAAATCAGTATGGATATTTCTCAAAAATCTAAAACTAGAGATTCCATTCAACCTAGCTGTGGCCTTTCTAGGTGTCTTCCCAAAAGAGTTAAACTCATCACACCACAGTATGCACACTCGTGTTTATAGCAGCACAATTTATGCTTGCTGAACCTTGGAAATAGCCCATATGCTTATCAACAGATAAATGGATAAAGAAAATGTGGGATTTATATACAATGTAGTGCTACTCTGTGATAAAGAAGGATAAGTTTGAGTCATTTTTAGGCAAATGAATGCATCTCAAGGTCATAATCTTAAGTGAAATAAATCAGGCACACGTGTTTAAATATCACATTGTTTCTCTTGTGTGAGAAATCCAAAGAGTACATAAGGAATAAGATGGAGGACAGATGTTGGAAGCAGGAAGAACATGTTCAAATGGGAAGGGGAACAATGGAGGGGAGAGGGAGAGAACAGGAGGGAAAAGTGAGGAAGGGAAGAGAAGGAAGGAAAGGAAGTGAGAAGAATTTTAAAGAAAGAATGGAAAGAAAAGTGGAAACAAAGCTTTTGTAAATGGGGAGGGCAAGAAGGCTTGAACACAGGGGTGGGGGAGGGGGGAAAAGAAGAACTAAGACATATTATGTACAGGTATAAATTCCTTGTGATGAATGTGATCACTATGTATGGCAAATATGTACTAATAGAAATAAAATTTTAAAAATATATAAATCACTCAAAATAATTAGACTCCCAAATGAAAGAGCCAATGAGAAAATGGACAACCAAAATGAATAGACACTTCCCAGTAGAAGAAGTACAAATGACCAACAAATGCATGAAAAAATGCTTAACGTCTCTGCCCATTTAAGAAACACAAATTAAAACTACAGGGATACAACATCTTACCCCAGAGGGAGTGGCTATCATCGCAATATCTAATAATAGTAAATGATGGTGGAGAAAAAGGAACTCTGTTACATTGTTGATGGGAGTGTACAATATGAATATCAATGTGAAGAGTCCTCAAAAAAACAAATACAGAAATTCCTTTTGACCCAGGTATCCCCCTTTTCAGTATCTTCCCAAAAGATTTAAAAGTCATCTTAGAGGAATACATGCACATCTATGTTTAAAGCAGCACAGTTTATAACAGGTAGGTCAAGTATGTCCATCAACAGATGAATGCTGGGTAAGGGAAATATGGTATTTATATACATTGGTGTACTACTCTGCCCTAAAGAAAGATAAACTCAAGGCATTTGTAGGAAATGGGTACAGTTGAGAACGTACTGTTAAGTGAAGTAAATCAGACACATAAGCTTAAATATTGCTTGGTTTCTTTTATCAGTATATATATACATACATCACACATATAATATATAACATGCTACATATATTGTGGTTTTTGCATATATTATGGAACAATATAATGCAAGACATATGTTTCATAAGATTATTTATATTAGTCATCCAAAGAATCATATACATAAAGAGAGTGCAGAAAATCTGTCCACACACTAAAGACCAAAGAATCCAGGTAAGGGCCTGGATCCCACAGCACTGTCCTGCATGAGTCCAGCTAAAGACCTAGAGCCCATAACAATGCCTCCCAAGAGTCCAGCTGGAGGCCTAGAGCCCATGACAGTATCTCATGCAGGGCTGTTTTACAGATCTGTGCTGGGAAGGCCCAAAGGTCAGTGGTGGAAGCTAGAAAGTCTGTGCCCTGAGTTCCTCCCATGATGAGGAAAGCCGAGTTCCCATCAGGAAAGCCAATGTGACAAGCTTCTCTAGGAGACTGAGTAGTGCACCATCTTCCCTTCCAGAGCCAGGAAGTGATGCTCAAAGTGAGGACTAGAGCTCCCCCAAAGTGAACCGAAGCCATTCTCAGTGAGAACAAGGTCCTGAGCCCCTCCTCCAGTGAGTTCATCAGGAAAGACAGTGTGACAAGGTCCTCCAGCAGAGTAGCCCAAGAGAACCAGCAGCTCTAGCAGCTTCCCAACATCTTCTACCAGCTCCCGACAGCCTCTCTTCTTCTTCTCTAGCTCTACCTCTTATGCAGCTGGCAACAATCCTCAGATGATCCTCCCACATCCAGCATCACACTGGTTTAGTTCAGCTGGGTGTTACAAGTTGAGCACCAGTTGTTAATACATCACACTATATATATAATACTTAGCATATGCTATATACTGTATATATTATATTTCTAGTGCAAAATAGGAGATAGATGAATAGGAAGTAGGGAGAAGTTCAAATACTCCTCCAAATTACCTTTTCATTGTTTCAAAAAAGTCTTAAAATTTATGCTAATTTGTTTAAAATATAGGCTAATGCTAATTTCTCTAATTCACTGAAAAGGAAGTTCTATGCTATGATCTGTTTGTTTCTTGACTGATAGAATCTTTCTTGTTTGTGAGTACCCACTTTGAAAATAACAATGTACAGTGTATTACCTGTTGTTAGTCTATTATTTTGTTGTAAATACTTTTTAGAGAAATAAGGTTACATCATTCTTTTCCAAACATTTTAGTGTCTTTTTTGTTACATGTCTTCTGTTACCATTACCCATATTCAGAAGCAGACATTCAAAAATGCCACTTCTGGAGGTGACTAAATCAGAGAACGGCAAGTCCTCATATTTACTGGCCATCGACTCTTTAACAAGAGCATTCATGACTGGAAATAATCTAAAACAGTTTTGAATTCAAATACTAAAACCTGTATTTTGCTATTTTTAGATACAATAAGGATAAATATCATATCTATTCTCTTATCAAATGCTCAATTATACAAGGCATGGTAGAAACATACAGTGAATTATTTAAATTTTTAAAATGAGAGTTAAAAATATATTGCCATTTATATCCCTCAGGAAAAGCAAACCCTCCCCTTCACTATGGAAACATCCAATCATCTTGATGTTTTCAGTATGAAAACATCCAATCATCCAACATCCAATCGTTGTGGGGAAGCTCCGGTCCTCACTTTGAGCATCACTTCCTGGCTCCAGAGGGAAGGATGGTGCTCAGACTCTTTCTGAAGTGGTTCTGGAAGTCCTCCTTCATGGGTGCCTTGCGCTGTGCTGTTGCAGCTCCTGTGATACTCAAAATTGATTTGAAAACATTTACCCCCCAGTCCTTTGACTCAAGAAGAGCCAGAAGCTGCATGGTGTCAGACGTGGTGAATCAGGTGAAGGAGAACACACTTTAGTGGTTTTACGAGCCAAGCCTGCCTTTCCATTGGTTGGTACTTGGAAGCAGAATCCATGTATTTTTGATCACACCTCATAAAGCCCCTCACAAAAGAGGCCCTCTGGAACTGCTTCACGAAGTGTCAAGAATGGTGGGTTCAAACTGAGGGGGAGTATTTGGAGGGAATTAGTAGCAATGTATCTTTTATTAGAATAATTTTAAAAATTTAAACCTGCACCATATACTTTGATCACCCCTTGTCTGTTGTGGAATTCCCAGTGATAGGCACAGCGTTGTGCAGCAGACGTATAGAAGTTCAATCACTGAAGTACATGATGCAAACTTTATACCTACTGCGTTAGTCAGCATTCTGTTACTGTTACAAGTCCCTGAAGAAATCAACTTTAAAAGACGAAAGTTTTATTTTGGCTCACAGTTTTGGAGGTGTCAGTCTAAAGTTGGCTGCTACCAATACTTCTGGGCCTCTAGTAAGCCCTACACCAGGCGGGGCCCATGGCAGAGCAGAGTATTCACCTCATGACTGTGACCTGAAGGAGAGAGCCAAGGAAGGGACCCGTTCCCTTGTGATCCATGAATGGCAGATGGCAGAATCTCCATCTTTATTAGGGTTGAATTATGTTCTATTGCATTTATATTCACACTGATATGGCTTACATCTAGATGTCCCCCCTAGATTCCCATGTACCCATAGGTGGAGCTTTGGGAAGTGACTGTACCGTGGCTGGGTGACACTGTATGAGTCCACCAATGGGTTTAGAGCTGGCTGTGACGTGGGGAGGTGAAGGCTGGTGGGTGGAGCTGGGTCACTACGGGTGTGGTCTGGAAGGTGGGATACAATACAACTGAATTGTGAGTAACTTTTCTTCGGAATGTTCCACAAGAACAGCAAACATTTCTAATAAATTTTAACTTGTTAGATGTTAAACAAGTGATGTCTTGTAATACAAATAACACATGACACTGAATGTTATACAATCACAGCTGAGCCTATGGTCTCTCTCTCTCTCTCTCTCTCTCTGGGATTGTGGGTGATCATTGACCAACAGGAAGAGATTATGAAGGACATCTCTTCTACAGAGGAGGAGGAGAAAAAGTCAGAGGAATTCCTCACTTCAAATGAGATTAAGGAAATGTGTAAAATGTGGAAAACTGTGCAAAATTTTGTAGAAAAGCAGCACCCATATAAGGTGATAGTGGTGCAAGCAATGAGTCCGTTTAATGACAAGGCAATGTCCCCTTTCTCCAAAATCCTTTAAAAAAGGCAAAAACAAATGTCATTGGATAGGGTCCTTGTTAAAGTTTCATGAAAAAAAAAAAGATTCCATTGAGCCACTAGAGAGCAGCGATTCCATTAGTGATCATGAAGGGCATTCTACACATTAACCCTCCTCACTCTTGTCTCCCTTGCAGAGCCATGAGGGTTTTCAATGATAAGCGTAGGTTACTTAATTTTTCTTTTTATTGTCCTTATTATTTTATATTATATTACATTATTATAATCATTTTTATATAAATATCTTTGGGTTGCAGAAAAAAATCATCTGAATTTCCATTATTTCTTATGTGGAAACTTATTTTGATATAGAAGTGCTTTGGAGCCAGGTGTGGTGGCATACACCTATAATTCCAGCACTTGGGAGGCTGAGGCAGGAGGATCATTGGGAGTTTGAGACCAGCCTGGGCTACAAAGTCAGCTCAAGGCCAGCCTGAACTGCTTAGTGAGACCCTGTCTCAAAAAGATGAAAAAAGAGAAGTGTTTTGGTTTACAGACATGTTACACTTGCAATCCAAGGTTTTGCTGTGTATACATCCCTTCCCCACCCTTGATGCCCCTCAGCTTCTTGCCTGCCCTGCCATGAGCTGTTTCTCTCTGTGATGCTGCCCCACATCGGAGCCAGCTGACCATGGACTGAACCTCTACAAACTGAGCCAAATAAACCTCTCCTTAAACTTGTGGGTGTCCTGTATTTTGTCCTACCTGTGAGAAAGTAACTAAGATGTATATTTTCTTTATCTACTGTAACAATCCATGATTCCCTTTGGGGGTATAATCATAATCCCCTAAATTCTCCCACTAAACTGGGCCTCGTAAAGTTTTGAACACTTCCCAATAGCATCAAACTTGAGACAAAGATATCAGCACCTGTCCTTTTGGGGAGCTTTCTAAATCCAAACTACGATGGTTATTATTATAGCTTGTGTCTAGATGTCCCCCCAAAGCCTCATGTGGCCATGGAGGGCAGGCTCTTCTGGAGTGTGTGATACTGGGATTAAGGGTATGTGATTGGTAAATCAGTCCACTCATTGGTTTGGCATAGTTCTGGCTAGGATTACTGGAGCTTCCCTTCTGGCTAAACTTATAATGTTTAAATCATTCTTCTGGGCTCTTTGCTCTTGATTCTCAACATAAATCTAGCTAAAATCCCCAACAGCAGCCATGCCACCAACCAAACTGGATTCAGGGTATGAGGGCTACCCCCATGCTAAGGTGAGTATCCTGCATACAATACAAGGACAGAAAAAGTCTTGTATCCTCTCCTGTTTATTTTGCTTCCTTCTGGCTGCCATGAACTGTTCTTCTCTGTGAAGCTAGCTTGCCTTGGAGCCAGCCAATTATGGACTGAAACTTCTACAAACTGTGAGCTAAATAAACCTTTCCCTCTTTAACTTTGGGTATCAGGTATTTTGTCTCAGCAACAAGAGAAAAGTAACTAAGACAGAATTTGGTACCAGAGAAGTGGGGTTGATGCTATGACTATATCTGACCACGTGGTTCAGGGGCCCTTGGGAATCGCTTATAGGAAGAGTTTAAGGTTCAGAGATACTAGCTATAAAAGTAGAGCTAGAGTGCTTCCGGCCATACTCTATGGGAGATTCTGGCCAGGGCCCAGAAGATCAGAAAGCCAGTGAAGACCAGGCTAGGAAGGTTTCTACTGGGAAGAGGACTGCATTGGATGTTAGACTCCAGACAATGTGTGTTATGCTTTGGCAGAAAATTTGTCTGAATTTTGCTGTGTTCAGAGACTTTACCTGAGACTGAGATTTTAAGGGTGTTGGACTAATTAATCTGGCAGAAGGAATTTCAAGGCAATCTAATGTTGAGTTGATGGTATGGCTACTGTTGGGGACATTTAGCTAGATTTATGTTGAGAATCAAGAGCAAAGAGCCCAGCAGAACGATTTAAGACATTATGAGTTTAGCCAGAAGGGAAGCTCCAATAAAGGTACAGACTGTAAAAGTGAATATCTTTGTTCCTGACCTGGGTAAAGTGATTTCATGTTGGTGATGCCTGTCTTACATCAGCCAGGGGCAAAACAAGCACTGCTTATCTCCGTTTGGTCTCTGGTGTGTGTGCATGCCTGGGTCATGCCTTATATACAAGAGGGGAAGAAAACTCCTAAGATAGAAATAACAGTATTGGGGATAGAGGGAACAAAATATTAATCAACATTGAAGCTGGTGATAAATAGTTGGAAAATTATTTGAAAAATTAAATATTTATATAGAAAAACATAGAATAAACCCTTATAATACACCATATACAAAAATCAATAGAAACACTTAAGACTTGAAATTGTACACCCCCTGAAAGAAAACACAGGGAGAAGGTCTGTAACAGTGATCTCAACAATGATTCACAGACATGATGTCACAAGGACAGACTGTAATTGCTTTTATGTTTGCTTACATGGACAAACGTGATTACACTGAAGTTAAAAACTTCTGCAAATTGAAGGGAACAACAGAATAGCATATAAGATAGACATGCTGGATCATAGCTATTTTTAAGTTTTTGAGGAACCTCCATGCAGTTATCAGCAGTGGCCACACCATTTTACTTCCCTACAATGAGCAAGTGTTTCAGTTTCTCTGCATCCTCACCAGTACTTGTATATTTTTAAAAGTAATGACCACCTCCTGCTGGGGAGAATGGGAGGGAGGGGAGAAAGGGAACTAAAACAGACCAAGACGCAGCCTAGTGAGTATTTGCCAGTGCCCCGTGACCAACGTATTCACCATACACCACAAACACACACTAATAAAAATTTTAAGAGGAATAAGCAGATATATATTTTTAGAATTCACCAAAATGAAATTTTTGATCTCAGAAAAAAGCCTTTTAAATGGTATGATACAGTAAGGCATTGCAGATTTTATATTTATTTCTCGAGTGATTAATTATGTTGAATGACATCTTTTAAGGATGAATTATGTTATCTTTTCATATATCCCTTATATATATCATATATCATGGATTTTGGGTATTTGTATAAAATAATTAAAATCAGGATGTTAAAGAGATACATGCACTCACATTCATTGCAACATTACTCACAACAGCTAAGGTGCACATTTTGAAAGCTGTTTGTGCCAGGAAAACTCCTTGAAATAGCTTAGCTAGGCAAAAACAAAAGAGAGATTCATGTTTCTTGAGTTACTTCAGCCAATTTTCATTGGTAAAATGCTTTGGAATTTCACGAGTATAAGCATAATAACAAGAAGTATAGCAGCAAAAGAGTTTAACCAACTTCAACTCAAAGCATTTTTTTCAAATGTTCTCTGTGATATTCTTCCTAGTGCTTGGTTACACAAAGAAGTCTCTTTGTATCGAATACAAATGGCAGAAGTTACTTATTCAAATATCAGTTCTTTACTGAAAGGCAAACTTCAAATTACATATTACTGCAAAATGAATGTTGATGTTGGTCAGCTTTCTGTTACTGTAATAAATACTTGAGATAAACAGCTTTGAAAAAGCAGAAAAGATTCATTTTGGCTCACAGTTTTGGAGCTTCCTGTCCATGATTGGTTGGTCCTGTTGCTTTGTATCTGTGACAGCACTGCATGGTGAATCATAGTGGAGCAAAGGCACCCACCTCATAGCTGAAAAGTGAGAGAAAGGTGTGGTGGAGTAACTAACGTTCAGCTTGTAACATCCAGCTGACCTGACTCAGGGTGGTTCTTGGTGTGCAAGGCCCTCCTGAGGACTGTTGCCAACATCATATTACTATCCAGTTATGGGTGTCTGTGATAGCAAGAAAGGTGTGCTTTTCAAAAAAAAGTTCAATGATTTGATTGGAAAATCAGGTGGGAACATGTTCCAACAAAATCTCTGACAGCATGTCTGACCCACAGCTGTTCTAGTTATTGCTATCCAATCATAGCTGCCTAAGATAGCAAGCAACGTGTGTTTTGGAAGGGTCAGAATCAACAAATTTTGCTTTACATGCAGTGAAGGCACATGTGTAAAGTAGAAATAATTATTCTAGGTGCAATCCCAAAAGATGACCAAATAGTGGGATGATTCTACAGAGCTTCCTACTCGCAGTACAGTTTGTCTTCTTCCTTTCAAAAACCTGGGTCTCCTGTTCCAAGCTCTCCATATCAAAAGACATAGGAAATAGATTTTGTGAATGGAAATTGTTTATCTGAGGAAATATCTTTTTTATCATGACTCGGTGTGGTGGATTAACTAATGGTCAGCTTGTAACACCCAGCTGAACTGAATCAGTGGGTGCCGGGTGTGGTGTGGAAGGCCCTCCTGAGGACTGTTGCCAACAGCATAAGAAAAGAGAATTGAAGGGGAAGATGGTGTGCTGCTGATTCTCCTGGAGGAGCTTGTCATGCTGGTTTTCCTGATACAAACTCAGCTGTTCTCATTGTTGGAGGAGCTTGGATCCACGCTGTTGCTGAGAATGGCTGCAGCTCTTTTCAGGGGAGCTGTGGTCCTTACCTTGAGCATCGCTTCCCGGCTCCAGTGAGATCTCTCAGCCTGTTGGCACAGATCCTTCAGTCAGCTGACACAGACTTTCTAATGGGCCTTCCCAGAGCAGATCCTTGATACAAGCTTGCATGAGACATTGTTGTGCGCTCTAGGCCTCCAGCTGGACTTGTGCAGGACACTGCTGTGGGACCCTGGGCCTCACCTGGATTCTTTGAGTTTCTAGTGAGTGGACAGATCTCTTGTATGCTTCTGCGTTTGACTTTTTGGGTGAATATCATAAAATAATCCTATAAATTATGTGTCCTGCTTTAAGTCTATTCCCTTCCAAACCCTGACTATAACAAAAGGAAAAGACTAGAGTCTCGGGGCTGGGGATTTAGCTCAGCGGCAAAG
>NW_004955471.1:11430610-11535729 GCF_000276665.1 Chinchilla lanigera | reverse complement strand
TTAATCTCCTTCAGGGCATAGACCCAGTGAGCTAAGCAGCTGAACCTCTGAGGGATACTTAAGATTTAAACCTTGGAAATGTTTGTTGAACTCAGGTTTTATTCAAATATGAAAGAAGAATTAGTGGTCCTATCCGGATGACCTGAGGAAACTGGAGACAGGCACCAGTCCCCACGGACACCTCAGGAAAGGAAACTACCGTGGCAGGGACTTCTTGCTTCCCTCACGTGCACGACCCTCATCCTCTTCTTTAAGGAGAGAAATCCAATTTTAATTGCTTCTTCTTAAACCAGCTTTCCATTGGGTGACTAAATTTTGGCCACTGAAATATGATGAACAGTTATGAAATTTCTGGAAAATCTGCCTATACTAGAATCTACTTCTAGAAAAGATTTTCTTAGTTCTCTTGATTTTCCTTTTGGAACTGATCAGTGACTCAGGTATATTCCTCACCTTCTAGCAGCCATGCTGGTCCATGAGCGGATTTTGTGGGTGTGAACCATACAGTCAGGGGACAGGAGAAGGATTAGTGCTACTGTCCCTGCCCTGGAGGACCTCTTTCCGGACCTATTGTGGTGTTACTACCTTCCATCTCTGTCTGTGTGGCACAGACTGTGTTATCATTTAACTTTTTCCCCCCAGCTCTCCACTTAAAAAAAGAAAAACCTCCGCTCTTTTTTCTTCCTCCAGCCTTGGACTTGCCCTTCATCGGAAAAATCTTTTTTGGCTTTGCAAGTGAAGTTCTTGAGCTTTACCATCTGGTCCATAAAATTTGGACCAATTTCTTGAATTCTCAGCACTTGTTTGAAAACATTGTGTGGGCTTGTTTACTTGGTGGGTGTGAGTGATCCCTCTGCACCACAGCCTCCCGTGTGAGCTGTGCCTCTCTTATCCTGCTCTGAGCCTCACCACCTACCCCCTCAACTAAGCATCATGATTAGACAGAGACCCCCATGTTCTCCAACAACCTTTTTCTCAATACAAGAAACATCTTTGTCACTTCCTGCTGAGTGACTGTTCCAGCTTCTTTGTAAATAGCTCTGGTGACATGGAAGTCACTATTTCACCAGCCAGAATCTCTCATTCTCATAAAACCAAGATATCTGAAGTATTTCTTCCTTTTATTTATCTTACACAATTTCCAGGAGACCTCTACAGAGTGGTTTTAGTTATGCTTTCTAAATGTTACAGCATAACGTTCTTGTATATCCTGGACATCTGTTTAAGGATGAAGGTCATGATTTAGGCATGGATTTGAGGAGGGGAGGGATACACCTAAACATCACGGATTTCTCAGTGCAGCGATCGAGGATCCACGCACTTCTCTCACCATGTCTATGAATGTCATTTTTTTTCCCACTGAGAATCTAAGAATAAGACCCCTACCTCTGAAAGGAGGGAGTTTTCCAGAGATTTTTGAAAGGTGCAATAGGAAACATAAAACATCACATCCTTCTTAAGGTAACATGTGATTCCCTCAAAATTACAAATGGCTGCACAAATTACGGTTCAAGTCTTCTGTTTCCTAGGATTTGGAGCCCTCCTTACTTCCACTCCATTTGTCTCTAAGCCATGCTCCCCAACAAGTTTGAAAACACATTTGTTCTGGCTGGGTTCTCACAGTGTAGCTTCTGAACATCTTTGCTCCGGAAACAGGACATCTGTACCTCTCCTCCCTCGTCCTATTCCTGCCACACTGAGCGCTGCAAGGCACAAAGTTATATTGGTCTTCTGTGGGGGGAGGACCCAGATGTTAGTCTTTATCCTTTCTCTTCTTTGATGGTGTCCTTCCCCCTCCCCAGCTCCCTGCAACACAGCACAGGTCTGGTCAGCCCGTGTCTGTAGCTATTTTTATCTCCGGGGGAGAGAATGCAGGATACAATTTTTACACAAGAGATAAATTACAGGCACAGTCTCTGGTTACTCACTTAGTTTAAAGCTGGTTTATGTACGTTAAAGAATGTCTTCTAGGCTGCTTCCCTCTACCTCCCATCGTTCATTCCTTGATTTCATTTTCTTGCTGGTGCAGGGGTGTATTTCACCCTATAAAGAAAGACTTAACTTTTCTTTTAGTTCTGAAAACTGTCTCATAACTTAAGGAGCTGGAAGCCCAGGCCAGCTCCTTGACTTCAAAGTGAAATTCTCCACAGTTACCTAAATAGTTCATGAGAATAAAGTTCTGCAAATTTTCCATTTAAAATTTTACTGCTGACTTTTCCTCTGTTTTAAGAACATCACATTCTGATCATCCTTCTTTGTAAACTACTTCCAGCCGGCCATCGTTTTCTAAAAATCCTCTGTCTTATATTTTATTGCCATTCTTCTTTGCCCCTTTCTCAACAGCAAAACCATCAGCTTCTGGGACGGCGATTTTGCTTTCATATATTTGAATTTCTAATCTACACACACGGGGGAAGTGACTGAAAACACTTCTAAAACTTCCCAGCTGCTTGCATTTCTGTATGTGTCTCTTCCATCCTTAGCATCTACCTGCAGTGTCACCTTAGGGGTCCTCTTGGCTTTGCCTTGCTGGAAATCATCCGCATTCTTATTCCGGCATTTGCAGGAAGATGTCAGGAGTCACAGCGCTGTGTTGTCCGGTTTAGTGTGACTCACTTACACTAGCGCATACTTCGTTTAACTGTGATTCAAATAATTTGGAGTTTGTATCTGTCTAGGGACTACCATCTACTTCCCTCTAAACTACCTTTGCTGCTTTTGATTTGTTCTGCAGAGGAAGAAGCAGAACCCAGGGGCTGGCAGATGCTCAGCGATCTTTCCACGGCTGAGCTACACTTCCAGCCCTACCTGTACTTTAATGCCATGCAGCTCCTGAGTCAAGCGTATTGAAACAGACCAGACAAAACCTCTGGAACAGAGTCCCTGGAGGAGTCTGCAGCACTGGAGCCAGGGCCTATGAAGTCCACTCAGATTCGCTTCAGTACGTGCTAAGCAAAGCCTTTGCCCAGCAGGAGCTAAGAAGAATAAACAATTGAGTGTATTCTTTGGCTTGGGTCTGCATCTGGATGCTTGAGACAACCCCCCAACGCATTTCCACCTGGTGTCACCGCGTTCCCCACCCTGCCGACAGCCGGCACGGGCGTGCATTATTTCGTGTTTTCTCCATCTCAGCCTTGCACCCTTCCTTTCTTCAGATACCAAGACAAAGCCCAACACTGTACTAACGCAGCTTTTATTTTGACAGCTTTAGTATTTCATCATTATGCCTTTGTTTCAAAGAAAAAATGTCCTCCTACGCCCTTCGTTGCAAATGACTTTCTCATTAAGCCTGAGATTTTGCCTCTTCTTACATAACAAATGTGTACACAGCCCACCTGCTGTGGGCTACTTTCCATCTGTTCTTCAAGAAGCGCCTTATTGCATACAAAAGTGCTTTGCTTTTTATGGGCTTCGTGTCTTCATGTAAATGGAAGAATTAATACACTTTAGTTATTGTTTTAGACAATAAAAACATCTCAGGAACTTCATGACAATTGATTTACAGAATGTCCTGAATATGAAATTTTGATTATTTCTCATATTTATATTGAAATAGTGTCACAGACAATGGGTAATACAGATTCTCAAATAAGCAGTGGGCTGGCAGGTTCAGTAAAATAAAGATGGTCTCTTCCTTATCAGAGCCCAGCTGGAGCCGAGTCCCACACACCTCAAAGTGTTGGAGAGGTTGAGCCATTGAGATTCACCAAGTGCATTCTTGGTTTGGACTTCTTTGGGAGGAGAAATGCACACCTGCCTCCAGGAAGGTGTGCACACATCCAGAAGTGCTAGTACTGAGTCAGGGTCCCTTCACTTTTTCTGAGGTAAAAGGTCATAAGTATGTGTTTATTTATTTTTATGTTTTATGTTTTACGTCGTAATATTTTTGCAATGCAGGAGATGGAAGCCAGGGCCCTGCATGTGCTGGCCAAGTGCCGTACCGCTGTGCTACACCCTCAGCTCAGGAACACTTGACTTAGTCTGCTCTTCATTTTGGTAACTCGGAAGATTAAGCTCTTAGACGTTAACTGATTTACTTAAGGTCCTGATTACTTAGGCCTTGGAATCATGTCATCTACTCCCAGGGCACGTATTTCTTTACAATAATAGACTATGTTTTGCTGTCTTAAGAGTATGTGTAAATACTCGTGTATCTTTTATTGAAGAATATAATAATAATGGCATTAAATTCAATGACTTGTTTTTATAGGTAGAGAGACCATATTTCCAGAACTTAACTAGTCTTCTAAAAGTCAGTTACCTAGAAAAAATACTCAGAATATGTCCAGGGTTTCTTTAGCTTTTTCAGGGATCTTGAAAATCTTAAAATAGGTATTTATTGTTATTATTGTTATAATAATTTTTATAATAAAAATTTTAAAGACAATAAAACTTTCAAATTTATTTTCCCAAGGCAGGGTCAGTTTTATTTTTATCTGAAATGGTTTACTCTATTTTTAACTATCAGATCACATAAAATTTTAAAGAAAAGAGTATTTGGGTAAGTGCTCCCAGAAAAATGAGGTGAAAATTAGAATTTTCGCAGCTTTACTGTCCCTTTTTTACATGGTCTAATTCCGGATTTTCTAACATGAGATTATGGAGTGATTTAATGTCATGTTAATCATTTTAATGTTGTCAGTTGGAGAGGAAAATGAAATAACTGAATTTATGCTAAAAATAAATCTTCCAGCTTTGCTGGATTGCATGACTTTGAGTGTAAACAACTGTTCCCCCTCTTGGAAAGCCGATCCTGCCTGGCTTTGGACTTTCTGAGAAATTGTTCCAATCGGCTTTTTAAGCTGCATGTTGGATAATTGTTTCCACAAGTAGCACGGATTGGTTTTCTCAAAAGAAAAAATGAAAATGAAAGTTCTATCCAATTAAAATAAGACTATGAATAGTACGCTGTGTGGGAAAGGGAGAGCCTACCCTGCAAGGCCTGTGCAGTTTATCAGATTTTTACCGCAATTGCAGTGGTTGCTTGAAACGTTTAACATTTTGAGATTTTGTTATCCAGCTGCCTCTGGCGAGAGGCCTGACACCCATGTCAGCCAGAGGTAGGCTCCTTGCCCTTAGATGCAGGACCTCGTCGTGCCTGGAAGGCCTTCCTTTCAGCAGGGAAAGCCGGTGATGTGGAGGGAAAGAGCAATCCTGTAGGGAGAGCAACGGCTCTGAAAAGCTGTATCTTTGTAGAGAGAAGTCTACGTATCCTTACACTAATAAAGTACATAGCAGATGCAGACAGAGGCATTCCCATCTGATATTCCCTCCCCATTTTTATCCAGGAGGAATTTTTCAACAAGAGCAGGAGGCTGGGGATCTGACCTTTGGCCCAGACAGAGACAGCCACAGTGGTGGCGGCCCTGTCTGCTTCCCGAGGCGGCCCTGCTCACTGCGCACGGCATGCTGACTCCCGCAGCCTGGCCGCCTCCCTCACCCTCTCTTTGAATCTAGTCCTCCCACGTCTTCGGCATGTAACATGCTTTGTGTTCTTCTCTCATTATCTCATTGCCTGTCATTAATGTATTTTAGACGAAAATTATCAAAGCTTCACAAGGAAAGAGTAAATTTGTTTTCAAAACTAATTCCCAGTTCTATTAAAAAATGAAAAAAGCAGAAATTATGAAAGCAGGTATCAGAAAGATATGATTTTAATAATTATAAGTCCATAAATGTGAATAATACTTTCTGGCTGGCACAAAACTGTGGCATTTCTGTGAAAAGAGGGACATAAACAGGTCCAGAAGCGGCTGTGCAGTGGCCCTATGACCACACTGATTTCTGGGAAACAAAAGAAAAATGTTTCACTCATACAGATTTTCAGTAGTATTTCACTTTAAATATATTAAAAAGAACAGAGTATATTTCTAGTAACATTTTAATGATATATTCAGAGTCTAAATTACCTTTCAGAGTTGAGTTTCTTTCATATTTAGAAATGATAAATGAAACCTTTGCAATAATGACTCTACTGAAACATAAATGTTCACTGTATAAAGTTCAAGTGACATAGAATGTTCTTAGGGTAAAACATATGCTAAAGCCATGAAGTAGATCAGAGCACAGTTCTAAGGACTGAAGTGTTAAGATTATGCTCTCTGACCCCAAATGGAAATAGATCTACTTTACTATCATGTATTTTATATACTATGATACATTTAATATACATACATATTTAAAACTATGTAGTTAAAACATGATCAGAAAGTGCTAAAACTACTAGGTGAAAGGTTGATAAAGAATAAGATATGGATATAACCTCAAATGATCTCCCCCTGCTTAGTCACTGGTTCCAAAAAAAACTATTGAATTTGAACTGGTGAATCTTGGCCAAGAGCACACAGTCAGGTTACCAAAGTGAACACGTCCCAGGACAGAAGCGAGAAACACTGTGTCCTCTTAAACCGCACCAAGCGGGACACAGCAAGAAGAAAGACTGACGCCACAATTTGCCAAGGAGACAGAGCAAGGAGGACCCTTCCTTGTCAAGATGAAAGTCAGTTGTTACAATTGCTTTGGAGAACCGAGTGACGGTATCTAAAGTTAAACTATTCTTTTATACCAGCAATTTCATTCCTCAGTACATATCCACTGAAAGATATATTTTACTGATGCAGATTCCCCTCCCCAACAACCCCAAATTAGAAATAATTCACGTCCAAGTGGACAAATTCAGAGAAAATTGCGCTGCAATACCATATCAGACAGTGTGATGATGAACTTCATAAGTATGGTGAGATATGTTAAAAATAGAAAAATCAGATATGATTTCATCATATACAATTTTAAAATCTGTACAATTAGTCTATAATATCAGAAGTCAAAGCAGTACTTACTTTGGGGCAGGAGAATGTTGTGGGTGGTGCCCGATGATGGTTTCCAGAGTGTTGACAATATGTCTTTATTTGATCTAGCTGGACACCTCATTGCACATGTATGTTGTATATATGCATGTGTCTGCTGTGTGTATTACAATACACAATAAGCAATCCAAGTAATCCACGTTAAAATGTTTAATCAAAACAAAAACCTCTGAACACAGACATAAATGAGTGTTTATGATTGGTATAACCTAACATTAGAAAGACATCATTCTTGTCAAAGTGGTCTATGAATTAAGTGCACTCACTAGCATGTTTCAACAGATATTTTTTTGAGGAAATGAGCAAATTGTTTCAAATACCAAATGGGAAAACAAAAGCCTATGAATAACACCAAAATGGAAGACTCATGCCAAGGTGTATGAAGACATTCCATAGCACTATTTTTTGGTAAGGAAACAAAATAAAACTGTATAGCTGTCATATGGGAGCAAAAAAACCATGGAATGCAAAATTGAGACCCAACTAGAGTACAGCTCAATATAGATAGAATACATCTATTACTGTCAGTGGATGAAAATATTATTTAGCAGACAGATTAATGAGATTAAATAGAGAAAAATTACATTGCAAAGAATGTAAACAAAATAAACTCCATATGGATTAAAATTCTATGTATGGTGGCTAAAAATGAAGACAACTGGAAAATATAAAAGAGAATATATTTATGGCATATAGTTTAGAAATACTGTATTGAGAAAAAGAAGAGACCAAGAAGACAGATTAGTCAGTTCTCAGTACAGAGAGATCCAGCAGGGGAGTTTGAATGGCTCGCAGGTGTGAGAACCAGCGGGTACCATGACCAGTAACCAAAATGCAGCAGTGAGATGCTCCCCCGGTTCAGCACACTAGACGCGCAGAAAGTTGAACGCTAAACAAATCTGGCTGGGGTGGAACAGAAGGGAAATCTCATGTGTGTTCTGGTGGCAAAGCAGTTGGACTCCAATAATCTGGAGTTCAATCCTAATGAGAAGAGCATTGTTTGCCTGATGGCGAAGATGTGCACAGAACAGTTCCACACGTGTGTGGGTGTGGGTGCCCCAGGGCTTCATTCAGCATGTCTGTAACTGAGTGGGAGTGGAAAATGAGGGGGAGATGGAGGACAGGGGGCCCGCGAAGACCGGAGATACCAGTGGGCGAGGAGACTGAATGACCCCGTGGGTGCATGTCCTGCACCTGCAATGCAGGTGAGAAAGGGAGAAATACAAAAATGAAATGAAACCCTCTTTACAAATGCTCCTTCTCTCCTTCTTTCAGACATGGCTTGCAGTAAGAGAGAAATCAAAGGAACGAAGCTTTTCATTTAATTATCTCTATGACTCGCAGAGGGAGAAAAACCTATTGGTATATGTACAAACTAGGCACTTTCCCTATGCAACCAAAACGAAAAACTTTCAACAGTTTTTTCATTTGGAATCTGGCTCTGGACTTCTTTTCATCACCAGGCTCTGCTGCCAGTAGTTCCATCAGTAGATGAGACTTCCTTTCCAGAGCTGTTAAGTTCAGGTGATTTATTATATTCTCCGGTGTAATAGCTATGAAATATGCTGAATACCTGTACTTATTTTATAAAATGGGAGGGAAATTTGAATCAAGTTAATTAAACATAGTACTTGGCATGCAGTAACCTCTCAATAAACATCGGGTTCTATTTTTGATCCTACTAAAAAAATGCCCTTACCTCCAGGATTTTTCTTAGTATTCTACCTCTGTCCAGGCGGATTTATTTGTTGTAATCTTCATGAATCCCTCAGACATCCAAGATTCTCACATATGCAACAATCTTCCTGAAAATTTTGTTTATTCATCCTCTCCCTCACACTTCTTGAAATCTATCTTTTTCCAACCAACTTTCTGAAAGCCAAATAAAGGGGAACTGTCATCTTTGGTTGATTTGTATAAAAAATAGGTTTTTCTGATGGTAGCATGTTTGAAAATGATTGAGTGAATCTGCTCCTACTAGAAAATACAGTTCCTAAAGAAGATAAGCATTATTACGGAAATGCCCATAAATATTATTCAATGCTGAAGGGCTCCATGTAGAACAACAGACCAGATGTTTTTCTGTTCCTTTGTGTGGTCCCTTCATGTTTCAAAGTTAAAATTGAAAGAAAAGCTTATAGGCTAGCTGAATCAAAAAGAACTAACAGTGCGAGGGTTTTCTCATATCCATCAGGGAGCTAAACTTAATAGATGGAGGAGTTGTTCTGTTTTCAAAAAAAAGTTCAACATCTTCAGACCCATGTAATACATGCATTGCGGGTGCATATATTAATGAGTAAACCCCTGAGGTAATGGTCTAACTTGCTGCGTGGGCCAGGCTGTGCAAAGACTGTTGATTCCTTTGGTAATGGCGCAGGGACCCTGAACTTTCTTGCTGCTCTGAAATTTGTCTGCATTTCTGCAAGTTTTGTATTTTAGGAGGCACTGTATTTATTCACGGAAGAGCACTGCTGGACATATCTGTCCTTGGACAGAGTGTATCGGGAATGAGCTATTGTGCTTACTCGTGAATAGCATTTCCTGAAGACCCTGCCTAGATAAACTGTCTGCTGGAACATCAGTAATGTGCTACATTTCAAATCTAATGAGTTTGCAGTTCTGAAAACATTGTTTGTGTAAGAGTATTTCAACAGGTGATATGTATTCCCTTTAAACACCCGGAGGATAGAATGCATTTATGTACTCTATGCGGTTTTCTTTGATACTGTTGTATAGCTACTCCTGTTCCTTAGAAACTGACTACTGACTTCCAACATAACGTCAACTTGATTCACTTTGGTAATAAGAATTTCTTGCAGCACCTTCAAGCTGCAGATCATTCGTTCTCCGTTGAACTCACCCCTGATCAGATTCTGCTTGGTGCACCACGCTGCACGCTCTCCGTGCTCCCTGTGCCCTAGACACTGCTGCCCTTGTCAGCCACAGGACGACAGCATACACCTTCTAAGAGCCAGCTTCTTCCCGGCGGACTGGCTCCCTTCCAGGCAGCCACCTGTCCTTGCTGCAGTGGACGCAGTCCTCACCTTAGCTGATCACACGCAGGGGACGACTGCAGAAGCTGAGCACACCACCGTCAGAGGCGGCTTTGCAGAAGACTCACACAAGGACTCGGGGAGCTGAGAAGTGAATCCGAGACTGATTGCCTTTCAGTGCCTTATGGCGAGAACTAAGCATAGCTGCAGCTTGGATTTTAGTCCTCATGGGACTGAAATAGCCAACGAGGGAATCCTGGTGGCGGATGGATGGCAGCGGCCGGCGAGCCGTCTTATTAGGGAGAACGGACGGTGGGGTGCAGGCACACAGGCCTTGTGACAATGTAATTCAAGGTCAAGAAACCCCGTCAATCATGTTTAAGGCACTGAAGTGTCTGGTGCGGTTAAGAGAGAGCAGCATTCTCAGGCCCAGGGCAAGACTGCTTTAAAGGTGGTCATTACGGGTGACCAGAGAGCTAGGATTATAAGCATCTTCATCTCTCCTCTCTACCTGGAGCTGAAACCACACAGTTCTTTATTAATTTTCCTGTCTCTTTAATGTCATTGTTTTCTACTGATGTGTAATGAGCAGCATATTTGCCTGAGTAGTTCAGGTTACAGGTTGAATTATCCACCCTCCCCTCATAAAAAGAAGATATTTTGAGGCCCTGACCCCCTGGACCTCAGAATGAGGCCTTATGTGGAGATAGGGTTACTGCCGAGGTAATTAGTTAGGATGAGGTCACCCTGGAGTAGGCTGCATTTGTACTCCAGTGTGACAGGTGTCTTCATAGGACAATGTGAAGATGCTGACTGGAGGAAGATGGACTTGTAAAGACCGAGGCCGTGTGTACAAGCCAAGGGCCACTTGAGGCTTCCAGAATCTGGTGGAGATGAGGAGAGACCCTCTACTACAGGCTTCAGAGGGCGCCTGACCCTACAAACACCTCATGCCCAAATTCAAGTCTCCAGAATTACGTGAGAATGAAATTCTGTTGTTTAAGGTGCACACTGTGTGGCATTTTTGCTGTGGAAGCCTTACGAAACTAATCCATTCGGTAAAGGATAAATCTTTACATTCGGTAAATGTTTACATTTGCATCTCTATCCAGGACCTGGCCCAGCAATTCCCACATGAAGGGTGCTTTGGATAAACCAGTCGATATCTACCTGCCTTTCTCTAGATTTTGCATTCCATGAAGCCCCAAACTGTGCATAGCTCATTTCAGTTGCCTTAAGAGAAAGTGTCCTTCGCAGAGTTCACTTCGTGGAAACATGAAGGATCCTAGGTTTGGTGCTTTTAGTACAATTTATTTATATTCCAGTGAAGCACCGGGCAAGATAACGGAAAGAGTGTGACCCAGGAAATGTGGAAGCAGTCTATTTACATTCGTCCTCCCTGAGTTTTATCTCCAGCTCACTGACAATGTCCTCTTTATTACTGTTACTGAAATACTGGAAAAGCGAAAGCAGGTCCACACAGGGGCTGCTCACCTCTGTGAGGGTATGCAGGGCCCCCAGGGTGCAGCGGGCTGCTCCCTGGTGAGCGCTACGCTCTGCCAAGGTTTGGTTCATGTTAGCAAACTCAGCTGCTTCCTGAGCTCTTCCCTCACCTCCGTCAAGCATCTTCCAACAAGACAGCAGCAGACAGCCTGCTTACTGCTCCAGCTACTGGCAGTCTTAGCACTGCGGGGAAGCTCACCTTAGAGAGTTTATGACTTTATAATGATAAAGGGAATAAGAGAAAATCATCAAAAACCAGGCAGTACAACCTGGGCTGGAATGATCAGTACAGAAGCTCTGACACTGCCGTTACTGTAAACACGTCCCCGCTTCGTGGGCAGATGTTTCACTTAAATAAACGTAATCAGGATTTGTGAAGATTCACCTTGGCAGAAGCTAAAACTCATGAATATGCACTAATCTCCCCGTGTCCTACTTGCTCTTCCAGCTGCTCGGGAATACGTCGGCGAGGCTGTGCTGCGGGCAGCAGCGCACAGCATGAGGAGCCACGTGTTGCTCCTAATTCCTTCACGGCTCCACACACCGGAGAGCGTGCACTTTTCCATTTATATCCCCATGCACCATACACCAGGCCTGAATACCTCTGCGTTCCATTTCACGGTTCTCTGTCACCCCTGCAAAGAAAAGTTGGTGCTTGCAGAGAGCTAATAGCAATTTCACATTCTAGTCACCTTACCTTTGGGTTCTCGGCCACATGTAGGCCGCAGTATCATTTCAGTTATGAAAAGCTGAATTTGTAGTAAGGTAGGAGTGAGGCTGGCGTAACCTCCCAGAACTTGAGAGCAGGGTGTGGACAGGATGCAGAAAAAACCAGCTCCTCCTCCCTCTCCCTTCTCGGCTATCGGTTTCCCACTGATACCCACCTCTCTGATCATCTCACCTGTAGAGCTTCAGCTGACCTCTTGCTCCCAACTCTCTGCCCGTTTTTACTTCGAAGGACCACTACTGTCTAACACTAATGTGTGTCTTCATTCAGTTCCCGAGGGTGTCGGTGTGAACATTTCACCTCTCTGGCATGGGCAAAAGTCCACCCCGCTGTCCAAAGAGGTGAGAGGACAGCTGTGGCCCAATGCTTCACCATTCTGTGGATAAGAGGCAGATCTGAGGCAGATAATGCTTCCAAAATATGCTTCAAAGAGAGCTCTAACGATACTTAGCAAAAGTCACCCTTCCTACTTGCAAAGTATTATAAACGTAAGTTCTACCTTGCCTCTTCCTTGATCATACCATTTAAGTCATCCAGAAACTGCTTCACCATTCTGCCAGAATAGTTTCTAATATCTGGAAAAATGAATACATATATTGACCTATAAATCTATGAGTAAGATATTACTTCACTTGATAATTAGCAGTGATGTACTATCTCTGTAAAGTAGGCGAAGGAATTCCCATATTTGACAATCAGATATAATTCTTCTCATACATAAGTTTTCCGGTCTTGCTTCTACAAAAAAAAAAAAAAAAAAAACAAAAAAAAAACACCACTGTTTATTTGACAGTTCCTGGTCAAGTTAGTTCTTTAGACAACTAAATTCTGGTATAGATTAGATTTTTCTCCATAAAATTTTCCTGTGGTGTCATTGTTAAACTTGGTCTCCTAAGTACACGACAAGCACAAGGTAAAAACAATGTTGTCCTTCATTCAGTTGCTTTGCCCCTGGAATCACCAAGCCATCTGCTCGGATGCTGGAACCGTGATTCATCTTGATCCACATGCTTCACTCAGAGACAAAGGCAGAAGTGCACTAAATTATTTATTAATTTACAGAGATGCAGGGTATTTGCACGTGAAAACTCAAATGTGAGATTTGTCTGTAGACGTTAGAACGTAACGCACTAAAATACTCTACACAAGTAAGAACAATGGGCATATTATGCTTCCTCAAGTGTTTGGTAGTGATTCTGACTTAGTATGAATTCATACTGACAGCTGACACATAGAAAACCTATACATACAATACATATAATACAGCTTCCTTTAAATCATTTTATCTGTTTAGTATAGTGCCTAACAGCCAGCAGAGACCTAATATTTGCTGCATGGATGCAGATGAATAATTTTAGAGTATAATAGACATCGCATAAAGAAAAGAAAGTAATGGCAAATTCCCATTTAAAATGCACTACATGGTCATAAAAGCAACCAGGCCAACTGTAGCATCCACGCGGACTGGAGCTCGGCACAGGCTCAGCCGTTAGCAGGGCGCAGACGCAGACCTTCATCCTGGGGCCCGGAGGAGGCGCATGCGCAAGGCCAGTGGCGGCGGAGACTTGCGCAGGGCTCTGTTCACACCCACAGTGGACCCCGAAGTCACATCGCTGTAACTGAATACTACACCCAGCTCCTTAGGAAGGGAAGAGGGCTTCGTTTTGGCTCCCGATTCGGGGAGATTGCGGTCCCCGGGAGGGGTTCCCATTGCCTGGCGGTGGAGGACATACACACCCGCAGTAACTCATTCATACCCTAGGGCACAGAGGGCTTTGGGAGGCTGGGGTCCCACGGTCCCCTCCCGGGGCTCGGCCCCCAGCGACCCCAGGACTTCTATTCGGCTGCACCTTTCACAGATTTCAGCATCTCCCAATACTCCGCCCGAGGACCGAGCCTTTCACACAGGGCCTTGGGGATACTCCTGCTGCTCAGAACCAGCCGGAGTCCAGGGCTGCACTCTGAGACAGGAAGTATAGTTTTGGCCCCAGAGGTCAGGATGTCCGAGCTCAGTGCGGAATGACATCAGCAACAGCCCCTTCCAGCAAAGAAAGGGCAGCAGCTGCAGGAGAGGAGGCGCAGATCTTTGAGAACCAGGTCTGAAGCAAAGCCATGTTCCTGGGGAAGCTTTGAAAATCCGTCCAGCTTAGTAACCCGAAGGTGAGGCTCTGTAGTTGTCAAGCTGATTGAAAATCAGATAGCCGCAGAGAGAAAGCAGGAAAACTGCACAAAGCTCTCCAGATAGAGTCATGAAACAGCACCTTGGAGATTATTATTTATCTTCATTTTTTTGTGGCTTCTATTCAGAGAGAGAGACAGACAACAGAGAGTTGAGCGTTATCTAGGCATTTCTTGACAAATATTTAAGTAACTGACCAAAGCACAATAAACAACGTATTTTTCTTGGAGGTATAACTTTAGATCTGTCATGAAGAGAGAGATGAGTAGAAGGAGCTGGCAGGTGGCCATGGGCTATACTAGAAAAAGCATCAGGCAAAGGATCCTGGTTTTTGCATCCTCAGTACCCCAACTCCTGGAGCTTCAGTTGACTGATACTAAAATACTACATTCAGTCTAGATGATTCCTAAGTCTGTAGTTTTTAAAATCTGGAATTTCAGGACTTGAAACTTCACTGGCTGCCCTTTTAAAAGAAAAAAATCTGTCTGAGTGTGGTGATGCATGACTGTCATCCCAGCTTTTGGGAGGCTGAGGCAGAAGGATCGCTGCCAGTCTGAGGCCAGCCTGGACTACATAATGAGCTCAAGGCTGTCTTGAACTGTGTAATGAGACCCTGTCTCAAAAAACAAATAACAAAAACAAAAGATAAAAAATCTGGCCATTCATGACCTGCATTATGTTGAATCCTAACTAGGTAAATTTCTAGGAAGGTGGGGCCAATTAAGCTCCAGGGCTCCTTTCTTATGTGAAACACTTAGGGGTGGGAGCTGGTCCTGGTACAGCTTTCCTAGGTGGAAGAGGAGATCAGATTGCAATTGGGGAGCATAACTGGGAACAGTTTGGTAAACTGATAAAGAGTTTTCTTATTTCCTCTAGCAAATGCTTTCCAAACCATTAGCAGAGTCTATTCCACCTCGCACTGAGCTTGGGGAACCCAGGCCTATCCAGCTTTATGCTGCACTGTGACCCCAGGAGATTGTGCACTCTGACTGCAGCCTGCCCGTTCCTACCTCTGAGGCCCTGGACTCCATTCTTGATTGCCTGCATTTTCTCGAGCACCGTTGTCTGTGTAGGAGAACTGGTCACATACACTTCCGCGTAATAGGAAGAATTTCTTACGCTGATGAGCTTTCCAGAGTGATCAGTGGAACAGTAACAGCTTTCTCAAGGAGCGCCTGGGTTGCCACTACTACACAAACTTGATTTTAGTTTGACAGCTCTTTCCCCGGCTGCATTTCTGAGCAGGGTATCATCATCGCTACACATCTGTCCAAAAATTATAATGGCACATCACATTCGTGTCTGTCCAGCCCCTCTTACTACATAGTTCAATAAATGACCCATCAATTCTACTTTGCAAAAGTCAGGACAGAAGTAAGTGAATAGAGTGAGCAGTCGTTTCAGGAATAAGTTGCAGAGCTTGACTGGAATGTGATGCTTCGTAACATTTTTTCTTGTGCAATATATACTGTTTCCCAGTTCTGAAATCTGAACTTCATAAGACAGGCCTTACTTTTCCTCTTGCACTACTAAAGCACTTTTTTCATTGCACCACTTTTTTTCAGAGATTACTGCCCTTTAAATACCAAGTAATTCCATGTTGTCAAACGATTTCTTTTAGTTTAAATCCTACAAAGTCAATCTTTAGTTTGTTCTTCATATTATTGAAGAGCACATACTGGGAAAGATTTATTTAAAGTCTCTTTTATATGGCTTTGTTAAAAAGTATTGTGCTTGGAAAATTTGATTATTCACGTAAAGAAAGAAAAGCTCATGAAGTCTTGTCACCTATCAGAAGAATATTATGGCCACCACCTCTAAGGGAACAGTTCTGCCTTTAGGATGTAAGCTATGACACTTAGAAGTTTAACATTTTGTATCTGCGGATTTTTAATTTAGGTCAAGATTTTTATAATATTCAAGGAAGAACAAAGGTTATTTTGGGGAACTGATGTGCCCCGCAATGGCCCAGAAATGTCCTTTCTTAAGTTATTGCTGAATTCCTCCCCCCTCAGCTACCCCTTTAGATGGAATGATTTGGTTTATAGAATAAATGACCACAGTGTCCTGGGGGAATATTTAAACTGCATTCTTAAGCAAATCCAAGAGAATGTATTAAATTGCATCTGAGATCAGCGTGCCCCATGTCTTAATGGTCCCTTATAAGAAGGGTGAATATAAATAGGACAGGCAATCAAAGAGTAGTCTTGCGAATATAAAGGCAAACACTGCCAACTCACCACCACAAGTTAAAGGAGACACATGGGACAGATTCTGCTCACAGACCATGTTAACACTTTGGTCCCAGAATTCTTGACTCCATACCCATGGGGTAATAACTTTCTGTGGTTTAGTCATCAAGTTTCTGTTATTTTGTCATAGTAGGCTAACAAAGTAATACAAACTAATAATTATGTTCATTGTCCTTAACTAAATTCTGTTAGTTAAGGCAAACTTTTCTAAAATACAAAGTATAGGTTTTCACTGAAAACAATGAGCAACACGTAAGATCATCTTGCTTATGTTCCCTTTCTTCTGTTCTTCTGGTTCTTTGCCATTTTTATGTTAGCATCTCTGGTATGAGAGAAACATACCTGTTTATACCTTTCAAACATGAACTTGTAATTGGATTTCACCACACACCAGTAATTTATCCCCTGAACAAAGAAATGAAAAGAGTCATTACTTGCTTTCTCATGTCTGGAGGCGTCCCAGGCACCCCGAGTCTGCCGGCTATGGCCATGCTCTGGGAGGACCAGGCTACACACCTTCCCAAACACTTGGTGCCATCTTGACTGCAGGGAGGGCTCAGGAAGAACACTGCAATGAAGCTGAAAGGATGGAGGCCACTGACATTTAGTGGGCAGGATTTAGAAGTGACTAGCGTTCCCTAACGCACACGTATTCTTGCTGAGAACACCAATGCAGACGAATGTCTTCCTCAGTCACAGCCTGGGTTGGCAGTTCCTCTGCATTTCACTGTGATGTGTAACAGAATGACTACCGAGGTGTATGTATACCCTTTGGGTCCTTCCAAGTCTTGACAAATGTGGAATGTGAATGTTACAGAAAAGTGGTTACGTGATCCACAGCTGTTTCTGGTTGGAGTATGGATGGGAAAACGCTGATGCTAGAGAAAATATTCCTGATAAGACCAGGTTCACTTGCACAGAGATACACATATTTTGGAAGACAACAAGGAAAAAGTGACTTGACATTCACCTTTGGCATGATTGCTTTTTAAAACAACCTCAAACATATAAGCAACAAAGCAGAAATAAGCCAAAGAGGTGGGTAACTGCATCAGCTAAGAGGTTCTGCACTACAAATAAACAACGCACAAAGTGAAAATGCAGTGTATGCAATGTGAAAAAAAGTTTTCATGTCGTATACCTGACGGAGGCAAATATCTAATGCATATAAAGAATGAATACAACTTAATAGCAAAAACACATAATACAAGTAGAAATGAGCAAAGGACCTGGATAGGCATTTTCCCAAAAGAGACACAAAAAGCATGAAAAGGCAGTCAGTATCACTAATTACTGATAAATGCAAGTTAAAGCCACACTGAGATAGATCTCACACCTGTTAGGATGAGGATTATTAAAACGTCAAAAGAGAACAAGTGCAGCTGAGCATGTAGACGAAGAGACCTCTTTGTGGGAAATGTAACTGGCTGCTACCATTACAGAACCAGCATGAAGACTCCTCAAAAAATTAAAAATTAAACTGTCATATGATTCAGAAATTTCTCTTCTGGATATAAATACAAAAGAAATGAAATCAGGATGTCAAAAAAATCTGCATTTCCATGTTCCTTGTAGCATCATTCCCAACAGCCAAGGCTGGCTTGGATTCACCATGTAGCCCAGGCTGATTTTGAACTGCAGCGATCCTCCTGCCTCAGCCTCCAGAGTGCTGGGATTTCAGGTGTGTGCACCACTATGAGCAGCAGAAAAAAAATTTTTAAGTAAAGGTCAAATAAAGGCTTTTGGGGACGTACACACGCAACAGAGAGCTGTGTAAATTGGTAACACAGCTTGCATGATTTGTTAAAGGAAGTCCTCCAGGCAGTAGAAAATTAATACCAGATGGAAATTTGGATCTACACAAATAAATGAAGAGTTGCAGAAATAGTAAATATGTGTAAGTATACAATGTAGTTTTAAAAATATATTTTTAAAAAAGCATTGTTTAAAGCAAGCATAGCAATGATACATTGTGGGACTTACAATACGCAGAGGTAAAAGGCGTGTCAGTAGAATGAAAGCCTGGCAGGAAATGAATGGACGTACCCCGAGGTAAGGGTCCTTTAACGGCGCTGTATAATATTATGGAAATGAAGCAAGAAGACATGTGCCATCAAATTAAAATTACATAAAATGTAATTAGAAATGAGAAATTAGAAAATATTACATTAAACAGCATAAGAGAGAAGACCTATCAATAGCTCAAAGTGCACACAAAGATTTTGTTGTATAGTAAATATTGCATTTGAGATCAGTGAGTAAAAGAAACATCCTCCAGTCAATACTGTTTTTATATAGATCATTTTTAAATTAAATCATTTTTAGATCATTTTTAAATTAAATGATGCTTCTGTTTTTTTAAAGGTAAATTATTCCAGATGTGCATTCAAGGCTAAATATAATAATTTAAATCATGTGCACAGTAAACAAAATATGGGTGAGGATTTATATAGTCTAATGAGAACAATATGTAACCATAACAACACAGCAACTGAAAATAAAACAATTCCTAAATTTAAGATCAAAAATAAATGAAATTGGGCATGCCTGTAATCCCAGCACCTGGGAGGCTAAGGCATCCTAGTCTACAAAGTGAGTTCAAGGCCAACCTGAACTACATAGCGAGACCCTGTCTCAAATAAATAAATAAATGACAAAGTTTTCACTATTAATTGCTTAAGTCATGAATGCCTGACAATTAAATCCTTAATATGGTGACTCCTTAGGAAAAAAATAAAAAGAGGAACGTACCACTGAAAAAATAGACAACTTATTTGTACACATATAAATAATGTACAAATAGATATACAGAGTAAAAATGTTCAACTTTAATAGTAAGCTAAACATCAAATTGAGAAAACATTTGTATGCTGTGGAGATTTTATTCGTTTTTGTGAGAATGCAATGAAAAAGTGACTGTCACGCAGAACTGGTAAGTTAGTGGATGCAACTTTCTCCCAATTTGCCTGAAAGGAAAGTTGGAAATATTTATCAAACTTATCATCAATGTGCTCATTAAAATATGTGTTGGAAATAAAATATATTTTATGAAGAAATAATGATGAAACAATGTTTTTAAATACATTAATAAATGACAAAGATCAGATGACAAAAGTATACATATAGTGTTTCTTATAAATGTGTACATTTGTGTGCAGAAAAATTGTGAAACATATGAAAGAACAGTTCAAAAGCTACTTGTAAGTGGTTTTGTGAATTTTTTGTTTAATGTGCTTTTATTTTATATTTAGAAAAACAACAAAATAAAATAAATGTATTTTTTTTCCTGAGTAGGTCTAGGACAAAGCAATGAGGCTTGGGGAGTAAACACACTCTGCGGTGATTTCTGGGGGTGAGGTGTTTGCATTTTCAATGTGACAGGTCAAGCACACCTGCACGATTGCCCTTCAAGACACCGAGCAGGTCAGTTTCAACATAACATCTTTCCCAGGGCGATTTTTCCTTAAAATCGTTAACCACAGTTATACACGCTACTATGGCCCTCTTTGGGCAAAGTGTGAACTTCAATTACGCATTTTAAAAATTAATTAATAAATCACAGACTTGTTGCAAAAGAGCAATTCTTTAAATATGAAAGTAGATTGACAACATTGCTATTACCAAGGCATTTCATCCCCAAAGTGAACAGTCAGCTGTTTGGTGTTGCATTCTCTTCTGACCTGATCCCCTGTGAAGCACTCTCAGCCAATGCGAATCCAAATGAGCAACAACCAGTGCACATGCGCGAGACTGGAGGGGTGGGGAGGGGCCAGGCTACGGGTCCTGAGGTGACTCTGTGCTTGGGCACCAAACTGGCACAATCCGACTTGCTACTTTTGAAAATGCATTTTAAATTTTAAAAAGCTCAGAGGGTCAGGGTCAGCACACCTGCTGGGAATGGAACTCACGCTGGTGGGACCAAGGCGAAGGCAGCAGAGAGGCAGGGGAGCAGCTGATCCTCCGGTTGGCGGTGCTGGCGGCTCTGACCGGGCTGCGACCCCAGGGACAGTCCGCGGGGCAGGGTGTGTGGTGGCTCTGCAGCAGGACATGACGGGGATTGGACAGGACTCTATAGAATGGATAAGTAAACGCTTCCATTTCATGGAAAATTACTCAGATGGAAAGAACCGCATTCGATAATTTTAAGCTTGTATATTTTTGTTTGCTCACAGTATTCTTTCTTTCTTTTTCTCTCCTCTTTGGGGAGTGGTGCTGGGGGTGGAACACAGGCCCTAATGTGCCACTAAGCTAAACCCTAGAAGCAAGGTAGTCTTTTCTTTTACATTGCCGTCATTGAAGCTTTATATGAAGTATAAAAAAAGTCATATGTTACAGCTTGTGTCTAGCACAGGGTCTCCTGTGGTCATAGGTGGGGAGTTTTGAAGGTGGCTGGATTAGAATGTGTGAATGTGGATTAAGGGTGTGATATGGGATTAAGGGTGTGTGATAACTAAGTGGGTTTAGCCTAGTTCTGCCTGTGGATAATGGAAGCCCCATGCTGGGTGTGGTGGCACCAATCCATAGGCTTATAGTTTGGATGGAATATGAAGGAAGAGAGGGGATGTGGGCTGCCGCTGCTCCCTGCCTCCTGCCTGCCATACCGTGGACTGTTTCTGTTCTGTGATGCCCCTCTGCCATGCCACCCATGCCACTCCCAAAAAGGGCCCAGCTGAGTGTGGACTGAAACTTCTACAAACTATGGGCTGAAATAAACTTTTCCTCCTTTAACTTTGTGTGGTGGGTATTTTTGTCTCAGCAACAATAAAAGTAACTAAGATACTTGATTGTTATATTTTCCAAAAGGCTGGCTCAACAGGTCTCAGGAAGGGATGTTTCTACGGCCAGTCTGGTAGGGAAACTGCATGTGCTCTCTGCCTTTGTCTCTGTTCTGACTTCTGGGAGGATAAGCACATTATAAATGCTGTCAGCTCCTTTCATTTCCATCAACTAAAGTTGAATGGCATCCAGTGATTGCGTTAGCTGAGATTCTGCGGGGGTTTGACCTTGGGATTTCCAACTTTGTGACTGTATTCTTCTCTGCAATCTTTGTTAGCCTGTCTTGGAGAATTCATGTTGCTGTCAAGAGAAAATTGCTCTTAGTTCTTTCACGTGTCAGAATCCTGTCATCGCACCAGTGTGGCCCACAGTGACTCACTGAGAGATGAGGCTTCTGACTTTACCGGCACTCACTTTCCTTTGAACTATCTAAGCCCGTGCATCTCTCCCACCTCTTCATGAGCCGGTGTCACCGTGGGTATTGTCACTTGATTGCTAGAATGCAGAACGTGAGCCATTTTTCTCTTCTGCTTATTAAGATGATGATGATTCTGCAACACCAGTTTGTCAATGCACAAAGGTTTTGTTGAACATGCTCTTAAGGAGTGGGAGAGTTAACATTCCTATTTAAAATAAATAAAGCAACGGATTGATTGCTTGAAGAATTAGGGTTGTTTTTCTTAGGGACTCTCTGGGGACTTTTTGAAAAAACTGGCTAGGGAAGAGAAGTTTAACATCACCTTGAAGGCTCAATAAATATAAAGCCATCTAGTCCCTTTGACAGAGCCTCTCCAGACAGTGCGTGGCTCTCCCTGCACCGGAAGTGCTGCTCTTGGAAGAAGCCCAGACCCCTTCCATGCCTGCTGCAGCCAGTGGTCCAGTCAGTGCCAAGTAGTGTGCACGCCGCGTTTAGAGGTAAGAAGCAAACAGGCAGATGTGTGCAACCGTAATGAACCTTTCTGAGGTATCAGATGCCTTTACATCACTCCTCACTCACAGCAAGAAGAAAACATCCCGTCAACTCAATTTGGTACACTCGTGAGAACGAGGAGGCCCCTTTGGAGCAGGACTATGTACAGCTCAGTTGGCACAGCTTCACGGAGAGCATCCGGGCTGAGTCCCTCGTGCTGGCTGTGCTTTGGCACAGCAGTGGACTGCCAGCTGAGCCCCAGCTCTGCCACCCCCGGCAGAGGGACCCGGGAGGGAGTGGAGCACTGCAGGTGCACCCTGCTTTCATCAGGTGCAACATCTCTAAGGGTACCACGGCATGATTCTACTGCATTTATTGCTGGCAGCTTTACTAGATGAAGATAAAGGGAATGCATCGGTCTAGGGCCTTTATGGCATGAATCTGGTCATCTTTCCTCCCAGACTGGAATGCACAGCCAGAGAGATCCATGTTCTCTTCACTCTCCTATGGCTGGTGTGCCCAGGACATTCGGGAAACTTGTGTGGGAAACTCACTGGCTGTGCAAAGCACACACTGTGCAAGAATTACAATCCATGGTTGGAAAAATGAAGTAAGCAAAAGTTTTACATTTCTTGAACTGCCCTCACACTCAGAAAGTCAGGAAAACAAAATGATTGCATTCATCTAGAAAAAGAAGTGACTGTAATAACAATTGTATTCCTAAAAAAACAAAAAGCAGAAAAGAAACTACCCAAATACTGAGGAAGGCAGCTCCTGAGAGAGGGAGGGGAAACCGCAAATAACCGTGATTTTCCTGATGAGAGGGTCACACTACAGACGGGCGGAGAAAGCTTCAAATTATGGCTTTCAGATATTTTTGTTTGGGATGGGAAGACATGAAGGATGTCTTTGTTCTCATAGTATCTACCTAAAAAGCAAATCGTGCGGCGGTTCTCCTAGGGGCCTGGGAAGAGTAGTTGCTTCTCCTTCTGGCTACCACGTCCTTGACCCAGCATTGAGGGGGAGCTGGGTTCTTCTGGCTTGAGGAAGCCAACGATAGCCACAGATTCCCTGTGCAGCAACATTGCAGTAGCAGCTTAAAATCAGCCAAGGCAGGGGCATTTACACAAAGGAAACTGGAAAACGCTCAGGCCAGCTCTCCCCCACCCCCGCTGTACTAATTTCTCAGCTCTGCCCTGCTCCTGCAAACTTTGACTCATCTACTGCAGCTCACCCCCAGCCCCTCACATTCCACACTTCCTGCATGCGTAGTGAGCACTAATTTCACTTTCTACCAGATCCCAAGGCCAGGCCCTTGACCCACTTAGCTCCAATAACTCCATGATTGTAGTTTGAGGGAAGAGAGTTGGACAAGAACTCGAATTGCATAGAATCTATAAACAGATAGCAAATGAGAGCTGGACTTGGTGACACATGCCTGTAATCCCCGCACTGAGGAGGCTGAGACAGGAAGACCACCATGAATTCATGGCCAGCCTGGGCTACAAAGTGAGACCTTTCTTAAAAAAAAAAAAAAAAGGACAATAGTAAAAGAGAGAGTCTCACTGATAGGTGTGTTATAAAGGCTCAGTAAACACAGACTGAACTAAACTAAATACTAGCTTTCTCCATCTGATTTGGTCAATGCACACTTCTCCAGGATTACCCAGCTCCAGAATTTCAAGGGGTCCATCTATCTTCAGTAAAATTATTTCACTGTGCAGATAAAACATACCTGTAAGATAGGAAAGGGCACATTTTATAATCCTCATCTGTAAAAATTCAGATGAAGCACAGAAAAATTAAATTATTTGCTATATTCACAATGAGTTCATCTTAACTACAACTAAAGATCATCACTTCGTAATGTTTTACAAAATGTCTCCATTTCAATGAGATATCTGGAGTAAGAAAATATAAGCTCTGTTTCTGTGCAATACTACTAATATTTTGAAAAAGCAGCATATGTATGGTTTTCTCTTGTAGGCATATCATGTTCAAATAAACAAATGTCAATGAGAGAAAAGTGAACAAGATTGAAAATTCAAATTTGAACATTGTTATTAATATTGAAAACAGTAACTATCCTGAAACACATAATTCTACAAGAGTCTTAGGAATTTTCAGTTTGACACACATGTTCCTATAACATGTCTTTATATCTGCATATTCTCTTACAATTTCAAAATGCTCTAATCTTTGTAGTCTTGTTTTTATTTTCACAATATTACTGGGTAGCAATGAGTATTATTCTATTTAGCTGCAGACTGAGAGACTGTCAGTTGCTCAAAGACATAACTAGCTTAGGTAAATGGCTTCTAATATGTCTTTCTTTAAAATTGCCTGTTCAAAGTGAGGGGAAGTACCTTAAGGGGAATTAATGGCTGTGTGTGTTTTATTATAATGTATTTAAAATATTGAAACATTCAATGTATATTTCCATCACTCCTTGTGGATAGATAGATAATGTAGAGTTGCTGAGAAACTTTATTCAAGGAGTTAAATTTTACTCTTAAAATTTTACCCACAAACCTAAGCTTCATGTCACAATGAAAAGAAAATCTCTTGAATACTAATTTCCTATTAAAGTGTAGCTAAGAGTTTTAAGTCAAATCGAATACTACTTCTTTAGTGCAAATTTCATTAGCATCTCTACGAACTTCCACTTTCTATTTTTTAAAATGGAACTGTATATAGCTTATTCCACAGAATTGCCTAGAGGCCTGTCTCTAACTTTGATGAGTTAGGACTAGCAGCTCACTGGGGTGACAGGTCCCCTGACTGTCGATATCAAACCCACCTGTCCTCCACTGCACAGACCCTGCGCTGGTCAAAGTTTGTCCTGGAACCTGGCACACAAAAGGTCCTGAGTTAGTTCCCCTTGGTAAGCTCAAAATAATGAGACTTTGCCATGTGACAAAAGCTCATGAATGTGACAGAGCCTAGATGACGTTATTTTGTCACTTGTAGTGGATTGACAACTGGTAGTCAACTTATAACACACACACACACACACACACACACACACACCCGCTGAACTGAGTAACATGGTGCTGGGTGTGGGAGGCCCACCTGAGGATTGTTGCCAGCAGCATAAGAGGGAAAATTGGAAAAAAAGCAAAGCTGTTGGGAGCAGAGAAAGGCTGTTGGAGCTGGTGGAAGCTGTAAGGAGCTGTTGGTTCTGTTGGAGGAGCTCGTCATGCTGGCTTTCCTGATGAACTCGGCTGTTTTCATCCTGCAAGGAGCTCAGGACCTCGCTGGCACTGAGAATAGCTTCAGTTCACTTTAGGGGAGCTCTGGTCCTCACTTGTGCATTGCTTCCTGGCTCCAGAGGGGAAGATGGTGCACTGCTGGTCTCCTGGAGAAGCTTGCTGCATTGACTTTCCTGATGGGAACTCGGCTATCTTGATCATCAGAGGAGCTCGGGACCTCACTGTCGCTGAGGACGGCTGTGGTACCTTTCAGGGGAGCGCTGCTTCTTACTTTGAGCATCGCTTCCTGACTCCAGTGTAGATCCCTCAGCCTGCTAGCACAGATCTTTCATCCCACTGGCACAGACTTCCTAGATTCCACCACTGAGCTTTGGGCCTTCCCAGTGCAGATCCATGAAACAGGCCTGCATGAGATATTGTTATGGGCTCTAGGCCTCCAGTTGGATTCATGGGAGGCAATCTTATGAGCTCTAAGTCTTAAGCTGGACTCATGCAGGACATTATCATGGGGTCCAGGCCCTCAGTGGGATTCTTGGTCTCAGTGTGTGGACAGATTTCCTGCACTCTCTTGTGTATCATTCTTTGGGTGACTATTATAAATCATCATATAAAATATGTGTCCTGCATTCTATTGTGTTCCCTTGCAAAAATATCTCCAAAACCAACACATCACTGTTTCATTCTAGTGCAACTCATTAGCCCACAATTTACCATTCACCTCTATTTTCTAGGGGCGGGGAAATTCAGTGATCAGTTGTAGGAAATTATGTCACAAATGCTGTTAGTCCTAAGAACAGACCATACCCATTAGGAAAATATCCAAAGGCTTAAAGAAACAGGAACCTTGAGCAACAAAACCGCTTTGTCATATACCGTCATTGTTCAGAATGCACCCTATGGCTGGTTAGCCTCCACTCTGACAGGCACCATACATGTTCTGGATACTTTCACAGTGAAGGGACCTTCAGCTGTTCTGTGCCCCGCTGACTAATTAATGCACAAGTGGCCTGACATGCCCGTAGTATCTCTGCATGTGATTAACAAGGCTCTCCTCTTTCGCAGGTTGTCCAGCTCTCGCAGCAATCCAGCAGGGAAGAGCGGCTGTGGTTGCTCTATTCTCTTTTGACCCATCCCAATTCTGAATTTTGGTGTGTTTGCTCAGAGAGCCCTTACAAGGGTTCTTTTTGGTCATATAAATTTAGTGGTAATATTTTCTACTTTATTTCTTACACTGGATGGTAGACATAAAAGTATTAATGAAATTATTCTCTTATCTTACAATTATTTCATCATTATTATAGTCATTAAAGCAAGACTTAATAAGTGATCTTTTAAAAACACTGAAGACTGAAAAATGTAATTTAAAAATCAAGTGTATACTTAGATATTTTATTTTATTCTACAGAGAAAAAAAGGTGAACATAACAATGAAACTGAGTTACCAAAAAAGAGGTTTTTTTTTGAGACCTCTCCCCTGACTCCGATGACTATGAACAGAGCTCAAATTTTCAGCTCACAGTTTACAACTCCTCTCTCAGCTCTTACACATCTAGTTTTGACCACACCAGACATCTTTCTGTTTGGTCAAGTGACCCCTGAAGACAGGCCCTGAGACACAGCTCCCATCCTTGCAGCTGGCCCGGTAGGCCACAGGAAGTACAAACCTCAGAACTGTGCCCAGTGGAAGACCAGATTCTTCCCAAAACATAATCTACTTCTGGTGTAAGAAGTCATTGCAGGCAGCTTCCCACAGTCAGGGTTTTGCAGGTGTGAGCCATTGCTTTACCCACTCCTTTAAGTAGAGGGGCACAGAGCCCATTCTTTAGGTGGTCAGCTGAAGTCCTTCACCAAGAGTGCCATTCCCTCACACACACGTGTGGGTGCTTGCACACAGCACTGCTCCGGTGAAGAAAGCCTCTGTAACCTCCAACACCCACAAACACTTCACTTTCAAAGTTTTGAGGTTGTTAGTGATGAAACATGCGTATTTCATGCAAGGTTTTGAACTTCTCTTTGCAGTTCTGCATGGCAGATGTAGTGTATTCCTTGGGAAGGCAAGACTGATTAATGAATTAATTAATTCATCATCTGGAGCCCAGCCCTAAAACAAATCTGAATTATTGGTCATATTTCAGATCATTTAATTGTGTAAATATGTGACTTAGTACAGGTGAGATAATATCTGTCTTAAAATCTGAAAAATGCTTCTTTTTGAAAAATGAAGTCTTATATAGAAACTCATTCTCCCAGGGCTGATACTGTATTTTGGATAAATTTTTGGATAGGTCAAATTGTTAGTTAATATTGTTTTACATTATCTAAAAGAGTAAAATTACATTTTAGATGATGTGAAGCTGGGAATGTTTATAATTTTAGTAGGAGACACGAGCATTCAAGGCAGTCCTGATAGGATATTAGAGGCCAGATAAATAATTATTTCTGGTACTCCAGTTCTGGGAGGTTTGCCAGATTCCAGCTGATTATGCTGCAACCAGGACGTCCTGGTGCCTTGGTTGCCTAGCAACCCTGCCCCCCTCATCTCCTTTTTTACTTCCAGAGGTGCGGAATACAATGTCATCTGGGATTGAAGCTGGCAGATAAGAAAATCAATTTCATTTCTTCAGCCAGGTCTTGTTTGGAGCAGGCGCAGTCTGAACTTGAATGTCTGACAAGTCCAAATGCAAATACTGACCGTGGAATTGATTAACCTCTCTGAGTCTGCTGTAAAACTGAGCGCTGTATTCCTTTCCAGGAACATATCCAAGCATTCTGAGGGACTGTCCCCCACTACCCAGGCAGGCAGCATGTGCACCGCGCACATTCTTTAGGAGGAGACAGAGGCCCTTTGGCATGTGCTCCAGGGGTGACTCGGCCGAGGTTCTGCAGTAATTCAGCGGGGTATTCTGGGAAGAACTGTGATGAAGGAAGGTGGTGGTCATTAGGCAATTAAATGATTCATTTTGTTTTATTCGAAAATCGTTGCAGAGGACCAGTTTTATGTTCTATAAACTGTGCCTAGTACGAGGAATCCAACAGTAAAGGTGAACGGGATGTGGTGCTAATAAAGCTGATAGTCTAATCGTTGATGGGAGGGTTAATATATGGGTAAACATGAGGCAAACAGCATAGTCATAAACTGAGATTGTTACCATGCAGAAACTGAACAGAAAGGGCGGTGGTTCCAGATAGGAAGTATCAAGCGGAGATTTAATTTAGGTAGCGAGATTACAGAAGTCCTCCTGAAAGAGGGACATTTAAACTGAGACCCCTTACCCCAAGAGGCAGCCAATAAGAGGCTTGAGTTGGAGCAGAGACTGGGGTGTTGGAAGGCTGAGAATGGTAGCAGAAGTAAGGGGGAAACTGAGGCAGTGGGATTCCAGGTATTGGAAAGACTTCCCACCAAGTTCAGTCTGTGCACCGTGGTTGGGCATTTGGACTTCACTGTCACTTTCCAGAAGTGGGATGTGAGTATAGGCAGAGGAGTAGTCTTCCACACAGGAAGCACAGGAGCTCCAAGGACAACCTGTGCAGGACCTGGGAGAGAGAATGCAAGACAGCTTATTTCTGGGGTGGGTACAGATGAGATGGTGCGCTGGTTCTGCCCCAATTCCTTTCTTCCTTACCTGGACTGTGATGATGGTTTTGCTATCAGAATTGCCTCACTCCAATACCTGCTTCATAAAACTATTAGCTTTAGGTCACTGTGACAAAATACTTGGCATTATCAACTTATAAGGAGGAAAGGTCCATTTCAGCTCATGGCTTCAGTCCATGGTCAGTTGGCCCTGTCCCTTTGGGCATATGATGCTGCAGAACATCATGGAGGAAGCAAGTGACAGAGGACCGCTCACCTCATGGTGACTAGAAAGCAGAATTCGAGTGAGGAAGGGCTGGGTTCCAGTATTTTCTTCAGGGACTTTCCCCCAGGACCTAACTTCCTCTCATGAGGCCACACCCCTTAAAGTTCCATCACCTCCCCATAGGACCACAGGCTGGCGATTAAACTTTAACACGAGGCCTTTGAGGGACACTGCAGATCCAAGTTACAGCCACCAAGCTGAAATAGTGAAGAGCAACCCCTAACACAGGGTTGTGCACACACTGGGAATTATGGTAGCTGTTGTTATTCATTTTACTACCATTATAAATTACTAAGTTTTTTCACATATCGTATCTCTGTTGTAAATCCTATTTAATCCTATTTATTTTAAAGTAATAATGTATCCATAATTTAGTTCATATGACTTCCTTTCTTACCTCCTGGATGGGGCCCCTTGAGGAGAGTGAGTGTGCCTCATCTGTCCCTGTACCCTAAGTGGCCAGCCTAAGGTCTGACACAATTGTACTAGGTTTTTGTTAAAATATAACAATGAACATTTTTTTAATTAACAGGTGTGAATTGTACATATAAATGGGGCTCCACATGATATGATATCGATTAATCAAATTCGACCTCTATTTCTACCCAGCCCTGAACTCTTCCCAATCTCTAGGAACCACTTTCTGTGTTTTAAGTCAAAATGTTTTAGCTTCCACAATAACGGGGAACACAAGGTGCTTTCCTTCTGTATCTGACCCATTTCACTTAAAGCCCTACACTTAGATGCATTTGGCTGCTAATGACATATTTCCATCTTATTGATAACTGATAATACTACATTTTTTTAATACTACATTTTGTGTACATTCCACATTTTCTTTATCCATTCATCAGTTGATAAGCACCCAGGCTGATTCTGAAACAGAATGAATCCAAGGTGTTTTTTTCTTTTTCCTTTCACATCTGAGAATATGCCCTTTGACATGGACTCATACTTGTAGGCCTTCACCTCCACTGATCTTTCCTAGGCTCTGCCTTAAAATTAGGTTTCTGTGTCTACAAAATATGTATTACAAAGATGATCTATCGCTTTTATGGACCACATAAATATCTATTATGCTTAGATCTAAAATGCTTCTTAACTATAATATGCAAAGTACATATTTTAAAATTAATTTTCATAAAACAGCAATGTCCTGTCACATGAAAGTATTATTGAACATAGACAGTGAAGCTCAAGCTCCTCTAGGGCTCAGGAAATCTTCACTGAAGACTTCATATTAAAATTGAGACCCAAGGAATAGAGTTAATGTGGAGAGGGGGTCAAGGGGTGAAGTTGGGCAGGGGAGGAGTGGTTCAGGACTGAAACAAATTATAACTCTTGGAGGAGTGTTACCGGAACTAAGACTTCAAGGTCAGAAATGACAGAAGGAACAGGCAATGCTTTTCTGAAACTGAAGACATTGTGTGTTGGTTATCCATTGTTGCTGTAACAGATCCCACAAACACAGTGACATAATGGGCATGTACTTATTAGCTCACAGTGTCTGTAGCTTGGGCTTCAGAGCAGAGCAGGCTTAGCTGGACTTTTTGCTCCAAGGGCCTCATAAGGCTGGGCAGGGTTCTCAACAGGGAAGAAACCACTTACAAGTTCTCCTGGCTTGCTGACAGAACTTCTTGCAGCTATACATCTGAATGACTAGTTTTCATGTTGACTATCAGCTACTAGGTGACACCTTCTTCCAGAAGCTTCTGGAATCACATATGGCTGCATTTCCTTCCCACGGGTAATTCTCCAACATGACTACTTGGCTCACAAAAACTCAATGCCATCATCTTTGCCATATTCCATTGATTAGAAGCCAGGTGAATGGCTACCCACACTCACTGAAAAGAGCTTATACTGAGCTGTGAAAACCGGGTGTGAGGTGGCTCGTGGGGGCCACCTTAGAGCCCATCCACTACAATTTATAATACACAGAAAGTGCTTGAACTTTATTAGAGGTTAATGAAAACCACTGGAGGGTTTTAAACAGGAAAAATTAAATGACCAGATTCACAACTTATGATGATGAAATAGAAGAAAGTTAGACCAGAATAAGGGCTCGTTCAGGCCAAGCGGCAGTTTGAATAATTCAGGTGGTCTGGGCTGAGGTCTAGTCGAGGTGACAGAAATGGACAAAGTCTATATAGCAAATTCTACTCTGCATAGAAAATGTCCAGAGGACTTTTGATGGATGACATACGAAGAATGAAGGGTGAGTAAGAAGTTATATATGATTCAAGATTTTGAATAAGGATGAATTATAGTGCCACTTATTGAAATGGAGCTTAGGGCAAGGGAAGTATTCTGGGGGAAAGTTTGTGTTCCACATAGTGCCAGGGGAAGGTGCTATGCACTGTGTTCACGGAGGAGTTCCCAAGGGAGATTGAAGAGGGAGAGCTGGGCTGTAAAAGAGATTTGATATTCTTATATAGATAGAAATCAACGCCATGGAGATAAATGAAGTCATCTGACACAGGTGTGTGGTATGAGAGAGCAGAGGATCTGTGACACAAGAGGAAACAAAACAACATTGCAAAGATAAAAGACAACTGGGGGAAAGAATACAGGAAGGAGGCAGTAAAAGATGGCTTGTTATCATAGACGTGGGGAGGAGAGATTGCTTTGCAAAGCACAGGGTGCTCTCAACAGAGAGTGGAAGAAATTATCCCCGAGGAGCACATTCCAGTTTGGCCATTTGCATTGGAGTGGACGGGGCTGGTGCCCAGTGTTTAGAGTGTGTGGTGCAGATGAACGGAGGCGTTGCACTGATGTGGGTGGCTGTAGGAAAGGCCTGTTGTACACACTGACTTGGAAGTTAGCTTACAGGAGCTAAAGAGCACACTTATGATGCTAGAGTGTGATGAGGGATTGGGATGTGCCTTAAGGAGTTTTCTATTGGGCATAGTGTTAAAAGAAAATAAGATATAGAAGATTCTGCTAGCTATGTCTCAGGGGTTTCCAGAAGACTGACCCCTGTTATGGTTTGTGTTTGGGTGTCCCCCCAAAGCCTCATGCGGTCATGGGGCAGGCTTTTAGAGGTTGATTGATTATGGGTGTGAGAGCTACACCTGCCCTCGGGTGGTTAGTTTGCATATGTAAGGGAGAGGAAGAGGCTGCTTGTGGCCATTCCTGGCTTTTGTGCTTGTTTCTTTGGCTGTGTTCTGCCGCCATGAGCTGTAGCTCTCTGCCATGTGCCACTCTGCCTTGTAACCTGCCAAGTATGGACTGAAACGTCCACAAAGTGTGAGCTAAATAAACCTTTCCTTCCTAAATTTTGGGCGTCAGATATTTTGTCCCAGCAACGAGAGAAAAGTAACCAAGACAACCCCCAAGGGTCCCCTCTGTGTGCTAAGACACCTGAGCTTTATATACGCTTGGTCTAGAGAAATTTCTGCAACAATAAACCAGGAAAGATCCACAACAGTCTACTTCTTTCCAAAGAATTAAATAAGCAGGAGGCTATGGTCCAAGGCTATCTCTGTACTTTGAATACCAAGGTAAATAACTACAACCTAACTCAAATTACATCAAAACCTAGTTTAGGAATGTGTGTTTTGTAACAGCCGGGCATCAGCCAATCACAGGGAGCCAAGTGATCAGTCTGTGTTCAAATAGAGTGGAAGCCTTTCTATAACCAATCCTATCATTTCTATACTTTACCTTCACTTTGCTTTCTATGGTTAAAAGAAAGGTTTTACTGCCCCCCCCATACTGCAAAATGTGGGTCTCCAACCCACCACCTTCTGAATGCTCCAGTGCATGATTTGTTTCAGTATTTGTTCTCCACTCAGATAAACTCTGCTAAATGTGATTCATCTAAAACCTTTCTTTTAACCGAAGAACCCCTGTAAAGCACCACAGGGTTGTGCTAAGAAGCCGGGATGACAGTGTGTAGTGAAAAGCATATAATATACAAATTAGGATCCATTCATTACCCAACTAGAATATGAACTTCTTAAGGTTGGCAGCTGCTCACCACTAAAGCTCAACACAACTTTGGAAACACACAGCAATGCTCAATAAATATCTGTAAAAATATATGCCACAAAAGAAATGAATGGCCCAGCCCAAGAAGTGCTACCACAATAAGCTCTGCATTAAACCCAGCCATGAATCTTAATTGTTGTTTATAATGTTTTCAGGAAGCCAGGACAGAAATACTAAGAAAATAATAATTATTATTATTATGAAGTCTACAGTTTTCTTCTATAAACATTATCCAGCCTCTTCCTCTTAATGCCTTGATTTTTCTTGTTAAAATATTTATTTTTTCGTTGTTATTTTTAAAGTTATTTATAACAAGCAAATGATGAGAGTTTATCATTGTTTGTGTAAAGGAAGTAGAACTGCCTATAACCCATCCCTCCATCATTAACACTGACCTCCAAAATGCAGAAGGGGATGCTCATGACAAATTGGTCTGCCTATCATTTGAAGGAGGCAACTGAAGTTGTACAGGCTGCTGTAACAGATTGCTGTACACAGAGTCCATTAGCTTCTAGGAAAAAATGTTTTGTTCCCAGTGGACCAAGGTAGAGAATATTTCTTAAACCTTGATAACCTTCTGACCTGAAATCCATTTGGTAAATTCATTAGCCCTATCCACACCCTTACCACCAGAATCAATTGAATATTCACCACCATAATTCAATTCATTAAATATATGCATCTTTTTTCAGTTATCATGGCAATAACACGCTTTAATACTTATGTTTCAAGCTTAAACTTATGTTTCAGCTTCCACTTCTGCTTACTTTTAAAGCAACCCAAGGTAATAAAATTAAACATAGGATAACAGTAACTGAAAAACAAAATATTTATGACTCTACTCATTCCATCGAAAACTCCAATTTAACCTTTGTTGTGTTTTAGACCTTCCTCTATTTTATTGTTAGCTTATGTTTACAAGTTTTACATTTTTAGTGTGACATGTCATCCATAGTGTTCATCAACCACTTTTAGCGTAAACTATTCCATCCAGATAAAATTTTACCTTTATTGTAATAACCATGTATGTTTATACATAAACATGTATTAAAATTTGTTTATCAATTCCTATTTCTTGATATAGAATTATCTTTTCACTTTCCATCCTTATAACTAACGCTATGATAAAGAAAATCCTTAATTAAATTTTGCACATATTTTCACATGCTTCTCTAGCAAAAGAAAACAAAACTTACTAAGATTGTGTACGTTTTAAGGCATGTGACATTGCGCTGCTAGGCTGTCCTCCGAAAATGAAAAAGTCTGCATTTCCCACTGCACTCTACGACATAGGCATTTTCTGAAGCTAAACCAAGACAAGGACCACAAAATGTGCAGAAGGGAGCTGAGGGGGAACCCCGTGCTCATGTCGTGAAGGAAGTGTCTTAGGAATGCCGGCGAGAAGCACTCAGCTGCGCTTGGACAGGGTGGCGAGAGCGGCAGAGCTTAGATTCCGAGCTAGTCCGGAGGATGGTGAGGATGTGGCTTGCCTCAGACACAGAAATTGTGCTGGGCAGCAAGGAGCAGGCCCACGTTTGGATTACTCAGCGTGCAACCAGTGAGGGCGCGGGGCGGAGCCTCTTTGCTGGGTCTCCTTCTCGGCACGGGGACAGACGGGGAATATAGATGTATTTCTTACCCTCATGAATTTCATACTAACTCTACAGCAAGACAAATGTTTGGAAAGAAACAACTGATTTATACAAGTCGGTATAATTTCTAGTAGTCTGGGGAAGAAAGCAAGTCTTGCTTTTCTTAACTAGGAATTTCTGAGGAAAACAGAGAACTGACTTAGAGCGGCAATGGGTAGGGTTGGAACAGAAAGAGAATTAAGTCCATGTGAACAATCGGGAAATTAAAACAAGTATGCTGCAACTCATTCTCCCTAGCGCCCTTTGACAGGAACGGAAAGATTCTACTGGGAAAATATAAAGGATATCATGGAAAGCTTTGGTAGAACCAGATACATGAAAGCATTCAATTCTAGGGTAAGAAAACATAACTTTTACTTTAAATGAAAGAGTCATTTGAATGTTTCTGTGCAGGGAAATAAAATGAAACAGTCATGATTCATCTGATTGTGTAAGTGTGTGTAGATGATACTGAAAATCTACTATGAACTGAGGATGTATTAGCTTTGAGAATTCCTTCTAAAAGTCTTTATACTTACAAAGCCTACAGTTTAGGCATAAGCATACATGGAGATGCTGGCTTGTGTGCAGACAGCTCATCAGCGCAGGGAGCGCCCTTTTCTCTTACCACATACTCCGTGCTAAGGGTTCAGAAAAACATCTAGTTTCCATTCCTACCATGGAATTATTTGTTTTGTTTTGTTTTTCTTTTCTTTTCCTTTTTTTTACTGGGAATCGAACTCAGGACCTTGAGCTTGCCAGGCAGGCACTTGTGCCACTGAGCTATGTCCCTGCCCCCTACCGAGGAATTATTATGGCTGTCTTAGTCTGTTCTTGCTGCTATAAAAAGTACCTTAGACTGGATAATGTATAAACGACAGAAATATGTTCCCTCACAGTTCTGGAGATTACGAAGTCTTGGAGCAAGACAGCCCCGGCGTGTGCTTGGTGAGGCCTGTTCTCTCAGCATCAAAGATGGGGCATCTTGCTGCATCCTCACATGATGGAAGAGACAAGACAGGAACCAGGGCAGTTCCTTCACACTCTCTTGTAAGCACATATCTATTCATAAAGGCAGGGTCTTCATGGTTTAATCACTTCTCAAGTCTGTATGATCAGATCAGGGTTTAAATTCCAACATGTGAATTTGGGGGAACACGCACATTCAAATCACAGCACCTGCTATGGGAAGTTTATGCTACAGGGTAAGACTGGAGCCACCTCTAGGATCTGATTTTGAACCTATCCTGCCACACCTCTACTCACTCGTACTGTGACCTTTCATTAAGAGGGCTATTTCCCTGCTGAGGACACCTGAGTTCATCCAGTTTTGTGGTTATTACGTGAATACATCTATCTAACTTCCAGGAGGCAAAGTATTTATACACTCACTCGACCACACGTCTAAACACACTCTCCCACCAGCTTTATGCATAATGAAGCTGGCCTACTGATCTCTTGATTGCTAAGTTCTTACCACCTCTTAGGAGGTCCCAAAACCAGGAGAAGAAAGAAACATTTTGCTCATTCCACAACAGAACTAAATTATGTTATGTGTGAAGCAAAAATAAAATACACATTATAGAAAAGGAAAGCATGTTGTAGCCAAATACACAAGTAAAGATGTTGAATGATTGGCATAAAATAACTTTACTTGCACTTTTGACTGCTAATAATAAATATTAAGAGATGTTGAAAAGTAAAGTGCAGTGAGGGATTGGATAGTGAAGAGGGAGGAAGGAACATGGGGGTGCTCTGCTAGGGAGTGCTGCTACAGAAGGCTCAGTCATGAAGCCACCCTCTAGCAGAGAACCAAAGTCCATGAAGGGCCACTACACACATAGACCTGAGAGAAGAGTATCCCAGGCAAAGCAAACTTCAAGAGAAAAGACCTGTGGGGCCTTGCTGACAAATCAAGGATAATTTAGGGGACAACCCGTGTATCTGAGCAGGACAGCTCAAAGAGATTTCTAGTAGAAGATGTTCCATCATCAGGGGAATGAATAGGATTTGTCAGTATAAGATTCCTTGAAAGTCCCCAGTATTACTGAACTTGAGTCAGGGTGGGAAATCTATCCATGATACTGCAGAGGAAACTGAAACATGACCTACACTGCAGCCTGGGAAGGGAATGATTTAGAAGACCCAGAAGTTCAAAGACAAGACCCAATCCAGCCTCTGAGAAGGGTCACGGGTCACAGTCAAGGTACCTGTATGTTCTCAGGGTTTGGCTGAAGAACCTTTTTCTTACTTGTTTGGTCACTACCAGAATCATCACTGCATATCACATTTTGCTCTCCTAGAAGCTTCAAGGCTAACTACGTATTTATCATCCAAGCTTGGACCCTCTTAGCCGTGAAGGAGGTTGCAACTATGAAGTAGGTCAGAAGAACACAAAAGAAACCAGGCCTGGAAAACTGACACATGTCCTCCTTCTGCTTAGATGCAGGACATCAGTGTTGCTCGTGCCGGACTGGGGTGCTGGATTCTGCTGATGTTGTGAAACCCTGAGCTGCTTGACAAGGCTTCTGAAGGCATCACAGCTGTTCTTCCAGGGTCTGCTACTCTATGAGGGCTTTCCAAGGCAGTGCAGTACAGAGCTGCAGTACTCGAAGTCCTGTGACCTTGATCCTCCCCAGCGTTGTCCTCCAGGCTTGGGCTGTGCCCTCTTTTTAAACCAGTAGGATCCTCTCATGTGGAGTCCAGAAATTACCAAGATGTACAGGAGGAAGATCCCCACATGCTGTCTCCAGCAATCTGATGAATGTTTTCTGGACAGATGAACCATCAACTCCCAAGTTTCCCACACTGTTTCTAGAATCTTCCTTATCTCTGGCACGTGGCTTTTCTACAGATGTCACTGACCTAAGTCAAGCACTCATCTGAGACATTTATAAGATCTGTTTTATTATAACCCACCAAAAGCTGTATTGTTGTCAATACCTAGACAGCATGATTTATCTGAGAAACATTTTAGGTGGAAAGTCCTATATATAAAGTATATCTGCAGTTATCTTTTCCTTTGTTCTTTGCAAGAATTCAACCCTTTGTGCAAGAAAAAAATTATTAGTCTTGATATCAGACAATGTCTTTCAAACCTAGGTTCTACCTTTTACTGAGTATACGTATTCAGTTGACACCCACTGAAGCAATAAACATTTGCTAGTTGTCATGTACCATGAGTTGGGATAATGGTTGGAGGTATACTTTGTAACAAGCCATATTTGTTCCCAAGGAACTCATCCTCTATTAAACCATTTTGACTTCATGTTCCTCCTCAAAGGGGGTTGTAATAGTGTGTTTACATTGTTCACGTATTTAATGACTATTTAGTAAATGTGTTATCCCATTTGAATTCCACTAACACATTTATGAAAGCACCTGACATTGCTAGGTATGGAGTAAATATCACTGTGGATCTGATATGCACAATCTTTAATAATCTAATGGAATGGAGAATGGCATTTAAGGCAATGAGGCAGGCTTATCTTTTCAGGCAGGCAATCTTCTCAGGCTGAATTGTGCCCAAAATATACTGCCTTTAAGCCTGCATTTATGGAGTTCCAAGTAAGTGGTCAGTCGTCTGATTAGACAGTCATAAAAAGCTTAGCTGTATAACCCAGACCTAATGGGAAAACTTTAAAGTCATGCTTTGGCTATTTTCTTATATCTATTGGTGAGAAAGCAAAGAATGCATAGGAAAGAATAATGCTACATTAAATGAATATATCGTATATGCCAGCCTTGAGACAAATCTCCCAGTTCCTCTCCCTCTCTCTCATCTGTCTGTCTATCTGTCTATCTGTCTGTCTATCTATCATCATATGTATCTATGTATCTATCAATCACTCTCTATCTATATCTACCATCATCTATTTATCCTGTCTCTCTCTCTCTCTATCATCATCATCTGTTTCTGCGCACATATTTATAGACTCACACACATTCACACACTACAAGTATATAAGATAAACTAAAAAAAGTCTATAGAATTAAGGAAAGATAGTTTTTCACTTGAACTATACAGATACTTGCATGTGGTTGACTTTAGCTTCTGTTAAGAAGAGGCCTTTGAATATATCCAATCAAATGTTATTTAAAATAGCACCTAAATGCATTCCCTTAAAAGCACTGGTATTCCATGTTTTGCTAAGCCTATGATAAGTCTGTCATCTGAAGTTACCTTTCTCTATCACTAATTATAATGCAGGTATTAGGTTAACAATGATGTTACTAAATAAGGTACACTAATTGTACATCTAGAATTAGATGTTAAAGAAAATTATACCTTCCTTCAAGAAAATTATTGAAGAATAAATGTAGTACAATAATGTCTGACAGTACCTTTCAGGGTACATCAAGGGAACTGTTTTTAAATAGAAAAAGGACACAAGGATATAGATACCAAAAATTCTAACGTATCATGAAATAGAAATAAAATGCCAAATAATTTGGGATATGGAGAATTATGAATAACAATACAAGGTAGGATGAGCCTTCCAGAGAGATCATTTAGTTTAGAATTCTACATATTTCCATTTCAGCTAAAGCCCATGAGTTAATAGAGAAAACCTCACACTTAACTCTATAACTCAGACCTCAGGAGAGAGATCGGGGCGCCCAAGGTGACACGGGCTTTCTTCAGAGCCCAGCTACTGTCCTAACATACAGTGGAAAGCATTTATTTGGATAATTGGTGACATTTGGGAATCAGTTTATTTGCCAAATGCCAGTAAGTTGAACTTAAGTCAAAGGTTGGTTGACAAAGTGTCTAGCAGGCCAGATAATGCCTTGGGCTTCGCCTGCCCCTAGATTTCAACTCCAACGCCTCAACGGCTCTACTGCAGAGAAAAAGCAGACTTAGAGGACAAGCAAATGTTTGTGACCTTGTGCCAATCAAAGCCTAATTGCGGGGGAAAGGAGGCTGGCCATATGTGGCCCAAGCCGTAGTTTGCAGAGCACGGCTCTGGATAGCAACACGTACATTTAAAGCCTTGTGGCTCAGGCTTTAGGACTCCTCTTTCTTTCTCAGCAGAATTCATGTATTTGAGATATTTCACTTTGTAAGTTTTGAAAATGAATTTTAGATACGTTGGTGTAGGGACTCTCTACCATCTTTAAGATGTCTTTGTTTTCGTAAGAGGTTCTTAAAGTGTGTTAAATATTTATCACTTACTGTAGGTTGCCCGCTGGTCTAGGCACTGATGCCATGCAATGACCAACAGTCAAAGACATTTGCCTCAGTTGCAGAGAGATGAGGAAGAAGAACGGCCACGATCAGCTCATACATAATGCAGTGTGTCAGGTGTGAGGCGAGTTTGGACGCAGAATAAAGTAGGAGAGGGTGAACCGAGCAGGCGGGCAGGGCGAGGAAAGGTACCAGATTACTCGTCTTTATTGGGACGAGCAGTTAGGCAGATTGGAGGTGAGGAGCAGTTACTCCTGCAGGCAGTTGGAAGAGTACCGTGTGGAAGACAGGCTGAGGGCCTGTGCCTACGGGATCGCAATGTAGGGACTGGTGCAGCAGGGCTGAGCTCAGGAAGAGCAGGAGGAGGTCAGACGGAGGACAGGGGGAGGGAATCCATCCGGGAGGCAGGAGGCGGGGCCTCAGTCACCAAGGGAGGCACTTCCACCTGGGCAGAGATGGAGAAGGGGCCTGTGCGAGACGCGAAATGGAGGAGCACACATGATCAGAGAGAGCGCTTTACTTTTCTGCGTTTAGAACCTAAACTTGAGGTCAAATATGGTGGCGGCTCAGACCGTTAGGGGGCAGCTTGGACAGTGAGCACTGAAGAAAGCAGCTAACACCCTCGAGGCTCCCGTCCCCCACCCTTCAGACTCCAGAAGCCCATACGAGTGTTCGTAGAAACATAAATGTCCAGTTTCCAGAGACCTGCAAGCACGATTCTCCACACTTTCATGGAAATAGAATTTCACTGCGAGAAAGAAATATTTGCGCTCAGACCTAACTGGAAGGAAAAGGGCTCTTGGTGACTTACCACACCGCAGTCTGAGTAATCCGAGGCACACACATTTTTTAAATGCACAAAGATATCTACGTGAAATGTACTCATTAGTAGATTTCAGCATCCGTAGTCTTCATTTACACAGCTTATTTTACTTATTTTGTGCTTACGGGAATATTAAGCAATCAGAGTTCATATCCATGTGAGAATTCTCCCCGCAAGGCTAATTTGTTTGTAATAAAAACCACATTTTCGAGCCATCAAAGAGTCCAACTGTTTGTTTCGGTGGGATATTTTCATCTTCTTGAGAACGTCTCAGCCTTCCATGCTGCATATTTGTATGAGGAGTTATTTTCTGAACTCAAGCTTAGCGAAACTGAAGTCACTGCTGTGCGTGCGTCCGTTTACTCCTCTGCTGTCTCAGAAGTCGTGATGGAGAAAACACTTCTGTTCACTGGAGGGCTGATCGGATGCAGTGCTTAGTTATTCACACTTCTCTGATTAAAGGGAGCTTGCTCAGATGAAAAACAGAAGTGCAGAGCTAGCCGAATGGAAACACTAAGCCAGGAAAACATGATCCCAACCTGAAGCACTTTACCGTGCAAGATGAAGTCACTTCAAGAGCATCCAATTCGCATACCAATGAGCAACCTTCCTGCCATTCATAAGAATTTTAACCTGCTTGTGGAGGTTCATGCCAGCTGATTCAGGAACCTTCTTTTTGAGAATTTCCATAATACATACAATCTCAATGTTTTACAAAAAAATCTACAGCTTGATTATTTTTATGTACCTCAGTTAGTGAATAGGGACAGAACTAAATGGATTTCATATACAAAATCTTCAAAATTTTATTTTTAAGGCTCTGATTTTTCTTTAGCAAAAGTATGATAAGGCAGAAAGCTATGAACAATTCCTAACTCATTCAGTGTCGTTTTTCCCCCCATATTTTCTTCACATTTATCTGCACTCCCACTGTACTTTTCTGTGCATTCTTTGCCCCTTGATGTATTAGATAATAAAAATGAGGAAGCATTTGAAGAGCTCACTTCCGATTTGACCAAGAACTTTTCAGCAATCACACTAACTTGCAATCTACTGAATTTACCTGAAAGCTTCAGAGAATCACTGGCCTCTTTTAAAGTAGTCTTCCTTTTGGATGATGTGTTTGGTCCCTTCGAACACCGCTCCTCGTAAGTGATGTATCAGATTGCTCAGATGGCGCAGGTGACGCAGGGTAACGCGTGCTCCCAGCCAAGTTCTCGTCTTTGTCCTGTAGGTGTATTGGGTGGACCCTGGCAGGAAACAGATGCCACACTTGGGCTGGTTAATGGAGGAATAAGCTTTTAATCTAAAAGACACAAAAGATGAGGCAAGGCTTAAGAAGAGCAACAGACATTATTGAAACTTTACCCTACTTAGCAAAATAATAGACTTCAGAATGTCATTGTGCTTTAAAGTCATTTTAAAGATTTTAAAAAATCAATTCTATTTGGGTAAAGGCATTTAACTCACGCTCCCTGGAAGGTAAGCTGTTCCAGGAAGGCTCTAATAGTGGCCAAGTGTCCTATATTTCACCAGAGATGAGCCAACTCTCTACACCAGATATTTATCCAGAGCCACTTGAGGCCAGGTGATTTTCATAGACACAGAGATACCCATGGTGCTAAAAGACTGCAAACACTTGAACTACAGGCAGGTATTTCATTTGTCCACATTTTAGTTTTGTTTTAAAGTGAATTAGACTGGCTTCAGATGTGCTAGAGCCTCTCAACCTCAGTGTGGCCATTGTCTGAATTGCATACTGTGGCATGAATGTCTAGGATTCGCGGTCTATGCTCAGAAAACGGCTCTGGTTCTCTGTGCAAATGTGGAAGAGCAGAGAGCTATTCTTCACCAAAAGTTTTAGCAGTGTTTTCTGCTCTACATTTTAATATTGTACAGAATCTGATCTGGGTTCTAGTAATAAAATCAACAAAATCTCAGTCCTAAGGACTAGCATAACACAATTTAATGGATTGTTTTCACTATCCTAACATTTCAAGATTGGTTCCATTTCATTGTATCGTATAGCTTAGCCAATTATATTTTCAATGGCCGTTCCAACAGTTACTCTGAGCAGCATGCCAAATACCCACTTATTAATTGAATTGTCTGAGGATGATTCGGCTATTCACATTGAACGAAGACTCTCGAGGTTCCAAAGGAAGTATTCATTCTCATTTGGGCTCATATCACATGACACAAGATGTGTAGGACAAAGCACAACTCTCAGTAGAGAAAGATGTTTGTCAGAATATTTTGGCCTTTTTATGCCAAATCATAAACCACATTCTGGTTGTATTCTTCAAGTATTTTAAGTGTTTGCCAACCTTTTGTGATTTCTTGGGCCCCTACTGTGTATCTGTTCTCCAATCCTGGCTATACTTCCATGTTTGCCAGGAAAACATATCAAGGAATTATGCCTTATGCAATAACAGGTCCATTTTGAGTAGCTACAGCGTGCTTTTAATTATTTAAAGTGGAAGAAGGCTCTTTCCCAAAGTAACAAATGTGTTGACTACAGAATAACATGTGTTTAAAAAATAATTTCAGCTGCTCTGATTTCCAGCAAATTAAACAAAGAAAAAATGATGAGAGTTTTGCTACAATAATGAAATAGCTGCTTCCCAATGTACTACATTCTGGAGAGATACTACTCCATGATGTTTGCAGATTTAGCTCAGTTTGGGAAAGAAATATCACCTCACCAAGGATGGTGCACTCTGTTTTTCTCCCAGGGGAAGAGGAGGCCACTTTGGGACATAAAATGATCAATCTGCAATAAACAGGCCGGAAATGGTCAGATGTCAATCATACCCGCCCGTCATTAAGACAAGACTTGATTCAGGATCGAATGAGAATTTTTCTTCAGGAAAACACTCTCTAGTTTGTAACAAGAAAAAGCCAAAATATCTTTCTAAAAATCCAGGCTTCATTGTTGCTATTTTTTAAAATTATGGGAAATGTGTTTGCACTGATGTGGACTGTAATGATGATCTGTGTTAACTTCGTCAAATATGTGAGAAAAAGCTTATCACATATTAGGGCTATACCTGCCTTCCCACAGAGAGGAGGCCCAAAGAAATTAGAGTGAGGAAAGTCTTTTTCTAAAATGAGATTTCACATATCCCAGTAGGAGAAGGGTTTAAAGAAGAAATTAAATCAACTGATATAAATATTAGGAAATTAAATATTATGAAAACTTGCATGGAGGGCAAATATTTATAACACCTCAAAATACAGATTCCTTTTTTGACGACCCACCCTTTTAGTGACTGCTCAGACCTACCGCTGATGCATGCTGTTCTAAAGTCCTGCCACTTGGATTTAGAGCCTGCATTGGGACTTATGATGCAGCAGTGTGAAGGGTAGTGCGGTAGTGTGGTGGCTTCTTCTACAGTAAGTACTGTGAGTTGTGCTGGTTGTACTGTAAAGTGCAGTACTGTACAGTACAGTACTGTAGCTTTCTGTGTTTTTATACATCACAGTGCTGCAGTAAGAGTCACACAAATAAGAGCAAAGCCATTGAGTTGGAACTCCTTTGACCATTTCTTTGTTTTGAATATTATAATGTACATCCTGTGTACACCTCATTTAGCATCTAGTTCAGTTAACCTAGACACAGGACCAGAACTTGGTCATTAGAGGAAGGCCTGTATTTAAAAGTCATTTATTCTATCTAAGTGCAGATGGAATAGCTATTTCCAAGAGAAACAAACAGTTCCACGTCCACACTCTGAAAATGACTATTCACATATGACTCTTACAGGAAGTCAAAGATTTTTTAACTTTAATATTTAAAATTTTTTAAATACCAAATTGTTTCAAGTTTTTAGTCTAGATTAATATGTATGACTAAAAAAATCATGAACAAGAACCGTAGGTCACAAAAAATATACTTTAAAAAAAAAACCCCACTATTATTCATGTCCTTTACATAAAACCCACCTGGTAAATGCTATCTAGAGGCAAGAAGGAGGCCATCTTTATAGACTGAAGAGAAGGCAGCAAAAATCAAAGAATATATTTTTATTTTCTGTTGATTTGGAACATCATTACATAATTCCTTATGCCCAAGGTATCTTCCCCACCACACCGGGTACCGGGAATTGAACTCACGACATTGCACTTGCCAGGCAGGCGCTGTGCCGCTGAGCTAAATCCCTGGCCCCTGCCCAAGGTATCTTGACTACTACTTTAAAAATCTTCACTCAGTCTAAAAGGAAAGACATAATAATACAGTGAGGGTGCAGCAGTAGGCAGATTCTTTCCCAGTGACTGTAGATGCAGCGCCATGCTTGCATTGATTTTTCTCTCGTCTCATGTTCACTCCTGGCTTCTCAGTGATGACTTTCTGTCTTCTTTTGGCATCATGAAAAATGAGTTTTATGAAATCATTCATTCCACTTTTTTCTCACTCCCTGGCATGGGAATTGTTTCCAGATTTTGCTCCTGATAATAGATGTCTTCTGAGATCTTTCCAGAGAGCAAGGCAGATGCTTAGACTTCCTGATTCTCCTTCCCATTCCCTGTTCTGGACTCTGAAGGCAAAGGCCCCAGTCACTATTTTCATATGGATTTCAGCAAGAATTTCCTCTGCTGTATTACACACTTTTATCTGTTTACGTTTTTTACCCAGATGCTCAATGTAGCAGTTTGACTAGGTCAAAGATGACTAGGTATCTGGTAAAGCGTTATCTTAGGAGGAGCCTGGGAAGGCGTTTCTGGACAAGATGAGCAATCTAAGTAGTGAGCTGAGCAGAGTAGATGCCTTCCCCGGCGCAGGTGGGCATTCTCCAATCGCCTGAGCCCCTGAATAAAAGGAGGAAGGACGAGTTCGCGCTCTGCCTGAGGTAGGGTGTCAGCCTTCTGTCTTTCACACTCCTGGTTCTCAGATCTTTCCACCGAGACTGGTAAGTATCCTAGCGGTTCTCTGGCGCTTAAGCTTTTGAACTACAGTACTGGCTTTCTCAGGTTCCCAGTTTCCAGACAGCAGATTTTGAGATCTTCAGCCCTGTAATAACATGGGATAACACCTTGGAATATGTCTCCCTCTGTGTCCACATTTCTCTGTGTTGCTTTGCCTGTCTGTCTGCGTATGTCTGGATCTGGGTCTTCCCATATATTGTAAATGTATAGTATACATTGCAAATACATATTACAAATGTGTGTTGCATATACACATATATATGTGTACAGATACATGTAGACATATGTGTGTTTTGTGTCTGTTCTATTTCTAGGGAGAACCCTAATATAAATTTCTAATGTTTACTCTGCATCTATCTCCTTTTATGAGCTCTCTCATAAAACACGAGGTTTATGAAACACAGTCGTGGTTATTATACAAGTAATTGATTTCATAATTTCTCTGAGAATTCCAGATTACAGTGCTGTAATGGTTGGAAGAGCTATTGACACAGCTAAGTAAATTCTGTTAGCTACTAAGACTTACAAATTGTCTTGCTAAAGATGGCTTTGTGTTGGTATGGATGTAGGTCACTATGCATTTGTTTTCTCTAACTTTTCTCCCCTAAGTTGTTTCCCTGAAGTTTTCTCATCTATATTCATAATCATATCTATGATTATAAATATATCTACTGGCATCTGTATCTGTCTATTATTTATCTATCTATCTGTCTATCTATCGATCTATCATCTATCTCTATGATCTCTATCTCTGTTTCTATCTCTACCTATCATCTCTATCTCCACCCAGATGATATTGAAAATGATTCCCCAAATTTCTAACGTCTTCAGGCTTACCAAAATCTTGCAGCCATAAGTTTCACGATTCCTTAATGTCATCAAGAAACTCATATAATACGACTTGGACTGTCTGCTTCCTGACAAAAAATTCATATTTTACTTAACAGGAGTGGTGGAGATGTAGAAACATATTATGAAAGAGTATAATGAACAGAAAAATGTAGAGCAGAGCCATGATCTTGGGTTCAAATTGTCTTTCATTTCTGTCTTTGGTGATCTGTGTGGCTCTCTGCTTTTGCTCATCAGAGCCAGAAATTTGTCAGTTTGTCAGTATCACTTAAGAACAAGCTTTTGGTTTCACTGGTTATTTTGTTTCTGTTGTCTAACCCATCATTGTTTTATTTTTGTTTTAATCTGTTATTTCCTTCTTATTACAGTTGGCCCTTCTTATTTGCAAATTCTGCATCCCTGAATATCACCAATCATAGGCTGAAAATATTTGGAAACAACAATAAATCTGTATTAAACAGGATTCACTGGGCTAGCGATCTTCCTGCCTCCCGTGATCTTCCAGCTTCAGCCTCCCAAGTGCTGGAATCACCAGGCATGTGCCACCAGGCCCAGCAAAAGGAGCCTAAATTTATCCAAAGAAATGCTGAAATGGATCACCTTGGGTTACTTTAGGTGGATCTTGCAAGTTGCAGTTTTCTTAAAAGTACAAGTTTTAGTTATGATTTCCTTGATGCCTTTCTACCTATCTTTCGTTTTTAATCCTACCTCCATATAGTGCAGACTCATAGCGTTTGCCTCTAATGAAATGTCTTGTGTCATCCTTGTTTGATCTTCTGTACCTGATTCATCTTCTTTTCACCAATTGCTTTCAAATTCTTTTCTTCATCACTCACTTTAAGCCGCTCGATTATGATATCACTCAAGGTGCTTCTCTTCATATTTCTTGTACTTGGGATTTTAAACTTAGACCCATGCCTCTATGCTATTTGTCAAATTTGGAAAAAGTTTTGTCTGTATTTCTACCCTCAAACCTACTCTCTTCTAGTTTGAGAACTCCAGTCTCACATATTTGAAGCATGTTCTCAGCTCAGTGAGGCTCTAGGCACTTTACTAAATAATTTCTCTGTTTCATTTTAAACTTTTTCTGTCACTGTGTACCAAGTTCACTAATTTTTTTCTCCTGTGGTGTCTAATTTTCTGTGAATCCAACTTATTGTGTTTTTGTTTCACACACTTTTTCTTTAACTTGAAAAGTTGGGTGTGGATGATTTTGGTTTATTTATACTTCTAAAAAATTTTGCAAATCCCTCTTGATCATGTTTCTTCTAACTTTTTGTGGTATTCCTTTCTGAATAATATTAGTCTGGGTATTTTTACCTGCATTGATTTCTGGTGGCTTTCTGGTGGAAGAATATATTGGATATATGTCACTTTGGTGTGACAAAGATCATGTGACTTTTACAGTGATCTTTTAATGCTTTAAAGTAATCTCCATCTGCTTTAAACTCATCTGTATATAACCTCTATAGAGAGTTTTTAGAGCATAGTTACATTCACATAAAAGGTTTGGTGAAATTTACACCCACCATCACCCTACTCCCTTTGCAGAAGTGCTTATACTAGAACCTCCTACAGTGAATTTGATATTTTTTTTTCTAAACAACAGTATCCAACAAAAGGAACATTATTCTGAAGGTAACGCAGTAAAGTGTAGTCAACAACTTAGTCACTTAGCCTGAAAGTAGGCAGTCAGTCTGGGCAACCAAAGCCAGTGTTGGCCAGACACAAGCACATAGCTTACATACTGAGCTAATTCAAATCATAGAAAGAAAGATGAAAGTTGGGATAAGAGGAGATAAGAGCCTCTTCTTCTGGGGAGAAGGCTCTTGGGCAGAGACCTTAGGCTAATGGGTTGACAGATCCTCCCTGAACTCGAGGCTGGGGAAACAGAAATGCAGAGCAACCAGTTTCCCTTGAACCTGATTTCCAGAAACTGGAAAGTGTGGAGTAACCAGGCTCCAGAGAAGTAAGCGAGTTTTTAGAACTTCTTGTCCTTTACTCATCTATGTAAGGTCTAAAGAAAGGGAGCAGATAGTCAGTTCCACGTCCAGAATCTCATTTTGGTAGGTATTCACCAAGAGCTTTTTTCTTTTTTATTAAATTTCTTATAAACACTTTCTTATATTCCTCCTGATATCTTTGATACTCATTCTTCAACTTTGTGAGATAAAGAGCTCAAATTTATGCAAAATGAACTACTTCCATAATGGTTTTGCCTTTTTAAAAATAATCACTTATGTATGAGGTTGCTACTCATATGTTTTCTCTAGTGCTTTCATTACATTATTTTTTCAGAACACTGCTCCTACTTTGTGAATAAGAGATTGAATTATTTTTATTAGAAGCTAAAAAATTTCCAAATGAGTTGAGGATACACAAATATAGAGTTGATAGTATATTACTGATGTCATCTCATCATACACACCTTTCACTCTGACCATTATCCAGCTGAATTTTGGTGCATAAATTTTCACTTACACTGATGTACAAATATCACATGAAATCTCAAGTTCAATTTTAAAGGAAGAGTCCAAAAGCAAGTCACAAAAACATGTCCTCAGTACTGCATTAGGAAAAGTCATGTGATTTTTTTGGATATATTTTTAAGCAATTTATATTATAAATATAACATAATAATTGTTAAAAGCTTTGAAATACAAGCAAAAAAGATCGAATTAATGTTGGCATGGGTGGTGGGGTCCCAAATGGGTTCCAAGATGGCCTCCGGGATCTTTATCTTTCTTCTTTCTTCTTCCAGGTAGTAAGCCTTAGGAGGATGAGAGGGTTTGAGCTTAGAACTCTGCCCAGGTTCAGATGAGAGGAGGGGAGAGGTCCATAGCTCTAGTTATACTATCTATATTATTCCCCAAAATAATGGCCCCCTAAAATCTTTAAAGAGTGTGGAAGGTAGAATGTCCATCTTTTACAGCTGCTTCCTGCTGAACAGCAGTGCATAGACCATAGAACTCTCGCCCTGCCCGATCTAGGGGCTGGGGGAGCCGCACTCTCTCTGAGGATTTGTTGGTGATCTGTGGAAAGGAAGGTGGCTTTGACTCAGATAATCATCTGAAATGATGATATTGCTTTTTCAGCTTTCAGCTAGGACGAGGCTAAGATATTGAATGAGAAGAAACAAATTTGACCAAGAGATTATGTATGCTCCAAGCAGTAAAGCTATGAGAAGTATTAATAAAGACCCTGTGAAGGGAAGTAACCAGGAGGCCTGATTTCAGATTCTTGACAAGGACATATCTCATGACTCAGATAGTTCCCAGGAACCCTAGAAGTTGGTCAGCCAACTTTTACACTGCACTTCTCACTCTTCCAGAATGACTGACATATAAACAACATTCTTCTAGCAACAAATATCCCCTTTTCAGTGTCTCAGAGGGCTAGGCCCTACGGTGTCATAGAGCTACCACAGTCAGTAAATCTATTTAATTCTGGAGGATGATAAAGTTTAGGGAAATTTTGTCCATGCTGTCTGTCAGATCCTTAGGAAACTGTTGGTAATAACAAAGGGATTAGATGTAAGTTTCTGTGTGAGTAATCATTGCCTGCTATCTCTTACAGAGTCAATTTTGAGCAAACAAAGAGAACCCCAAGAAGAATAAGAACAAGCACAGCGATCATTTTATAACTGAGGATTGGGATCTCAGGAGTCAGTAGTGGCAAGCGAGACTGACAAAAGCAGCTACACAAGATCTGCAAAAAGAGACCATATTTCCAGGATGGGGCTGATTTTCCCATTCATTTATTTACTTATTTGTCTGTTTGCTTATTGATTTATTTTTATTTTATGAGAGAAAAGTAAAACAAAATTTCATAACAGTATAATAGTAGAATAACAACAGTTAAAAATTACATATTGTTTTCTTAAAATAGTTACTCAGAGTACAACATATGGGCATAAAAAATTCTCCAAATGATATTAGCACAAACTTTTCTTTTCATTGAACTAAAAGAAGCTAGTAGTGTAACTATCTTGTACTTTTTTCCCCCTTTCCCTCCCTTCTCCTACCCTAGCTCTTTTTTTCTTTCAAACAATTTCTTCCCACTTTACAACATCTATCATACACTTTGGACCTTATTATTTTTTCTGTTTCCCACACCAGGGAGACAATGCTATGTTTACACATGTGAGTCTGAGGTATTTCACTTAGAGTACATTATCAAGTTGCAACCATTTACCTATAAAAATTTATCCTTTTTTATGGGTGAGGAGTACTCTATTGTATAAAAAGACCACATCTTTTTTATCCATTATTGGTTGATTGGCATTTGGGTTGTTTCCAAGATTTAGCTATGACAAATTGTGCTGTTATAAACATGTGTGCACATATATCACTGTGGTATAATGTTTTAATTCTTCTGGGAAGATACCCCGAAGGTGAAGAGCTGGGTCAAATGGGACTTCTAATCCTACTTTTTTGAGGAGTCTCCATACTGACTTCCATGGTGGTTGCACCAGTCTGCACTCCCACCAACAGTGGAGAAGCGTTCCTTTTCCCCTACAACCCCTCCAGCATTTCTTGATGATAGCCTTTCTTTCTGGGGTGAGGTGGAATCTTAGTGTTGTTTTAATTTGTATCTCTTGAATGACTAATGATGTTAAACATTTTGTCATATATTTATTTGCCATTCGTATTTCTTCATCTGAGAAGTGTGTATTCATCTAAGATGCCAATTTCTGAATCGAAAAGAGTCAGACCCCCCCAAATTCAAAGACCCAATCCAAAAATGGACATTTGTGATGAATACATAGTTACCTTTTATTTAGAGGAAACAAAATGGTTTACTTATCCGACACAATAGATTGGTTGATGTTTTCTTTTATGAAAAGAAACTTGAGGCCATCCATCAGTTTACAGGTATACAAAGTTTGTGGCCTATCTTCTTCGATTTTTGGTGCCTTGGGCAGCTTGGGTTTTACCCTAGAGAGGTGAATCTAACAAGTATTGGGAACTAAGATTCAAAGGAATAGAAAAGAAAGTATCCTTGAGATCAAGGACAGAGAACCAGTTAATGTCTCCTGGATTTGTTGAAGGAGGGTGTGTTGGTCTGCCAGTAGGCCTGGATTAGCATCATTGCTCACTGATGATTCTGAGATCTTGTATTAGGTGATACCCTCCCGATGGCTTTACCATCGTAAAATGAGTGTGTTGTGTGAGGAATGGTACCAGCAACCTTGTGTCAAAAATGTACCAATAATGGGCTTTGGCCCCTCTCTAGCCTCCCTTTTAAAGGGATACTAACTTGTGTGAAGGTATAGGTTAGTGTCCTTCAGCTGAGTGATTAGTGGGTTGTCCTTGACAGTCTGCCACGTGGTGCAGTCTGCCACGCTTGGGGATCAGCTCCTGGCGGAGGAGCCAGGCTTCACTGAACTGGCTTGCCAGGTTGGTGAGGAGGCAGCCCATGGTGAAGAGGGACTGACAAGAGGAAGGCCTCAGCAGCATCAACTCCCAAGGAGGAATTTTTTTTACGGCAAAGACCAGGCTTGTGGTAGAGGGCTATGAAGGCTTGCACATGTCACCTCTGACTATCTTGTCTCTCTCTTGCAAGCAGGGAGTCAGACGGAATGGAGGATGGGGCTGCGGGCAGAAGGAGTAAGAATTAGGTCATGAGAATCTCCCGCTGGATCAGCCTCCAACCTGTTCATCTCCAGGGCATCCCTGGTAAAGACTAATTCCTTTGGATTGGGTCATGAGAACCTTACAGGCTATTCCCCGGGTCAGGGCCTGACCTGTTAAGCCCCAGAGAATCCACGGGCAAAGCTAAATTCTTTGGAGGTCATGGGAAACTTACAAGATATCTCCTGGGTCAGTCCCTGACCTGTTCAGCTCAAAGGTATCCCCTGGCAAAGCTGAACTCCTTGAAATTCAGATGCTGGACTTCTCTGAGAAAGCATCCCAGCAGGGCATCAGGTAGAATGGATGAGGTGTTCCCCAGGACAGGTCTGTGGCCAGGAGGAGTAAAAATTAGGTTGTGAGAACCTTACAGACCATCGGCTATATCAGTCTCCAACCTGTTCATCTCCAGGGCATTGCTGGGAAAGCCCAGTTCCTTGGGATTAGATCATAAGAACACTACAGGGTGTCCTCTGGGTCAGGCCCCTGACTGTTCGGCCCCAAAGCATCTGCTGGTGAAGCTAAATTCTTTGGAGGTCATGGGAAACTTACAAGATATCTCCTGGCTCAGTCCCTGGCCTGTGCAGCCCAAGGGTATCCCCTTGGTAAAGATGAACTCCTTGAGATTGAGACGCTGGACTTCTCTGGTCTTGTGTGTGAGCCTAAGTGCCACTTCCTTTGAACCCTTGGATCTCTGCCGTTGGCCACAACCTCATCTCCCAGACAAGGGCTCCACAGCTGGGGTGCCCTGCTGGCTAGAAACCTGGCACCAATTATAGATTCACCTGTCATCATGGTGTGCCTGCCTAAGGAAGGGCAATGAGGATTTCCCTCAACAAAGCCCAGATGCACCCAGCTTAGTTGTCTCCTGGGGGTCCTGGCTAACAGATGTGAATAATTTGACAAATGGTCTTGATTCACGAACCAGTATCCAGGGGAGGGGGACCTCTCTGTCCCAGTGAGTTTTTTCCCAACCAGTGCAAGTAGGGCAGGTAGAGCCTGCTCACTTGCAAAGAGCTGAGGAAGGTCTAATGGGTGAGAATCCCAGTGGGTGCCTAAGACGAACAACCGGGGATAGGCTGCATCCCTAGGGAAAGAGACAAATCAACTGAGGAGGACAGATGAGCTGCTCTCGCCTAGGAGAGGTGGGGTTTTGGACCTGGCTGCTGCCAGTGGCCCAGCCAGGACCCAGCCTTAAAAACGCGGGCTCTTAGGTAATCCCTTCCCTCCTCCCCAGCCCCTTCCTCTGTCCCCAACACCCCGCTTTGCCGTTAGCTCATGTCGTGAAAGGGATGAGTTGCCCAGCAGATGAAGGCTTCACAGTGAGAAGTCAGTTAGGCACTGCAGGTCACTTTTCATTTTATGTAGGGAGATAAACCCGAGGCCAAAGTCCAGGTAAGAAGGAGCAGGCGGAAAGCTAGCGCTGGGGATGCAGCGCTGGGGATGCAGCGCTGGGGAGTGTAAATAGGCAGGCTCAAAGTGCAACCCCAGGACCTGGGAAGGTTGGGGCGGATGCTGAGCCTTGCAGCTGGCCTTTGGGCCTTTAAAAAATGCAGATGGCATAGGCTGCTGACCCTGAGAAATGTTTCAGATGTCTGGCTCTTCCATGAGCCCACCTGCTGTGACTGGGTGAAGGGGATTATTTTTCAGTGAACATCACATGGCTGGCTTAAAAAGATGTAGTCTGGTTTTCAAAAACACTCTGATAGAGCAAAATAAACAGTTTTTCATGCTGTTTCACTGTGAAGAGACTCTCCATTTTGTTTTAAAAATTGAAGTTTTTTGTTTTGTTTGTAATTGAGAAATCTTTGTTTGCAAAAATAAGTGCAAAAATCCTACAGATTGCTTTATCACCCAGAAAAACCAGAGTGGGAAAAATTTAGTGATTAAATGGGCCTCTAGGTCACCCTAAATTAAGCAAGTAGAATTCCACATTTCTAAAACATTTGTGCATGTGTTTTCTGAAATTGCTTTCATCAAATATTTTCCCACTGACAGTTGAATTTTTTGAGGCACCTTTCAAATATTTACATATTCGCTCTCTGAATTTTTTTAATTATTTGATTACATTGATTTTTCCATATGTGTTTTTTTATTCCCATTTATTCTTATTGAAATAAAAATAATTTTATAGATTTATTTTACTGGAGCTCATGATACTGTGTTGTTCTAGCTACCAACAGTGTCAGAGGCTGCCTTTTTTGCATAAATGCTAGCATAACTGAAGCTACTTTTACAAGAAAATCAAGTATACAATCAAAAATGCGATCTTTTAGTCTCTGAGTTGTTCTGATTCAAAAAGTCACAGTGTTTTCCTTTGCATTTCTACCTCTAGTTGTTCAGTTACAATTCAGAGTGAATGGAATGGTAAAAGTTTCACCTAATGGGGAGAAGCTAATAAATAAAAACAAGTGTTTCATTTTTCCAAAAACCTGAGAAAACTAAAGGTAATCCAAGGCCACATCTTCCCCTCTTCCCCCTATGTGGCGGGATGTCCCGGGCTCCTCCACATCCTGCTCCCTGCCTCTCTCTGATAACTAGTATCAGAAAAAGTTAAAAGACTTGAGTTTCCTGACATGAAAGCCTGAGTGGGAGAGAAGGGACAAGAAGGGGCTGGGGTTTGCTTAGGAGAGGGAAGGTGGGGAAGGCTCTGGCTGGTTAGGTTTGTGAGAGGCGTGGGGAGGCACAGAGAGGCTGGAGGAACAGTTCAGAGACTCCCTCAGGTTACAGCATTCAGGACCCTCACATGTGTTTGCCTTTGGAGACTGCTTTCTGCATTGTGACCCGGAGATGGGTTCTGTCCTCTGTATCTTGGGACTGGGTTTCCCACGACAGTTGCCTGAGGGAAACTTTGCTTAAGATACTGGATGGGGCTTTGTCTTTATTTTGAATCTTCCTGGGAGAGCAATATTTTCAGAGTTCCGCGTAAGCCAGGCACAGAATGTAGTGGTAAAACTAAAAGGACATCTAATAAGGCCTCTGCACATCCTGCAGAGTGCCTCCTGACACCTCCTCCCATTTCTGGTGAGAGGGAACAAGCACTTTTTATGTACAAGCAATCATTTTTCTAGGTGCTTAGGAGACTGTAGCTACTGAAAAGGAATCCCAAGCTGCAGGGGTTCATGGCAAAAGGTGGCACAAATATAAACTTGACCAATATGTGGAACTCTTCTTGCTCCTAGTGGGGACTAAATTTCTCCATTCCATGGCTGTGCTATCCTTTCATGGAGTTTTCTTTTTACATGGTACATACTTTAATGGCACTTAACCCATCGTGAATGACCAAGGACATGAAATATGGAAAGAGAAGAAGAGAAATAAGAACTCAAAAGCAAGAATACCCCCTGGCTTGGCTTGCCAAGATGTTGCTGTGGGCGGTGAGGTCCTGGACAGGTTTCTAGATTCTTGTGCAGGATGAACAAAGAATTGCAAGTAGCACATAACAATAAGGAAAAGTCAGGCAGGCGCGTGCTCGGAGTGAGGAGGCTCACACCAGCGGAGAAGAACAGCAGGAGTGTTGAAGGCACTGGATTCAAGAATGTTTTGTTACTTTTCTACTATTTTGTTTTGAAAGTCTGTTATATTTTTTCCCTTTAAAATAATAATAAAGAATTTAAAATGTTGCCCTGGGTCTAGGTCAGTTCTCATGGGTCTTTCACTGCGTGATTGACTATGTGACTGACAGGTGCTAAGTCATATCAGCTGCATCTATCATACATATCCTTTCCCATAATTCACTCTGTCATAATTGTATGTATGAGATGAAGGTCATGTGAATGAACTTTCAATGAGCTCCAGGTGAAAAGACTACCACTGTAGGTCATGCTGGAGACCCTGGCACATGTACGTCCTGGCTTGGGATTTTGGAATTTTCCAAGGCAGGTCTTTATCTTTCTTACCTCTGCCTGTGGGTAGTAACCCTTAGGACAGAGTTCAGGAGTGCTAACACTGAGGCATTGCCCAGTTTCAGATGAGTGGAGGGGAGTGATCCCTAGCCCCCACTGTACAACTATAGTGTATTAAAAAATAATTCTTAATTTCAAAATCAAGAAAAACTACTACTAAAATTTTCATATTTTCCTTCCAATCTATTGTTTTCTATTTATGTAGGTATGTATTTTTGTTTCTTTTTATTTTACAACAATGGAGTTAAACTATATCTCCTTTGGAATATATCATTAAAAATTACATCAGCTCATAGATTTACATAACCTGAATGCACTCTGTATTCTGCTTTCCAAATTATGCTCATGTAAATTTCTCTTCTGTTTAAAAGGCAGATGTTTATCACTTACACATTTTTCTAAACCTGACACTAAAAGGAAAATATAAAATGTTGTACTAAATAAAGAAGTAAATGTATCTAAAGAAAAGGGGAGATTTATGATTAGCATTCACAAGTTCAATCTTTGTGCTAAATAAAGCACCTTTCTTTTCAATGAACTAAGAGAAATTAGTATAACTATCTTAACTATCTCCTATTTATCTATCTATCATTTTTACTTTTCCCTTCCTTCTTTTCTCTTTTCTCCCATCCCAGTTTCTCTCTCCTCTTCAACAGTTTCTCCCTAGGGGCTGGGGATTTAGCTCAGCGGCAAAAGCGCCTGCCTGGCAAGTGCAAAGTCGTGAGTTCGGTTCCCGGTACCGGAGAAAAACCAAAAACAAAAAAAAAAAACAGTTTCTCCCTATTTTACAATATCTACTATTGCTTGGACAATTCAATGCCTGTATCTTGTCTCTAAGTAATGAATTTAAAGATAACAATATGCAATGTATTAACCTTTGTTATTCTCCTATTATTTTGCTTTGAAATTTTGTTTTATTTTTTCTCTTTAAAATAAAATTTAAAAAAGAAAATAAAAAAACATTTAACATAACTATTTAATCACCTATTATTGACCAGATATTTTCCTTTGGAGTGAAAAAATTTTCTAAAGTTTTGCTAAAACTAAAAATCCCTTTAAAGACAGGAAGAGAAATGGGCTCTGCAGAGTGAGTTTGGTCGGAATGAAAGCAGGAGAAGCATATCCTACAGTGTGAAGGCAGCCCCCGTGCAAGAAGGAGCACAGTGGCAAAAACTCAATGTCACTGTCCTTTTTGTATCACAACGAAAGTGGTCTAGCCATTCTATGGACAACCTGCTTGAGTTCTCACAAGGAATCCACATGTAGGGTCTGGGGAACTGTTCTGTGCTTGTATCCTGGGATTTTGTGATGAACAGGTCACACCTACTTCCTTAGCCAGCTTGCCATGCCCTGATCTCCTGCTCACTCTGAAATAGGTGATACATGTTAGACATAATAATGTCAGAGAGCAGATCCAGTACACAAGCGATAAACTCCTATTCTTCACCATTGTGTAGAGGAAGAGTTTTAATGATATACTTTCCAACCTGGGTGGGAAATAGGACATTCTCAATGGAGATACACTTGTCTGCATTTGTATTTCCAAGTCTTGGTCAAAGCAACACCTAAGACGTTTCTTACAAACACAGAATTTCTTTTAAAGATCAAGAGATGGGTGAAGGGGGAAGGAAAAGGGACACAAATAGAAATGAAAGGCAGGTATGGTGCTGTGACCTGTAATCCCAGCACTCAGGAGGCTGAGGCAAGAGGATTGTCATGAGTTTAAGGCCAGCCTGAACTACATAGTGACACCCTGTCTCAAAAAAAAAAAAAAATGAAAAAAGAAAGAAAGAAAGTGAGATTGACAGAGAGACAAAGAGAGAGAAGGAAAGAAAAAGAACACTAAGGTGTGTTATGTACATGTACCAACTTTGCACAAGGAATGTAAACATGTACTACACTCATGTACTAATAAAATAATAAAAAAACACAGATCTTTCCCAGAATCACTGAAACAAATTTTCCACAGGAGATTCTACTAAAAATATTTTCTCCTCCTAGAAAGTCAAATAATATGGCAAGTTTAAGGGGAAAAATCACTGTATGGATATGCTTTTCTCAAAATATTAAACTCCAGCAAATTATGTGGTCCTAAAACTATACTGAATGCATTCATGTCTCCTGATTCAAAAAAGGCATCTCAAAATCTTGCTGCCTCTTAAGAGCAGCTTTAACATACATTATGGAAATTGTTGGAAGGACGATTAACATTTTATATTCTGGGTGTGTTGTTTGTTGGGGTTGCCACATAATAATATAAAAGAATGTAAATGGAATGGGTTTATTTAGATTGTAATAAAAATATTGTTCTCTTTAATGGACGATATTTTTCCACAGATTTCATGTACAGTTGGCCCTGAATTCATTTCATGATATTCTACGCATTTACACTTGAATTATGTTGGTAAGGAGGCAAGTTGGTGATCTAATTCTAGCTTATCTTGTATAAATTTGCAGCAGTGATTTGAATTGTGTATTTTGTTTCACCTTCTAAATAATTAGTGATAATTCTTATAAAGCAACTCAGTGCTTTCCTGCTCATCTGAGCTAAAACTCCTTAACAGAAAAACCAGTTTCTCCACCAACACGGGTTGTTGATCAGAGTTCTAGAAGCAGTCAGAGTTCTGATCAGAGTTCTAGAAGCGGTCACCCAGGACAAGGACAGTTGGAGACAAAAGCAGGCAGCACCCACCTGTTAGCTGAAAGGAAAGGTGCAGAAATCCTTGCTGTAATGGGTCAGCTAAGAGAGGGGGACGTTTGTGCTAGACTGAACAAGCTCATGTGAAAGAAGGACCCGAGGAAGGCATTCTCTCCTCTGAGAAACTGGCCTTCTTCTGGGTTCCCAAGTGGTGGCTTGGGAACAGCTGCACTGGCAAATCTTGACCAGCCTGTTGCTATTTGCCTGGTTACTAACAACTCAGGAAAGTCTAGTAATCACTAGTTGCAACTCACTACTTTTCCTGTTTTTGTGTTCTGGCTTTTATGGCCTGTGATAGGCTTATCCATTTCTGCATTTTAGCCCTTATGTAACATTTTTCTGTGCCAACACTTCCAATAATTATATAGAGCAGCATGTGAAACACTAATTACAGAAGTTCAGCATCTATTAAAATTTGCTATTGTTTATTTTTCGGAGTGCACTTTACCTCTTAAATGGGGAGAGAAGAACCTGGCTTATGGCAGTGATTTTTCTTCCAGTAGAGAAGGCCCAGGTGCAGCGCAGGTTACGCAGGGCAACCTGAGCTGCTGAATTTGGGGCCACACGTTTGAAGCACTGCGTCATTGGCTTTCCTTCCTGTAATCTGTGAACTGGCTAAAACCAAGCTGAGACTGTTGCCCTTGAGATAAAGTCCCTGCTTTAAAACTCTGTAACAGTGTAACAAAGATGTTTACTATATGCCCTTCATTTCATTCTGTCGCTTAGATAAGTTTCTTTGGTTTTCATGAATCCTAAAGTATCATTTCCAGTTTGGGGAGGCTTAAGCAGTCAAAACTTCCTCCTTATCCCATAATTAGCTTATTTTCATTATTTTTTTCTTTCATTTATTGACCCAGTTAGCATAGTAGCACGTATTGCCCTAGGAGTTACTTTGTGTCATGTGCTACCTTTATAGCTGGTGGGGTCCATGGACTATACATCGGTAACGGTACACTTCTCTCCTTAATTTGAACCTACATATTAAAAGCTTCTGAGGCCTCTTATTTTATCAAGTACAAGATTTAAACCCTAATGTCTCATTGTGGTGGATGTTTTTCCTGTCAGGAAAAGAGCAGTCAGGCAACTGTTCTCTTAACTCTACAAAACTATTCTGCGATAATATTTCTCCTAAGTCACCACACAAACGAAAGTTGTTGCAAATGAAAGCAACTCCAGTTGCTGAATGGCTTCAGTGCTGAGGGCCTCACATCAGTGTGACTATGTCAGGGACATGGAGGGGGCGGGAAGAGGAGGTTTGGTGATGGTGATAGACTCAGGAGGCAGTGTGGACTATGCGGGCTGCCGCTGTAGATCCACTGTAGCAGAGCTTGCCAAACTCTACGTCACGGAATCAATCAGCAAGTTCTACAGGACAGAAAGTCACAGGGATGGAAAGAATGAAGCGAGGAGGGAGTGAAGGCAATGGATGTTCAACACAGAGAAGACGGAGGAGAGTAGGAAAATCACTTGGATGTCCATGAGCAAAGGCTGAGCCAGGTTACAACCATTTCTGTCAAGATGAAAACCTTTTCTTCGTAGACTTAGTTTAGATTTCTGCTATTGCCTGTGTCATTTGTTTCAGGACACAAGGCATGTTACAAATTTTCTAATTGCTGTCGTTTGGATAAATGTCCCCCAAACGCTCATGTATTTAAGGCATGGCTGCCAGTCTATGGTGCTCTAAGAAAGTGGCAGAACCTTCAAGAGTGGAGGGAACCTAGGTTGCTTGGGCTGTGGCCTCAAAGGGAGATTGCTAGCCTAGATCCTCTCTTCTTCTTCTTCTCACCGCGAGGTGAGCAAGTTGCTCCTCCACAATGCTGTTATGCCTAGACATGGACCCAAAGCAACAGGCCAGTTGTTCATGGAGTAGAAGCTCTGAAACTATGAGCCCAAGTGTCTTTTCTTCTCTTTAAGTTGACTGTCTCCTGTATTTTGTTATAGTAACGCAAAACTAACATACTGATTATCTCATTCCTTTTATAAGTATTAGCGTACTTTTAGGAAAAGCAGCTTTATATCATTAACTAATATTCTCTGGTTACTATGAAACCATGGGAACATGAAAAGTTTAGAAAGATCATGTTTTCAAGCTGTTTAGGCTTAAAACTTTGTGCTTTCCTGATTTTGTAAATAAATACACCACCAGAATGTGTATCATCATTTCTAGGAAGCCAGCCACATCCAAACTGCCTCAGGAGCTCATGTTTCCAGAGTCAAAGCTTTTGTATTTGACTACTACCCGAAGAAACTTGGGCCTTTTCCTAAATATGTCTTAGGTTTTGAGTCATTGCCAGATACATTAAATTATTTAATGCATTTCATAGAGAGACTATAATTACCAATTTGGCAAAGGCTTACATAAGAGATAAACAAACAGAGAGGGTTTGAAAGTACTTGCTTCCTAATAGTGAGCAGCCTCACATTCTGCAATCTATTTATCCAGAGGAGCTTTAAACTTCTGGAAAAGCTTAGCAGGACTGATCTACCCAGTCAGGTACTTTCTAATCTTAGTCCAATGTTAACTGCTACAAATTTGAGTAGTAATAGGTTGTGATTTCTCCGTGCCACCTGTTGTAGCTTCTGTGTAGATGTCCTTCTAAACTCTCATGTGCTCTTAGGAGGGGCTTTTCAGAGGTGTCTGTATCTAATATAGATTAAGGGTGTGTGATAACTAAATGGATTTAGCATAGTTCTGAGTGTGGATAATGGAAGGCCCAACCTGGCTATGGGCAGCTCCAATCAAGCTGTAGCCTGGATGGAATATAAAGGGATGGAAAGAAGGCAGGCAGATGGTTATTGCTGCTGCCTCCTGCTTGTCATGGCATGGGCTGTTTCTCCTCTGCAGTACCCCTCTACCATGCTGCTCTGCCTGGGAGCCAGCTGACTATGGACTGAACCCTCTACAAACTGTGAACCAAGTGAAATTTTCCTCCCTTAACTTGTGGGTGTTAGATATTTTGTCCCAGCAATGAAAAAAAACTAAAACAAACAGGGACCAACATTTATTTACACTTCTTCTTGATCTCTTATAATTTAAACCACTACTATAATGAGTTAATGACTATAGTCAGAGCTGCTGATACATTCTGTTATGTTTTATAAGCACTAAAACAGAGATGTTTATGGGTGTGAAATGCTTTCAGATTTGTTATTCAAAGCATAGTAAATTCATCAGATAGGATAATATTTATCCAATAATAGTGATGATAATAATACTAGCTTATAAATATACAGCCCTTACTCTGTGCTAGATGTTGTGACACACATTTCACATATTGTAACTGATTTACTAACTACAGTGATTTCGTTTGAGGAGGGAGGTGTCTCAAAAGTACATCCAGTTTGTTTAGGAAAGATGATATCGATTATGGGGTGTATCACTCAGGGCTTACTACAGAAACAGATTTAATGCAGGAGGTATAAATATATAAGAATTCACAAGATTGGCTCACAGCAGTCAGGTGTGTAAGAGTCCAAAAGGTCTGTCTGTGTACTGGGGATCTAGTTGAAGGGCTGGAGTTCCATGTACTTTCTCATGTGAGACTGAATCAGGAGGCTCAAGGGTCTGCGCTGCAAGCCAGGAGATGACGTCCAAGGTAAAGGCAAAGACTGGAGCTCCTCTGAAGCAACAGAAATGGGCCTTTGTTCTTCGTTTCCCTTTTGCATCATTCTGTTGACGGTCCTCCCTGGGGTGGGTCTTCCACCTCCAGAACTTTACTGAGCCAATCCAGTTGGGTGTTTCTTACTCAAACTGACACAGTCAGTTAACTATCACGTGGAGAGAATATTTAAGTGAAGAACCAAAGAAGATGAAGGAACAAGCTCACAAAGGAGAAAAAGATTTGGAATTCAAATAATGGTAAAGGCGGGAACCCGGATGAGAATGTACCCTTGCACGTGGAAGAGATGCTGAAAGGGCAAGAGCATCTGGAGCAGTAATGAAGAAGGGCAGAATGGCAGGAGATGGGCTCTGAGGAGAGGGACCAGATAGGGCTGACTGGACACTGAGTACCTGGGGTGTTCTGAAGAAGGTTGATGAACCGTGGAATGGCCTTGACTGATGCTTTATCAGCTACTTTGTTCAATTAAATTGAGTGAGTTAAGGAAAAATTGTTGAGAGCTGTTAGGAGGGTATTTATGAAGGGAGACAAGAAATTCTGTGAAAAATTGTTGAGAGCTGTTAGGAGGATATTTATGAAGGGAGACAAGAAATTCTGCTGAAATAAATTTGGGTGGTTTGAAGTGGTCAGCATTCAGATAGTTTTTGGGAAAATATTAACATTTGAGTCAGTAGCCTGAGTAGAGATTCACTCACCAATGTGGGTGGAACATTCCAAAGAAAAAAACTGTATTCTCATCACCAGTGACTAATTCTTTTAAACTTTTGGTGTATAATGTAATGGTCCAATTTTTCTGTTTCCACTTATTTTGTATGCATTGTGTAGACATATACAGACATATACAGATGTACATACCATAATTTGTATATATATATATATATATTTATTTGTGTGTATGTTATATATAACATAGTTGATATAATCCTGTGCTGTGAACTGCTTTGTTCCTTTAATAACTGATTACGAGTATATTTACATGATTTCATATTTATCTGCACTATTATTTTAAATGGGGAGCAACACAATGTAGTGTGTAAATTGTTCAGTTTTTAGAACTGAAGCTCCAAGTTTCAAGTCATAATGTGTGATTGATCTGTTGTGTGACCTTGAGTATGTCCCTCAGCCTTTCTGTATCTAAGTTCTCTCATTTCTCATCATCTTACCCTGATTTTCTTTTCCTCCTGAGCACTAGTACGATCTACTATCTTCTATATTTATTAATTTCTTTCATTTCTTTTCTATAAGCCCAATGTCATTTAAGCTCCATGAAGCCACTCTCCCCCCATAATGTTACTGCTATATTCTAGCACCTGGAAAGTTTTTTATTTCCCAGATGTAAATATAGATAATCTAAGGTACAGTAGAAACTTGTTTTATTATTTTTAAACACAAATATACAAAATGTCCTATTGTATAGTTGAAATACAGAAACTAAAGTATGAAGAATCAATCTACTTGGTTATTTTTAAAGGTGTTAACTATAAACCATCAATGGACATCTTAAAAATTCTGTGAATTCTGTCCTCTTGTTGATAAAATTAAATCTAGAAACCTTATTCATCCAGTCTGGTATAGTATGCATTCCAATGGCTGAGATAAAAGTTCAGTGATTTGATTGGAAAATCAGGTGGGAACATGTTCCAACAAAATGATCACGCCATCTAAGACCCACAACTGCTCTAGTTATTACTATCCAATCATAGCTACCTATGATAGCAAGAAAGGTGTGTTTTTGAAGAGTCAGAATCAACAAATTCTGCTTACATTCCACTTTACATGCAGTGAAGGCACATGTGTAAAGTAGAAATAATTATTCTAGGTGCAATCCCAAAAGATGACCAAATAGTGGGATGATTCTACAGAGCTTCCTACTCGCAGTACAGTTTGTCTTCTTCCTTTCAAAAACCTGGATCTCCTGTTCCAAGCTCTCCATATCAAAAGACATAGGAAACAGATTTTGTGAACGGAAATTGTTTATATGAGGAAATATCTTTTTATCATGACTTGTTGTGGTGGATTAACTAATGGTCAGTTTGTAACACCCAGCTGAACTGAATCAGTGGGTGCCGGGTGTGGAAGGCCCTCCTGAGGATTGTTGCCAACAGCATAAGAAAAGAGAATTGAAGGGGAAGATGGTGTGCTGCTGATTCTCCTGGAGGAGCTTATCATGCTGGTTTTCCTGATATGAACTCAGCTGTTCTCATCGTTGGAGGAGTGGGTCCTTGCTGTCACTGAGGATGGCTGCAGTTGTTTTCAGGGGAGCTCTGGTCCATACCTTGAGCATTGCTTCCTGGCTCCTGTGAGATCCCTCAGCCTGCTGGCACAGATCCTTCATCCCGCTGGTGTAGACTTCCTAGCTCCCACTACTGGGCCTTCCCAGTGCAGAACCTTGGTACAGACTTGCATGAGACATTGTTGTGGAGTGTAGACCTCCAGCTGGACTCATGGAGGACATTGCCACATGTTCAGTTGGGTTTTAGGTCTTCAGCTGGTTTAATGCAAGACATTGCTGTGGGATCCAGGTCCTCAAATGGATTCTTTGGGTCTCTAGTGTGTGGACAGATCTCTGCACTCTTTTACATTTGACTCTTAGAGTGATATCATAAAATAATCCTATAAATTATGTGTCCTATATTGAATCATTTTACCTTGTAAACATTGACTACAACAAAAGGGGTACCAGAAGTGGGGTTACTGCTGTGACACTGCTTGGCCATGTGGTTTAAGAGACTTGGGAATTAATTTGGAAAGGTTTTGAGAGACTTGCTGAAGAGGCAGCCTTCATATGCTGTAAACTCTACTGGAGACTCTTGTCAGAGCCTGGAAAATTAGAGTACTGATGGAAGTGCTGCTGGTTCAGTTTCAGGAGGCTTCTACTGAGGAGTACTGCACAGATTGCTAGATCCTAGATGGTACATGTGCTTTGGCAGGAAGTTGCTCTGTATTTTGCTTGTATTTAGAAATGTTGCCTAAGTGGCAGAAAAGTTTCAATACAGTATATTGTTGGTACAGTGGCATAATTACTGTGAAGAGCTTTTGACCAGATCTATGTTGGAAATTAAGTGTGGAGAGCCACCAGGGGGATTTGAAGCATTTGGCAAGAGAGAAGGCTCCAGTGGAGCTGTGGATTTTAAGGGTGAAACAGAGGAGAGCATAGTTGTAGAGAAGAAACAGAACAATAAAGAATGACCTGAAACCTTTCACCAGAAGGGAAGAGAGGTTTTGAAATTCAGGAGATCCCTTGGGGCATTTGCTAGTACTACCATGCCCTGTTTGTAAAAGTTATGGGAAGCAAGGATTGTGATTATAATAGCTTTCCTAATATGATTTTAATGTTGCTTTTAAATATATGTTTGAATCAGGTTAATTAGTCAAAGTATTACGATTTTAACCTTGAATTCTAATTACCTTTTGAATGTTTTGCTTTTGGTGCACAATTGAATGCAATGAGAATCACATACATGTAGTTGTTATATTAACGTAAATCTGAATAGACCAAGACATGTTAACTTCTCACAAATCTACCACTAGAGACTGTGGTTTAAGGAAATGTGTCTGATTATCAAATTGACCAAGGGTGGACCGTGATGGATCAACTCAAGTTCAACTTGTAACACCAAGCTGAGCTGAATCAACATGTTACTGGGTGTGGATGGCCCACTGGGGGACTGTTGCCAACAGCATAAAGAAGAGAATCGAAGGGGAAGATGGTGTCCTGTTAATTCCCCTGGAGGAGCTTTTCACGGTAGTTCTCCTAATATGAACTCAGCTGTTCTCATCATTGGAGGAGCTTGGATCCATGCTGTCACTGAGGATGGATGCAGTTCTTTTGAGGGGAGCTGTGGCCCTTACCTTGAGCATTGCTTCAAGGCTCCAGTGAGATCCCTCAGCCTGCTGGCGCAGATCCTTCATCCTGCTGGTGCAGACTTTCTAGCTTCCGTCACTGACCCTTAGGCCTTCCCAGTTCAGATCCTTGGTACAGACTTGCATGAGACACTGCCATGGGCTCTAGGCCTCCAGCTGGACTCATACAGGACATTGCTGTGGGATCCAGGCTCTCAGCTGGGTTTTTTGGGTCACTAGTGCATCGACATGTCTCCTGCACTGTTTTGCTTTTGACTGTTTGTGTGAATATTATAAAATAATCCCAGAACTATGTGTCCTATATTAAATCTTCTCCCTTGTAAATCCTGACTACAACACTTGGTCCCAACTGTCAAAAAAGGAGTATTATATAACAAGGTTTACCCTCTCTTTCTGATTTTGATGTTTTAGATAAGGCAGTCAGCATATATACTTTCATTGAACCTTATATTAATATGTAGTTAGAACATATGAATAGATGATAAAATAAATTCTAAATAGCACTTCTGAGAATACCAATCTAAAATATTATTAATCACATAAGCATCCTTAAGTTCTGGTCCTGAATCTTCTCATCTTCTCTGTTTTTATCATTGGGCATTTTGATTCTTGGAGATAAGACTTCTGATAAAAAATGACTTTGATCATAGTTTTTGATTGTTATTTTAATAAAGTAAGTGACATGTTAAATAAAATACTGAGCTTTTAATGTTAATGTGCTTCAAATTTGGAAATTTAGCAATAACTAAAAGAATGTACAAACATATACTGTATTCTTGGTTATTAATATGTCTAAATTTTTAGTAACTCCATGTAAAATTTGATGACCTAATGTAAAACTTGGGAACAATTTTGGATGCTGTAACTTTAAGTCATTTAGCCTCCTTCATAATCAGTTTCTTTATTTATAAAATGAATGAGAATTCATACTGTTTAGAATAACTATGAGTATAGAATACGCATGATCTTAAGTGTTTACCAGAATCTGTATTTCATATTTGGACTTGAATGCCTACCACGAAAGAAATGTGTCACGTCCTTTGCACAGTCTGCCTCACAATAAACACTAAAGGCTGGAGGTGAAAAAGTTGACATTATCAGTTGGAAGGCACAGTGAGTTTTCATGTGATTTTCCTGTGCCTTTAAGTATGTGCAGGAAAGGACAATAATGCTACAAGTAGTTTTATGCAAATGAATATTGCTTGGAAGGGCAAGGAAGCAAATTAAAATTATTAGTCAAATGATCTGAAGGAAAATGACCTTTAGAAGATTTGGAAAGCTGGATAAGTAAACACCATTCATTTTGGGAGACATCAGTGGAGCTGAACTTATAATAGGAGTTGTCCACAGAATCTAGCTGAACAGCTCTGCTTACTTAAGCATAGCTTAAGTCTCAGTGTTAAGGGTCAGTCTTCAGTGTCTCTCAGGAATTGGGGTTTGGGGACATAATGACTTCTATAGCTATTCTAATAAGCCAGCTCCTGGTTTCCTTCCTTATGAATATACATGTTATAATTATTTAAGATGTGTTAAGGAAGAAAAACCGTTTATGATGACTAAAATTTAATGTCATTATTTCTCTTTTTCCTGGTAAGAACTAATTAGTGTGAGAAACTTTGTGTTAATGTTCAGAGGTAAATCAGACCAGAACCTCACTTTTTTCCAATGTTGTCAGTCATAGGTAAAGTACTACTATTATGCCCTATGCCAGGGTATGACAATGCTTTTCATTTTTCAACTAAAACTGACAAAGAACAAGTCCTTCACACAGGAAGAAATGAAGCTTGTTGATACTGAAGATTTGGATTCTCATAAGAATGATCCCCTAAATTTTGAGAGGTATTATTATGCACTTTGCAATATTCTAGCTTGCCATAGGAAAGAAATTATAAATATTTGGTAACTTTTAACTTGTTTATTGATAACTACTTAAAGGTAATTATGAATATCAGCCTAACCCAATATTCATGAGAAGAAAATGCAGCTAGCTTCACTTTGACTCTGATTTTACTGGAGCTTAGGCTAATATTCATAATATTAAAATCCAGGAGAGAGAAAAATAAAAAGAGAATTTATCCTTTTAAAATGGCATTATCTCACTCATTAGGATACAGCCCTCATGACCTACAGACTTCTCAAAAAACCCTGCATCTTAATTCTATTAAATGGCCACTAACATTGAATCTGAATTTTTCGAGGAAACCAACATTCAAATCATGCTAAGCTCCTAATCTTTTCTCTCTCTGTCTTTTTTAGTCACAAAGACTGACACCATCCCCAGTGAGAAAAGGACAAGTTCAATGTTCTGCAAAAACTTACACGGCAGACCATCTACTGACAAGGAGCTGTGGCCTTCCTAATCTCTGGCTCCTTTTCTTTCATTTTCTTTGCTCCTTTTCTTGATTGTGTTAGTCAGCATTCTGTTCCGTACCAGACACTGGAGAGATATCAATTGAAAAAGAGGAAACGTGTCACACTTCAAGACATTTCATTGATTGACCCCATCTCCTTGAGCCTGTGGTGAGGCAGTGCAGGGTGGGGACAGCACATGGTAGAAAATCAGCAGTGATAAAAACAGCATGGAGTGGGCACAAATGCAAACACAGGGATCGGTGAAATGGAAAGGAAGATGCAGCACCCCAGACACAATCAGCTAGTTGATATTTGACAAAGCGCCCAAGGGCGTGCTGCCAAAGAAAACCTAGTCAACAAATGGTTCTGGGAAAGCTAGACATCTGTTTACACAAGATTGAAGATGAGCCCATATCTTTCACCTGAACGATAGCTGTAGGAAAGGATTTTCTAAACAAAACTGCAATTACACAAGAAATAACAGCAAGCATCAACAAATCAGATTACATCAAATTAAAAAGCTTCTGGACAGCTTATCATATAATATAATGGGTGAAATATAATGTTGGGTGAAATAAATCAGACACACAAGCTGAAATACTGTATGATATTTCTCATTTGAGTGAAGCAATCTACAAACAAAGAGAGTAATAAAGGATAGATGGAAGGAAATAAGGGGATGGACCTTTTGCTAATAGGCAGGGGTTCAGGAGACTGAGAGTGAGGGGAGAGAGAAGGGGAAGGTAAAGGAGAAGCGAGAAGAATGAAGACCTGCCATGCACAGAACCTAATACCCTTAATGGAGATAAACAATATATGTCATAAGCATGAGCTAAGAATACTCACAAGAATGAAAATGGGAAGGGGAAGCTGTATTATATATATGTGGCCACTCCCCAAGATGAATATAAACTTCACATTCTGCAAATATGCACTAAAGAAGAATGCATGGCAGAGAGAAGCATTCATCTCATGCAGCCAGGATCAAGAAAAGAGAGGACGGGTTTCCCACAGTCCGTCAGAGGGTGTAGAAGCTCGGATGCAGAACTTCTACAAGGTCCAACACTTGAAATTCTACTCCCTCCGCTCAGCAGTGGTAGGAGTGAAGCCTTTGGTGCACAGCCTTGGAGCACATTCTAGACCTAGTGACAGCATCCCTTCTCAGTTTTCTGTTGCTGTCATCTTTCTTCCTCTTCTCAGTAAGAATTCCTTTCCTCCTGTTCCTCTCACTGACGTCTTAGGGTTATTCTTTTCCTACTCTTGTCATGCTCCATCTTCTCCATCTTTTTCACTTTCCGTTTCCTTCTTTCCCTTTTATTTCCCTCTTTTCACTGTGATTCGCCAGAAATGCATGCATCATTCGAATGTTCTTCGATGAATTCGAATGTTCTAAGATGATTTGAATGAATCATTCTTTTAATGTTCTATGCTATACATACAGAAATTTTAAAGTAAATGTATTTAGAGAGGATGACACTTTGTGTAACTTCACTTTTCCCAGGGTGTTTCCTAAAGAAAACAATATTAGAAACTATAAATGGTTTAGAGTGAAATCTTGCATCAAATTGTAAACTGCCTTCAAAAACTCTTATGGATCGAATGCATATAAATGAATTATTCAAAATCAGCACAAAAGAAATTACCTTTCTTATTCTTTTGTGAGTCTCCGAGGTGCCAGAATTTTCAGCAACCTACCTTTGGAATGAAAATACCTGCAACTTCTCTTGTTTTCTGTTTGATAACAGAAGAACTCATGCCAGAGAGTTAACTATAGAGATTAGTGCTCCTGAATTCTTTCCACCCAATAAAATTTTGTCCTAAATTTCTTCTAACTTATTGTTAGTCTTATCTAAGAAACATGTTTATTTATACCACAGCCAATGAGTCAATTGTGAAACTGCCTTTAGTGAGACTAACACATAATGCAAAATACATTTTGTACCTTTTCTAGAGCAATCAAGTATATTAAAATAAGATTTCTAAAGAAATAGTGTGTGGTCTCTTCATCCCCACTAGATTGTAGAACTAGATCTCGGTCTTGAAACTCCACAACCATGGGCATTTGCTTGATGTTTGTCTTGGTTTCTTTTTGTACTGCTGAGACAAAATACCCTGCACCCAAAGTTAAAGCAGGAGGGGCTTATTTGGCTCACGGTTTGTAGAAGATTCAGTCCATAGTGAGCTGGCTGCAAGGCACGGTGACATGGCGGGGGAGAAACAGTCCATGACAGAGCAGGCAGAAATCACTAAAGGGAGGCAGCAAGTAGCAGCAGCAAGCTTCTCTTTCGCTTCATCACATCCAGGCTCCAAGCCTTTTTGGTGGAGCCATCCACACCTGGGGTGGGCCCTTCCACTATCTACTCTTAGAACTATGCTAACCCAATCAGTAGACTGATTTAGTACCACACACGATTAATCCCAGAATCACACACCTTAGATCCAGCCACCTCCATAAAGCCCCATCTATCACCAATTGAGGCTTTTGGGAGGAAATGTAGACAGAACTATGGCAGTGTGAGAGGACAAACAATGGCAGTCCTTGTTTCAAAAGGAGAAAAGTCTCCAGTGCTTTCAGAAACATGCCATACTTTCTCAACTATGGTGAATGGATGATGAGGAAAAGTATTAGCTTGCAGTAGAAAGAACAATTACTCAGAACAGATTTAAATCAGAGTAGCCATAAGGCATTAGGTTGGGAAAAAGAAAAGGAAAGTGAAATTATTTTGTGTTTCAAATGAGTTTAAGGGATTTTGTTCAACTCTAAAAATTACAATCAAAAGAATATGAAAACAGTAGCCCTGGGGTTGGGGATATCACTCAGTGGCACAGCACCTGCCTGGCAGGAGCAAGGTCCTGAATTCCGTTCCTTGTACCAAAAAGAACCCAAGAAACAAAAAAACAGCAGCCCTATGATTCTGGGAAAAGAGGCAATGTTGTTTTTCAATAAGATGATCAATACCCATGACACATCTACTAGACAAATGTACCTACAACGTTTATATTGATAAATATAGAGCTACATAGGAGAGTGCATATATTGAGCCAGACTTGTCCTAAAATAGGGCAACACAGCATAGCATTTACCTCAGAAGACTGCAAGTGTCCATTAATAACAGCAGAGGTACATTGACAAATTGATCCTTGATTCACATTGGAACAGTTATTCATTGTTTGGTTTCAATAACTGACATTATTAAGTGACTCCATTCTAAGTTAATTGCCTAATAATGTATAATCATGGATCCATTTCAATGAAAAAATATAGTGTATCTATAAAACCATATAAATATCTATGTAAGAGTATATATTATACTATTAATTTTTAGTGTACTTTGTAAATATCTAAGCCATTTGTAGGAAAGAAAAACTTCCTGTGGTTTTAATAACAATCTATATCAGAATTCCCAAATTAGTGGAACAAAATATGAAAAAGTACTTAAAACCATAAGTTATATTTAGGTATTTGTCAAGAGGCCAAATTCCATGAGTTTTGTATATCTGACCCGCTGGCATTTTCCCACATAATCAACCCTTTAACCCAGACTTGCAGTAAGGGGAATAACAGTATTTTTTCCCTTCTTTGTTTAACTTGGCTTAACTTTCCATAGAAACTCCTCTTTCCCACAGCCTAATTCCAAACAAATTGTGATGTTAACAATACCCTTACTGTGGTTAGCTCGAGCATTTTGCAAGTTAACTTGATGAAAGGCCAGTAATTAGACATCATTTCCTTTTAAGGTGAGAAAGTCATTAGGAATTTCAACCTAAAATGGACTTGTGTGCTTCTTAGTGAACTTCCCTCCCACTGCACTCGAACAGAAATTCCCAGTCATGAAGAGATGATAACAACAATAACAACCATATATATATGTGTGTGTATGGAAATATATATGGAAATATACATATATATACATATATATGGAAATAATATAAAGGAATCTAGAAAAATGCACTTTTTCTTTCATAAATTCCCAATAAGTGAAAGAATGGTAGGGAACAGACCACAGACAAGCTCTTGAAATTGTGAATTTTTAGGGTAAATATGAATGGGTCAAATACTTAGGTGTATTAAATATTTTCCCTTGTAGACCCTAAGTCATGCTAGGGCTTATTTTGGGGGAAATACGGTAGCAGTATGAATTAAGAGGACAGACTCCTCTCTCAACTGTCCCCTCACTTTCTCTTCACAACCACATAGAGTGGTTAATGAACACCTTTTGTCTACATCTTTCATCAGCCCTGGCTTGTTGTCTATTTATTTTAGTCTCTACTGGCACTTAGGTGAATTGCTATCATTTCTAACTCAGTATGTTTGATGCTAAACTTCTTGTTATGGTTTATATCCAGATGTTTCCCCAGAGCCTCATGTAGTCATAGGTGGGGCTTTCGAGCACTGATTGGATCATGGGGGTGTGATACCCACCAGTGAATTAGGGCCAAGTGAGTTTCTAGCAAAGCCCAAGTGCTGGGGCAGGGGGTTAAAAGAACATGTGATTTTTTCATTTTCTACTTCTAAGGGTGGGAAGTGTTAGGCCAAATTTGGAGTGCAGTACCTAGAAACCTAGGATAATTATGAGACAGATCATGGATTCCACATATGACCCAGAGGGGAAGCAGAAGACATTATTTTGCAAAGAATCTGAATCAAAAGTCATGTAGACCCCCCAAAAATCAACAATCTGAAAGGATGAGGCAAAGCAGGGTAGATACTAGATGAGGCTGTTCTGTGTTTCTTTGTGTGATGGCCAGTGGATACGAGCACAGCAAGAGACAGAGAAAAACGAGCTTATTATACTAACCAGGTACAGAGAGGGAAGGCCACATGCCACACAGAGCCACAAGGGAGTCACAAGGCTCGGGTCATATGGCAGAAGGTAGGAGCTGGGGAAGCACTAGGTGAGACCTTCACTGGGGTCTCCACAGGAAAGAAAATGCAAAGCTGGGGGCGTGTAGGTGAGGCTCATTTGAATAACCACAGTGGCCTCTCCTCTTAAGGGTTGTCCCTAGTTGTGTACCCAGCTAGGGCGATTAAGGCATAGAACTATGCGTCTTTGCTACAACAGACAGGGGACGTCTGGCTCTGGATTGGTAAATGCCTGCTGTAGCTGGGTCGTTATGATTTCCAAGAAGTGACTGCTCTCAGTGGGGACAGTCTCATTCCCAGATAGGAAGAATTTTATAATATCAAAATAAATGTGTATTATGTGTGTATGTGTGGGTGTATGTACATGTGTATATGTGCATGTGTGTGTGGAGTTTGAGTAGTGTCTTAAGGTGAATATAAAGAGATGTCAGAAAATAGAGTAGAAACCATATGCATTATTCTTTTAATGTTTTCAGGATATTTGATAGTGAGTGGGACATATAAGTAACGGCAAAAGGAGGGTACGGATTGAAAATAAGTATTAATCACAACTCTGTTTCATAGCTGACAAGAAAACTACACTGTGATGTTAATGTGAAACTAAAATTGCTGTAAACCTAACAGATATTGCACTACCTGGTATCTTGTATAAAACATGTAATAGGACTGGGGGTATAGCACAGTAATGAGGTGCTTACCCACCATGTGAGTTTAATCACGTGTGCACGTGTGTGCGCACACACACACAAAGACAGTATATAAATAAGTCAGATTAGCAAAGTGTGTTAGGGCTGCTGGAAATCGGGCCACCTCCTTCCTGTTTCACATTTGTCATCCCAGGATAAGTTGCCCCTTTATGCCCAAGGAAATCAATACTGTGCATGAATACCAGAATGAAATCAAACACAATAAAGGGACTCACTGAACAAATGTAATTCAGGATACAGTTTGTGGGTGCAACTTATTGGAGCTCTACAGGCACTTGTAAATGTGTAATCATAGAATGTGGGACTGGCACATGCTAGAGATCAAGAAAAGTTTCCCTTTTCCTGTTCCATCTGTCAAGCAAAGAACATTTCCCAGGATGGTGGTTGCTCACTATCTTGGCTACTTTTCTCTCATTGCTGAGACAAAATACCTGGCACCTAAAATTAAGGAAGGAAATGTTTACTTAGCTCACACTTTGTGGAGGTTTCAGTCCATAGTCAGCTGGCTCCAAGACAGGGTGATGTGGCACAGGGGCAACAGTTCAAGCGGCAGAAGACAGCAACAGCAGCAGGAGCAAAAGAGAGGTGGAGAGTAAGCCTCTTTTCCTCCCTTAAATTGTACGCAGGCTACTGACCCATACCATCTCAGTGCCCTCCTCTTGCACAGGCTCAGGATGTTTACAAAGAGAGGACCCTGTCCCCCTGCTGAGTCACTTAGGTAAGCTTCTAAACCTCTCAATTCTCAAGTTGACACAATGCATCAGCCATTACACTCACACAACCCTGAGGCTGAAATCCTTCACAGCATTGAGAATATGAGGGCTGATCTACCCTTGACTCCCTTTCTTTTGGTTTATTTGGTTTTATTACTTTGTATACAGCTGGAGCTATAGAAGTACAAGAGTGGGACCAGACAAGAAGTTTGAGATGGATCCCTGTATTAAATGAATGAAATTTCAGCTGAGATGGAGTATGTGTGGAAGCTCAGCAAAGAGGGAGAGTGTATTAGGAAAAGTAGGTTGAGTCACGTTAAGATAATAGAAAAGCCGTCCAAGCCTTGGTGATCTAGAACTACAAAGATTTGCTTTGCTTTGCATTCAGTCCACTGTTCGTCATGTTCAGCCACAGCTCCTTTGCACACCTTCTCTCCAGGAGAGAACATAGGTTCTCTGAGTCGACATAGGACATAGGTTGCTGAGTCGTCCTCTATCTGGGACCCTGCCAGTCTTGTGGCAGAGCAGGGAGACCCTGCAGAAGCAGACCATGGCTCTCAGGGCTACTGTCCAACAGTAAGACACTTCCATCTCACTTCTGCTCCTATTATGCTGGCCAAAGCCAGGCACCTCTGCGGTTCCAGAACAAAGTATATGCTCGCCTGCTGGGCAGGTGTAGCTGTTACACTAAGGAGAGCTGCACTTGTAAGAGTAGTGCCATAGATTGGTGGTATAAGGTAAAGGGAACAATCAACCAAGAACTAGGTGAACTAGTGCTTCTACATCTCAGTGGCTCTTGAGATCAGATGCGGAAGCACAGGGTGGTAGGCACGAAGCGGGTTGGTAAGTGGAAGCCCGCTCAGCAGGCTGGGCACATGCTGTGGCCTTGTCAAACGCGCTCTGGCTGGCCCTTGCTGGCTGACCAGGGGTGGAAACAGAGAAGCTGGGTTGGGGAAGGGGAGACACTTGGAAAGTGCAGGCTTGGCAGAAGGCCTGGCCAACACAAGGGCAGTGAGAGTGGAAAAAGTCAGGGACTCTAAGAGCAGTCTAGAAAATGACATACACAGCAGCTGAGGAATGCTGGGTAGAGGATTGACAGGAGAAGCGAGGCTGTGGCTGAACCTCTAGTTTGTTTGTAAGGGCGGGTGCAAGTCCCAACGCAGAAATCACAGAGGCAGAACAGGTGTACAAACAAGACCTAGAGTTCCAGCCGGTGCATTTGGAGTCTGGCTCCTCTGGAAGACACTCTGGCGGGGGTGCGAGGGGGAGACAGAGGGTGAGGTTCAAGCCATGGCAGGAGGAAATGTAAACTGGTTGCGTAAAGACAAGGCTCATGACGGTGGATTAACTGACTTCTGGCATTTGGAAATGGTTTGACTGTGTCCTCCAAAGGATCCTATGCTTGAAGCTTGGTCTCCAGCTCAACAGTGATCAGTTTTTGAGAGGTGTGGCCTGGGGAAAAGCATTACTTCACAGAGACGCCACTTTGCAGAGGGATAAATGCAGGTCTCCCAGGACGGGGTGAGTTCCCGCAGGGAGGGAGTAGTTAGAGAAGAGCAAGCTAGACACTCTCTGCTCTCTGGCTTCCTCTCTTGCTAACTGTTGCAGATTCTGTACTGAACCAGATGGAAAATGCTCTGCACCAAAGAGATGGAAGGCAACTTTTATTACACTGATGTACCGGTGAGAACCAGGTCCAAATCACCAGCCTCAGCTTTGAGTAAAATAGCAATTTATATACATTTTGTAAGCAGGAAGTACAAAGCCGATAGTGGGCTAGTCTATAATTGGTTACATATATTTGGTGACACATCGAGGCAGATGTGTCCGGGGCAGGCTTAATGGGGGGCATTCATAACAAGGCAGGAAGGTCTGGGGGAAGTCAGGGTCGGGGCAAGTGGGTAAGATTTAGTGTGACCTTGACAGGGCTAGACTGCCCCAGTTAGATAGTCCTTGAAACAGGCTAGCAAAACAGGATATGTGTGCGGTATTGTGCAGCTGGTCAGATAGAGCTGAGTCAAATTATCTCTGAGTTGCAGCTGGGTAGTTAGTCAGGGCCAGATGAGTCTGACAGTCCAATTATGAAGCTATTATTTTAAAAATTTCTATTACAGTATGACATCTAATGCAGTTTCCCAAGACACGATGCCACTGGTCACATAAGACACTGCCAGGAAAAGTCACCAGGGGTAAACCACATCCATTGCCCAATCTTGAACTTTTAACCAACAAAGCTGAGTGAAGTTAACCTCTTCAATTTACAAAATAGTCAGTATCAGGTGTTTTGTCACAGTGACACAAAACAGACTACGATGATGAGCCATCTGGAAAAATGGTACAAAGGAAGAAAATAAAAAGTAAAATAATTATGTGGCCTAATAGTGATCTCTCACAGTCTTCATTAAAAGCACATTGGTCTGTGAATTCATTACTTGTCAGTAGAAGAAGGGTTAAAGGTTGTCCTTCCTCGGGAATGCCCACCACCCTTGACAGGAAGTGGTAGAACAAGTGAGCCATGACTCAGAAAGTTCAGGTTTTAGTTCCCAACTTAGCCTCATAGCAACCGTGCGCCCTTGGAAAGCCCCTTAACAGGCTATGTCTTAATTCTGTCTCTCATTCAGGGCCGTGAACACCTCCATTCCACACGAAGTGAAGTTTATACCAAAGCTGCGTGATGCACATGAAAGTCTGAAAAGTACACTTTAAATACAAGTTCGTGCTGTAAAGTTCACTTTATTGGGGGGGGAATTCCTAAGTCTATTTTGAGATATCATAAAACATGGAGAGAAGAGAAAGTCCTTTGCCAAACCTCTTAAAAGCAAAATTGACAGCATTTCTGTCATGACTCATTCTTCCTTTGAAAACCGACTATCAGATGAGGAAGGGTCAATTTATTTTAATTAAAGGAAAACAAGACTTTTGAAACAGACTACCTAGAGCAAGCATGACATTTTCTAAAACTGCTCATTTCTGAGGTATGGATTAATTTTGTATGAGTTAGTCTGTATGTAATTCTAATCCAAACCAGCTCTAACCTTTGCATTTTTCCCCTCAGGCAGATACATTTGTACCGTGGTAAAATAGTTAAATTTTCCAATTACAACCACCAAAGTGATCTTTGAGATGCTCTTAAGATTAACTACAGTATGAGAATCTTTATGCTTATTACAAAAACGAACATCAGAAGTCTTGTCTGGAGACTGGACACCAGCTGTCAGCTACACTGTTTATAGTGTTAATGGCCCAGTGAAAATTTGTTTTCCACAACTTTGATTTTCAAACTATAATCACGATTGTCTTTTCAATAATTTTCAGCTATTGGAAAGACATATAATCTTTACTGCCATTGTTTATGTATTTTTTTATATACTCCAGTTTTTTAAAAGAAAACTGTATCCAAGCAGTATCCAGGCAGTCTATAAGAAACATGGACTCTTGCTTATATGTTAAGTATTTTTAACCCTCTTTAAGAATAAGACTTATGCTTTCTGCTGACTATGACTTCCCTTGTTTGATTTTCACACTCAGAAAATGTCCCAAATAAGAAAACATTACACAAACTTCAGATGCTGCAAAGTACTAGGTATAATTTAAACAAAACCTTTACTACACGGTTAATTAAATTTCTTCAAGCTTTGGAGATAGAAATTTAAACATACACTCAAGGATATATGAATAATGGAATTGGCTTCATCTTTTCTGCTAATGTCTAAGCTCTGTGAGGTTTGGGGATCGTAAGCTTTAGGCACATGCCATGCTCCCACTCGGAAGTTTCACCCAAAGGCCCATGAGTTCACAAGCTTGGCCACCAGCCCAGGCTTTGGGGAGGTGGTGGACCCCTGACCCCACCGTGGCTTGCCACAGGTCAAAAGCAAGAGCATTGTCTGACCACAGCCTGAAAACTCCAGAACCTGTGACCCAAAATAAAACCACTCTTTATTTCAGGTATTAGGTACAACAACAGAAAGCTAGCCCGGGCTGTCACTTACCACACACGCTCCAAACAAGGAATCCCTCTTACACTTTTTCAGGGAGACCTCAGAGTCTCCGTGAACACGGTGGTCCAACAAGCCATTTGTAATCCGCTAGTGTTCACAGACCACGGCCCCGTTTGCCACTCTGAGGGCAGCATCAAGAGAAGTATCAAGAGAAGTATGAAGTGTCTCTCACCTTACTTTACCATGGCAGGTATTACATCTTCTGCATAAATTTTACCTTTGAATGTAAAATAACCTCCTATAACTCAATTTGTGGTACAACTACGTAACCATGTGGCAACTGTCTACTTTCTACAGGTATCAGCCTCGTTTACACAGTAATAAACTACTACCCCAGCACCACTTCTCTGTCGTGCCTAGCTTCCAAATAGCTTTTAGCTATAAATTGCTAAATGTTCATTTCGTGGTTATCTCCGCACTACTTTCAAATAAACTGTTAATTTAGGAAGGTAAAAATATGTTAAGTTTTAAGTCCCATGCAAACTTTGTTTTATCATTTCCATGACTACAGTCTATTTTTTCATACTTCTGCTAATCTTTTCATTAGTGTTCGTAGAGCAATAACAAAATGATCATTTATTGTGCTCTAATGTGGAAATATTCCTCTTTTCCTAGAATACATCCTTTGCCTCTTATTGAAAGGCATTTTCCTCTTTGTTATATTCTCACAGACTCTTGTAGATGAAACTGCACTAATTGCTTTGTGAAGTCACAGCATGTGGCCTTTGAGAGCGTGCAGATGTGTGTCATCAAAGTAGGTATCGCACACATTGTGCTCAGCCCCTGAAAGCGTCTTGGTGACGAGGAAGGGGGGCTGCCCGAGGAAGCAAGTTGACACTGAGCAGCTGTTTCTGCTGTGCATGTTCCATCTGCTGGGCCCACTTTAAATCTGTCTCCTTCTCACCTCACATCTTCAACTGGTTCATTCGAGTCACTTTGCATTGAAAGGAAACGCCTGGTAGGGAGTAGTTCGGTATTTACGCTCAGCTGGAGAGCAGACATACACGGCCCGCTACTCCTTGTTGGGGCCGTGGGCAACTTTATTGGAATACACAGTTCTTTACTGCCAGCATGAGACACATTTTTAGCTGCCATGGAAAGTCATTAACATCTCATTGTTGATGGCACTGTAATGTGTAGTTTTAAAAAGTCAGTTTCTGTAAAAAAACACCTGAGATTCCTGACACTGGAAATGTCTGTGTTAGCATACATCTGTGTTAGCATAGTAGGTCTTTTTCTGGAGTCCACATTTAAAACTTACTTTAAATTAACCATATAAGTCTCTACTATGAAAACTTACGGCTATTTATAAAAAGCCCATGCATCAAAATATCAGTTTATGAAAACGTATTTTACATGGAATTTATTAATCTACTTAACTTTTGTTGAGACAGGATCTTTCTACGTGCTCCGGGCTTCCACTGACCACACTAAATTTCCCAGGCTGGCATGGAGCTGAGGGTCTGCTTGCCTCGATCTCCTAGATTTGTGACACTACAACCAGATTATCTAATTATTCTGCCGATAAAATTAATTGAACAAGTTACACTGTTATACACGCCAATTAAACAGGAAGAACCCTACAGATTCTACTATAGAAAATATTCTACCACCCCAGAAAGGCTCATGGCCCTTGGGCTGGAATGTAGCACTTTGAGGCCCCCTTGAAAGACCACATTTCTCATACAGGAATTAAAGCGACTTAAACCGTGGTTGTGTAGGCTTGACAAGCACTGGCGGGTCTGAGAACTCCAACCCACGTGGTTCTGTGCTATTGGCTAGGAAACTGTGTGCTCCCCTCACAGAACTAGAGACCAAAGACCTCATGGTTTCCAAGATGACTACATAAAACACTATTAAGATTTTACTGGATAACAATAAAACTGGTGAAACACCAGTACACGGTAATAGCCTAAACAAAACATTTAAAATGTAATAGTCACTGATGAATACATAGGAGTCAGAACCAATACTTTGATTTCCTCCCATGTAATAGTCTCAGCAGTGAAACTTAGAAAACTTAGCTAATGAATGAGCTCAGAGCTGTCTAGAGTCCAATAGTGATAGATCAATTGTCAGCAACTTGATATCAGCATGTCACGTAGCACTGTGGGAAGATCTTCGGAACCCCTTGTACAATATGAGGTTAAACTGCTTAGCATGGACACAGTGTCTGTGACAGACACTCCTGGACTTGTGCAATATGCAACCTGCTCTACAGAACTGGACAGTGCTGCTAGCCTGTACGTGGTGCGGTATTAATATTTCCATCAATACTCTTGATTATAGAATTGAGATAGTATGATCATGATACCATTCTGTCTTTAATATCAAGATTACTCCTACATTAATGTGTCCCTAACCATTTCCTAGGAGATTTTCTTCGCCTCTGATCCCCCATGAAAAAAAATTGTATTCAATGAAGCTGAAGTTCTAATTTTTTATCGTGAGATGTGTTCAGATTGTTACTAATTTGGTAAAACACCCGAGTACTCATATGTTCAAGATTTGCTTAAAAGATAAGTCAGAAGGATTCAAGACTATCAAGACCAACAGCAGTGTCCCTCTCATGGGCTCTTCAAAGTGTTTTCCTGACGTAGAGTAGAGGAACAAAGGCACAGCCATACTGTTAAGCCTTTGTGTAACCTGCGTGGTCTCTTGTCTGTGCCTCTGTCCTTGACAGAGGGGACCCCTGGGAAGGTGTGCCTTTTCTGTAGGCTGGTGCAGAGAAGAAAGAGCAAAGAACACACTGAACTCCGAAATATGAATCAGCCAAAGAAAATTCATTCTTCTGGGAAGAAAAATGAGAAAATGGAATATAAAGCAAAAGCCAACCAAACAAAAACCTTTTGATACCCAGAGTCACAGCAGAGGTTATGGCATAACAGATGTTTCTGGTCCAAGTGTCCCCCTATGGCCACCCACCAATGGCTATTGCAAGGTAAGGCTACTTGGTAACTGGCCGCTCACCTCAACGCAAGCCTAAAGGGAGTGATTTCAATCTGAGAGCTCCGTCTGCTGAGTGATGCTGTGAAATTTATGTACTTGTCCACGCCATAACTACGTAGTGATTGTTAAAGCATGGATCTCATCCATGAGCACTCATAGCCCAGTGTGTAGATGTCCATAGATAAAACATGGCGATACAATAGCCTAAGTTCTGGAGAGGACGTCTCCCAGCACGGGTCTGCACAGGGCTGGGCAGGAGCTTCCCCGCAGCACAGCTGGCTCTGCCTCCTCCCGAGGGATGTGCACAGTGTGGGCAGGTGACTATGGAGCAAGGCAAAGTGACCTCACCCTCCCTGGGTGCCTGCGCACTTAAAAGAGACCTGTATCAGACAATGTTGGTCTTTCTCACTGCTGAGACCACTGTTTCTTCCTCCCAGTGGGTCCCCTCTAGCTGCACCCACATCCTCCCCGTTCTTCCAGCGTGCCTGCTTCCTGTACGCAGCACTCCTGTCCTCGCTGTTCCCTGGGTCGGGGCAGCCTGCCTTGCCCCAGACGCCCCTCGGTCCTCACCCACAGGACAGAGCTCAGCTCCCCACCACAGAGCCACTCCCAACAGCAGCAATGAGCTTTGCCTCTATAAGGCGCCTCCTCCTCTACATTGCCCTTCCCTAGCACTTCTGACTACTTTTTGTCATACATTAGCTGTTAGTTCCCTTCTCACTAACTGTGGGTCAGCGGCCAAACCATCGAACTATTCTTCTCACCACTGTATTTCTACCACCTGGCCAAGAATCTAGCATGTGTTACATGTTCAAAGTGTACTTGGTGAACAAATGAGCGAGTAGACCCTTGTTCTTACTGCATCTGGATTAGGGTTAAAGGGGAGAATTTTTCAAAAATTCATTATCATATTTTCTTAGACATCCTGGATGGGAAAGTTTTTTTTGATGGGAAACTTGCTATGATCAATTTTTTTTGTGTGTGTGTGGTGCTGGGAATTGAAGTCCACATACAGTGCAGATACTGTACCACTGAGCTCTATCCTTGGCCTTATGATTGGTTTTTAACTGAAGTTTAAAATCTTAGAATAATTTTAAATGTATGGATAACAGAGAGTTCTCATACGTCCCACATCAGGTTTCTTCTACTCTTTGTTTTGTTTTCTCTTCTTTTCTGACTTAAATTATTAGCATTTTATATTATGCTGGTAAATTTGTCACAACTGATGAGCAAAACTTGATATAGTCCTATTAACTAAAGTCATATTTTATTTAAATGCTCCTTTTTGTATGGTATTGGGGATTCAACCCAGGACCTTCACACTGAGCTATATCTCCAGACTTGTTTTTTATTTTATTTTATTTTATTTTACTTTATTTTGAGGCAGGGTCTTACTGAGTCACTAAGCTGCCCAGTCTGGGCTCACCTGTGCAATCCTCCTGCCTCAGCCTCTGAGGGTTGACATTGCAGCTGTTTTCCACGATGTCCAGGTAACGTCCCCTCACTGGTCAGCTTAGTGTCCTCCACTGGCCCCAGGAGCCCATGCTGATTCGCACCTTGCTTTTCTCTGTCACAAATCCTCCGGCCTCTCTTGACTAGGACAGGCTTCCACTGTTTCTGTGACCTTCACAGTTTTGACTTGGCCGGGTATTTTGTAGATGCCCCACAACTACCTTTTTCTTATGGTTGGACAGGAGCTTCTCCCTTTGGGTAGAAAGTCGCAGAAGGCACATGTCAACCTGGCTGCCTAGCTGAAGCGATGTTTGTCAGGGTTCCACTCTGCTGTTCCTCGCCTGTGTTTCCTTATGGTCCTCTTTGGAAGGAAGTCATTGCGTGTCCACACATAAAGTCTGGGCTTATGCTTCCCCTCCTCCAAGGCGAGCATCTAGTTCAACTACTTAGGATCCTTCTATGTAATACATTTGTCTGTTCTCACCCATATATTTGTTTGTTTGGTAAGTTATTGAGATCAGTGTAGATATATTGTTATTTTATCATTTAGATTATAATCCATTTTTTGTTTTGATTTTTTGAGACAGCATCTCAGAATATACCCCAGGCTAGCCTCCAATTTACAACAATCCTCCTGTCTCAGCCTCTTGAATGGTGGGGTTATAGATATGCACCACCATGCCTGGTCAATTTTTTAAAAAATATTTTCATGTTCAAAAATTTCCACTTTTGAACACTGGAAGTTCTTTTGGGTGGCTCCTTTGACCTGTTGATGGAGAGCCACTGTGAACTTTTTTGAACACTTTCAATCTCATCTGACATCCTCCCTTCCTCTGGGACCTAGATTCCACCATTCCACAAGGGCTCCAGTTCATTTTATGGGAAAGTCAAAGCAGAGAGCCAAGTATGGGCACTGCATGAAGAATGCTGTTTAAAAGGACCAGTTTGAATTTCAAATACCAAAATGTGTTTTAAACTGTGATAAGTCAACACTGAGCACCTCCCCAGTGTTGATATAGCATGTAGCTGCTTCTATGTTTTGTTAGATTTTAATTAATAAAGAGAAAAATGTACGGTAAATTTCTTTGCGGAGTTATGCTTGACACACTCCTTGATTATTCTGCATCAGTAATGCCCTCCATTTCTGAATTTCAAGTGGAACAAATATTCTCACCAAATGTGTTCGACCTAGCCCATTGTACCCTCCACCCTCTAATATTAAATACCCAGAGGCAAGTGATCTTTGCTATTTAAGACCGAAGGGGAATAATTCTTTAACATTCATTTTTTTTCATCCCGGCTGTTCTTTTGATTTATCTAACTTGGCAGATATAAAAAATTTCTTCTGAGAAAGAAAAGACCTCTGACCCATATGTCCTCCTAATATGGGATGTAGGAAATTTCTGTTATAAACAGAGGAAGTCAGATGTTTCTTTTTCCCTAACTTCTAAGAAAATTATTATTGCTAACATCTACTCCCACCTAGCAGTAAAAGTAATTTAATACAAATCAAAGAAAATTCATCATTGAAGGGATTTATTTACTTTATGTGGAGAAACAGATGTTAAGCAATATTCTCATCAACTTCATGGGAACATTTACAACTTGTACATAGTAGAGGTAAATACGCTTTAACTTTTCTAGGGTTTTCCTCATTTACTTGTAATGTAAGAATGTGATTGTAGGTTTACAACACATTCAAATCTTGCAGTGAGGGGTTTGGGGGTGTAGCTTCATGGTAGCGTGCTTGCTTCCCAAGTGCGAAGGTCTAGGTCTGATTCCCAGTGCTGCACAAACAAACAAACAAACTTGCATCGATAGCTTGCTTTTGTAAATGGGTCTGGAAGTATTAAATTGAAGCGCTTGCACAGGGTTTATATCAGTATGAGTTTGAGTCTCCTATAAACTTTATAGTCTAAACCAAATAGTATTGAGAGTACAAATGCATACTCAAAGTAATTAAAAATTTATAATCTTTGAAAAGTTTTAATTTTGCCTCCTAAGAGATTTTTAGTGTTGAGACACATACTGGTACTTGAAATGTTTTATTTCTAATATTAAATGTATTAATATAATTTAGATATACATTTTGATCACATTCATCATAGGGAATTTGTACCTGTACATGATATATCTTAGTTTCTCCTTCTTCCCATTTACTTCTCTTCCCTTCAACCCTTCTTCCCCACCTTATTTACAAAGCTTTATTTCCATTTATCTTTTTTTTTGTCTTTTAAAAATTTTCCCTTCATTCCTTTCCCCCTCCCTAGTTCCCCTCTCCTTCTGAACACATTTTATCTATTTCACAAGATCTATTATATATTTTGGTTCTTGTTTACACTTTCAGTCTCTCACTCCAGAGAAAAATGCAGTATTTACATGTGTGTCCAATTTATTTCACTTAAGAGTATGATCTCAAGATCCATTCATGTAGCTATAACTATCTCAAGTATATCTTTCTGTATGGTTGATAGCATAAAAAGCCATATCTTTTTTAACCATCAGTTGATGGGTATTTGGGTTGTCTCAGAGATTTAGCTATTACAAACTGTGCTACTATAAACGTGGGTGTGCATATATCACTCTGGTATGACATTTTTAATTCTTTTGGGAAGGAGACAAGAAGGGGAATAGCATGGTCGAATGGGACCTCCAGTCCTAGATTTTTCAGGAATCCCCATACTGATTTCCACAGTGGTTGCACCAGTCTACATTCCCATCAGCAGTGGAGAAGGGTTCCTTTTCCCCCACAGCCCTGCCAGCCTTTGTTACTGGTTGATTTCTTGATGATAGCTATTCTTTCTGGGGTGAGATGGATTCTCAGTGTTGTTTCAATTTGTATCCTTCGAATGACCAGTGATGTGGAATATTTTTCATATATCTATTTTCTGATTGTACTTAGTCACCCAAGAAACACGCATTCATCTCAGAAGCCCGTTTGTGGACTGGGTCTTTGTATTTGCGGGGGCAGAGTTCTTTTTTCAATTCTTTATATATTAGCCTTTTGTTGGAAGAGCAATTGTCTGAGATTTTTTTCCCGTTCTGTGGATTGTCTTTTCACTGTAATGGTGGTTTCTCTTGCTGTACAAAAGCTTTTAATAAGATGTCGTCCCAGTTGTTTATATTCTGTGATAGTTCCTGTGTAATTGGGGTTTTGTTCATGAAGTCTTTGCCTACACCAATGTCTTCAAGAGTTCTACCTATCCTTCCAGCAGATTTAGTGTTTCTGTTTTATTCTTTAGATATGTGATCCATTTCAATTTTAGTTTAGTGTGTGGTGATAGATATGAATCTAGTTTAGTCTTCATATGTACTAAGCTAGTTTTTTTAGTACCATTTATTAAAGAAGTTATCTTTCTTCTAGTGAATGTGTTTGGCTCCCTTGTCAAGAGAAGGTGGCAGAGTATGTCTAAAGTTGTTTCTGCATCTTCTAATCTGTTCCACTGATCCTCAGGTCCACTTTTTTTTTTTTGCCAGTACAATGCTGTTTTTATCACAGCAGCTTTATACTATAATTTCAAGTCAAGGATTGTGGTGCTCCTTGACTTGTCTTTGGTGCCCAGAATGGTTTTTGCTATTCTAGGTTTCTTCTGGCTCCAAATGAATTTTAGCATTGTTTTCTCTAATTCTGTGAGGTATGCTGTTGATATTTTGATCAGAATTACATTAAATGTGTATAACAATTTTGGGAGTATAGCCATTTTCACTATATTAGTTCTTCCTACCCAAGAACAAGGGGTATCTTTGCACTTTTTATAGCCTCTTTGGTCTCCTTTTTCAGAGTATTATAGTTTTCGATATAGAATATTTTACTTCTTCACTAGATTGATTTCTAATTATTTCACTTGTTTGGATGCTAATGTGAAAGGTATTGTTTCTCTAATTTCTTTCTCAGTGAGTTATTTGCATACAAGAATGCTATTGATTTTTGAGTGTTGACCTTGTATCCAGCTAGGCAACTGAATTTGGTTATTAAATCTAGAAGGTTCTTGGTAGAGGTTTTGGGATCGTCTATGTAGAGAGTATCATGTCATGCACAAATAATGATAACTTAATGTCCTCCTTTTATTTGTTTCTCTTGTCTAATAGCTCTGGCTAACATTTCCAAAACTATATCTAATAGTGGTGAGAGTGGACATCCTTGTCTTGTTCTTGATTTTGGAGTGAAAGCTTTCAGTTTTTGTCTAGTTAGTATGATGTTGGTTATTGGGTTGTCATAGGTGACTTATCAGATTGAGATAAAGATGATCTATTCCAATTTTCCATAGGTTTTTTTTTATTATTAATGGGTGTTGGACCTTGTCAAATGTTATTTCTGCAGCTATTAAGATAATCATATGGTTTTTGTCCTTGGCTATATTAGTATAGTGTACTGCATTTATTGATTTGCATATATTGAGCCATCCCTGCCTCCCTGGGATGAATCCTACTTGGTTAAGGTGAATAATCTTGATGATTTGCTGCATTCTGTTTGGCAGTATCCTATTAAGGATTTTTGCATCTATGTTCATTAAGGACATTGGTCTGTAGTTCTCTTTTTTGGTTGGCTCCTTCTCTGGTTTTGGTATTACGGTAAGGCTTGCTTTGAGGAATGAATCAGGGGGTATTGCTTTCCCTTCAATTTCATTAAAGAGTTTGAGAAGTAGTGGCATTAGGGCTTCTCTAAATGTCTGCAGAATTTAGAAATAAATCCATCAGGTCTTGGGCTTTTCTTTGTTGGTAGGTTTTTAATTACATCTTCAATTGCACTGACTAATAATGGTTTATTAAGACTTTCTATATCTTCTGGGTTCAGCTTTGGTAATTCATATGTATCTAGGAATCTGTTCATTTCTTCAGTGTTTTCCATCTTATTAGAATACAGGTTCTCACAGTAGGTATTGATGATCTTTTAGATTTCTGCAGACCTGTTGTAATTTCACCCTTTTCATTCCTAATTGCATGGATTTGTGTCTTTTCTTTCCTTTTTTGGATAAAGTTGGCTAGAGGTTGTCAATTTTATTTAATCTTTTAAAGAACCAACTCTTTGATTCATTAATTCTTTGTATTGTTTTCTTAGTATCTATTGCACTGATTTCTGCTCTGATCTTTATAATTTCCTCCCTCATATGAGCTTTGGGCTTGGCCTGATCTTCTTTTTCTAGAAGCTTGAGCTTCAACATTAGGTTGTTTATTTGAGCTCACTCTGTTTTCCTGATATGGGGTATTCACCCCTATAAATTTCCCTCATAGGACTACTTTCATTGTGTTATAAAAGTCCTGGTATCTTGTACTGGCATTATCATTTAATTGTAGAAACTTTCTAAATTCTTCCCTAATTTTATCTGTGACACACTGATTGTTCAGAAGGGTGTTATTTAGTTTGCATGTGTTATTGATATTCTTGTGTTTTGTTTTATTTTACCATTGATTTCCAATTTCCATTGCACTATGGTCTGATAATATGCACGGGGTAATTTCAGTTCTTTTGCATTTACTTAATCATGTTCCATGCACTACTATATGGTCTAATTTGGAGAAAGTCCCATGTGCAACTGTGAAGGATATATATTCTGATGTTGTGGGGTGGAACAGTCTGTAAACACCTACTAAGTCCATTTGTTCAAAAGTCTATTTCATTTCTAATATTTCATGTTAATTTTTTGTCTAGGTGGTCTGTTTGTGAAAGTGGGGTACTGACATCCCCAATTACAGCTGCATTAGTGTTATTTGATGTTTTGTGTCCATTAGTATTTGTTTTGTGTACTTGGGTGCCCTGGTGTTTGGTGCATATGCATCCATGATTGTTATTTGTTTCACGGACTCCATTTCTTTCCTATATTGGGCCTTATGGTTTTCATTATTTTCCTAAGCCCCTCTATTTTTTATCTGTATCTCACTTAGAGTCACTAAGTATGTCTTCCATTATGGTCAAAAAAATCTGTGGTTATCTGAGAAATTATTTGTGATTTGATATTCTCTAGAAGCTCATTCATTTTGCTTTGTTACATCTATTGTTATCATTCAGAGAGTCCAGGTGGGTGCCTTTCAGATCGCTTCACTTCATTGCCTGCTGGGTTTGTCTTTAGGGAGCTGGAAGCCAGAGGTTGCATCTTGTTAAGGTGTCTTCTCATTTTCTAGTTTTTTTTTAGTTCAATTCCTTGGTCGATGCTTGTAAATTGCTTAAGGCAAGTATCTTTATTGCCAGTATTTAGAACACTTATGGGATAACCACTTCTTAGAGGTATTTTCCAGGTATAGCTGCCTTTTGGGTTTTGAGTCTATTGCAAGATCCTGCTTCTTCAGTTTACTGGGAATGAGAAGTCACTGCCTATTTTGCCTATTTTGCCCAGCTCCTGGTTCTTTGGTATGGGCATATGCATTTTTTAAGACCCTTAGGCAGTCTCAGTCTTGTTATACCAGGAAGAGCAATTGATCAGAATAATTTCATCTCCTTGCTTAAATGGTACAATCAGCAGTAACAATGGCATCAAACACAGCCTAGAAAATGACAAATTTTGGTAACTTAATTTGCCACTTTTCAACATGTGAACTAGTTTGTGGTTATTTACCCAAACCTAAAACAAACCATGAATTTGTATGAAGTAAATGCCCCTCAACATGGTGATTTTCCCTTAGGGAAGAAAGTTTAAAAGGGTTTTGGGGAAAAATAGAGAAATGGAGGAGGATAAAAAGATACAAACAAGGCTAGAGGACAAATGAAGATCATACAAACTTAGAAACTGGTGAAGAACACAGGAGGGAAGGAGAGCGGGGAAAAATAAAAACAAGAGCAGATCACAACAACAAAAAACCAAGAAATTGCATTCACACTCAGATGAAAAGCAAGAATAAGCAACTAAGGAAAAACAAAATACAGTAACAACAAAAAAGAAAGAAAAAAAGAATAAAATAAAGAGTCCATTTCAAGGTGTGTCTCTGCTGTCACTGGTGGACAGTGTGGGCAGACAGTCTAAATCCATGTTGATTTATCCCAACAAGCCAGCCGAAGCTTTATGGCAGGATAGTGGATAATCCCAGCAAGGCTGCACCTTTAGTTCCAGTGGAGTTCAGACTGGTTTCTGACTGTGAAGCTGCAACCAGACTTGTTCAGCTTTCAACCGACTCTGAGCCTCCTGCTGATTTGAACTTGGCTCCCTATCACTTTAAACTGGGCTCCCTGAACTCCTGCAAACCTGAACTCAACAGCCTGACCCAAAACTGTCCTAAGTTCCGAACTCAGTTGGCCTGTCTCCAAGATGACTACATGCCCTTTCCTGGGGAATGTCTGGACCCACACAACTCACCAGCCACTGCAACCCACTGCATCAATGGCTCTATTCCACTGGTGTGTTCTCTGTGGAGGCCTCTGGGGTCACAGCAGTCAGGTTCTGCAGGTTCCAGCCACCCCTCCCAAAGTGAATCTGGGCTCAGGGAGAAAGCACCACCTTCTACCTTCTTCTTCTTGAATGAAATCTCTCTCTTCACTCACCCCATGGGCTCTGATTCTCTCTTCAGATCCTTCAAAGGTCCTGGGGACCCATTTCCTTCCTTCTCTTCGTCATGTTGTTGTATTCCAGTGTCTGGACACCAAATCTTGGATAGGCTCTTTCTCTGCTGCTTACCAGTCTGCCATCTTGGTTCTCAATACCAACTATTTTTTGCATGTATCTATTATCAAAAACATTTTCTTCTTAAGAAAGAAACTTAGCTATATAAATTAAACATATTTTAATTTGTTTATATTCATCATTTCAAGTATAAGATAAGCAGGGTTTCTAGTTTCAACTTGGATATATAAAAAACTTGGAAATTATCACTCTCATCTTTGCAAAAAGGAAAAGTTGAATAAATTGAAAATCAATACTTATCTTGGACCTGTCAGGGAGCTAAAGCAGGATGGTAAGCCACAATTTCAAAATCTGGAAAGAGAACCACAGCCAGGGTCTGCTTCACATCAAGAGCCACTGGAGTTGTAATCTCGTAGGAATACTTAAATGCTAATTTTGATGGGTTGGAGGATCCTGAGTATGGACCAGGGTGATGATGAGACACTGGGGGGTGCCACAATTTTAGAAGTGTCCCCAAAAGTGGATGGATTTTTTAACCTTTGTTGAGAGAATTACCAGTTTATCACTGTGAAGGTCCAAGAAAAATCCCTTCCTGACTCTAGTAGAAGTGTTGGAGAAAGCACTGGAAAATATTTGTAGTGCTACTCCACAGAAACAGCCCTCTTCTCCAGTGAAACGTGTTCCTCAGGGCTTCATGCTATTTGGTACAGGCTGGGCGTTCCTTTCACTCCATCCTTTTTGCTTCACTTAAGGGAGTAATGCATATTATGACACTGAGAAGACATTTGTAAGAGTGACAGCCCAGCATCACAGGCTCACTCAAAGACTGAGCTTTGTCTTAAGATTGTAAGGTTCTCCCTGTCCCTCACATTGTTCACCAGTATGGCTCCTGCATAACCATGGTAGATTGTGGTTGAAATTGCTGCAAATCACATATTTTTACTTAGGAAGGCCCAGCATCAGGAAAAGATAAATTCTAGACCACTCAAGGAATTTTAAACCTCTGATACATAAAGCTAACACATCATCAAACACATCCCAATGCCTATTTTAATGGAAATTCTCATGCTGTATGAGTATGTTCTTCAGTTCCTAGTGCACAACATGCATTCGGCTTTCACCAAAAATGTTGAGGCATGCTATATCAGTCAGTGCTTACTAGAGAAACAGAGTTAATACAAGATATACCAATATATAAGAATTTACAAGATTGGCTTACTGTTGCTATCCACAAAGTCAAATGTGAAAGAGGCAAAAGGTCTTTCTGTGTTCTGGAGTCTCCAGTCAAAGGCCTGGAGTTCACTGCAGTGTCTCATGCAAGTTCATATCAGGAGGTCAAAGGGTGTGTGCCAGAAGCCAGGAGACAATGTTAAAGGCAAAAGTGAAGACTGGAGCTCCTCTGAAGAAACAGAAGCAACTGATCCTTGTTTCCCTTCTATACCATTCTGTTAAGAATCCTCCCTAGGGTGGGTCTTCCACATCCAGAACTATGCTTATTTGAACTAGTAGTATTTTTGTTTGCTTTGTTGTTTTGTTGTGATGATGGGGCTTGAACTCAGAGCTTTGCTCATGTTGGGCAACTGCTCCGCCACTGAGCTTCAGCCCCAGCTCTACACATCCAGAACTATGCTGAGCCAATCTAGTGGGACATTTCTTACTCAAATTGACACAATCAATTAACTATCATAATTGAAATTGATGCAAGGCACAGACTTTTATTTTGAGGAATATTTAGGGAAGCCTTACATCAGGAGAAGAGATAAATTCTAGAACACTAAAGGAATCTTAAGCCTCTGATATATAAAACTAACACAAACATCAAACAAATTCCAAGGCCTATCCTAATGTAAATCTTCATGCTGTATGACTATATTCCTGAGTTCTTATTACAAAATACCGATCCAACTTTCACCAAAAAATTCAAGACATGCCCAAAAGGTAATAGAAAACACAGTCTGAAGGAGCAAAGCAAACATTAGAAACAGATTCAGATGTACCAAAGATGTTGGAATCATCAGATCAGGAATTTAAAATAATAAATTTATTATTCAATATATTAAGAGCTGTAGTGAAAAAAGTAACATGCAAGAACAGATGAGCAAAGTATACAGGAAAATAGAAACTAAAAATGCAAAAAAGAAGGAAGAAAAGAACAAAAGAAAATGATAGAAACAAACACAGATTTACAATGCCTTTGATTCACTTGCAAGTACAATAGGGCATGAAGAAAAAAAAATTGGAAGATGAAGATAAGACAATGAAATCTTTCCAAATTTAAAGAGAAAAAATAACAAAAAATAGAACAGAACATGCAAGAATTGAGGGATAACTTCAAAATATACTATTTTTGTGGAACTGGAATATTAAAGAGAAGAAAAAGAACAGAATAAATTAGTCGTGATCTTTTTCTAAGTAATAGCAGACACCAAGCCAAAGATCCAGGAGGGTTACCAACCACTAATCAGAATAAGTACAATATCTACACCTTTGCATGTAATACTGAAACTCAAAACCAGAAACAGGAAATCTCAGAATAATCTGCAAAAAAAGAAGGAACATCACCTATAGAAGACTGAGGTATGAACAACGGTGGATTTATCACTAGAAGCCATGTAAGAAAAACATGGCATAAAATATTTCAATTGCTTGCAATGGTTTTGTGAGTGTCCCCCAAAACCTTCTACTTGACACTATTGGGAGGTGGTGGAGCCTTTAAAAGGTGGAGCCTAGTGGGAGGAAGTGAGGTCACTGGGGGAGTGCCCAAGTGGGAGGAAGTGAGGTCACTTGAGTGTGCCCTAGTGGGAGGAAGTGAGATCACTGGGGACATGCCTTTAAGGACATATTAGGATCCCAATTTTTTCTCTATTTCATTCCTGGCCAACATGAGATGAGCAAGTTTCCTCCATCACTTGGTCTCACTATCACATACTTCCCAAAAGTAATGGGATCAATTGATCTTTGACTGAAATTTCTAAAACTGTCTACCAAAATAAGCCTTTCCTCTTAATAAATTGGTTATAACAGATGGTTTTATTATCATGAATGAGTGCTGACCTTTGTCAAGTGCTTTTTCTGCAGCTATTGAGATGATCGTGTGGTTTTTGTTCTGGACTCTGTTGATGTGGTTTATTGATTTGTGTATGTTGAACCTGGAGGTCCCATTTGACCCAGATATTTCCCTTTCTGGTATATTCCCAAAAGAATTAGGAGCATACCACAGGGTTATATGCACACCCATGTGTCCTAGTTACTTTTCTTGTTGCTCAGACAAAACATCCAACACCCAAAGTTAAAGGAGGAAAGGTTTATTTAGCTCACAGTCTATAGAACTTTCAGTCTGTAACAGGCTGGCTCCAAGGCAGCAGGTGGCATGGCATAGAGGTATCATAGAGGAGAACAATTCATGGTGCCCACAAGGTAGAAAAAGCAATAAGGGGGCTTCACAGCATATTTATGCCCTTTATATCTTCATCCAGACTGCTGGGATTAGGGTGGTGCCAAACCAATCAGTGGACTGATTAGTAATCACATGCCTTTATCCTAGCACCGCACACTCTAGATTCTGCCACCTCTGAAAAAGCCTTATGACTGCATCAGGTTTTGGGGGGACATCAAGACACAAACCATGACACCATGTTTATAGCAGCACAGTTTGCAATAGCTAAATCTTAGAAACAACCCAAATGTCCATCAACCAGTGAATGGATAAAAAAGTTGTGTATTTTTTTATACAATGGAGTACTACTCAGCCATATAGAAGGACAAACTCCAGACATTTTAACTAAATGGATCTTGAGACTGTACTCTTAAGTGCAATAAATTGGACACGCATGTGTAAGTATTGCACTGTCTCTCTGGTGTGAGAAACTAAAAGTGTAAATAAGAACAAAAATGTATAATAGATAGTTTGAAATAAGAAGAAATTGTTCAAAAGCAAAGGAGAACTAGGGAGGGTGAAGGAGAAATAAAGGGAAAAGAAAAAATGAGAAAAGAATGATGAACTGTAAACTAAGCTTTTGTAAATAAGGAGGGGAAGAAGGGTTGAAGAGGTGGGAGGGAAATGGGAAAAAAAGAGGAATCAGGATATACCACACACAGGTACAAATTCCCTATGATGAATTTGATCATTACACATATCTAAACTGTACCAGTAAATTTAATTCTAAAAAGCTATGAGAATATGAATAACCATGAAACTCAGTTAATAATAATTTGTCAATATTGGCTTGCTAATTGTAACAAATGCACAAGATTAGTTAGGATGTTAAAAATATGGAAAAGTGAATGTGAGAAATCCCTCTATATTAACTTCTAAATTTTTCTACAAACATTATTCTTTATGAAAGCTTTTGTTCTGCAAAAGACACTAAAAAAGGAAGAATGAAAAAACAATCAAAAAATGAGTCACTGACTGGAAAAAGGCACTTTCAAGTCTTATACCTTCACTGCAAAGGTGTACTAAGGAAAAAGCAAAAGTCTTATATCTGACGATGCTAGCGTCTGCTGAAGATGCACAGCAGTGGGAGTTGCTATTGATCGCTGGTTGGAACTCAAAACGTGGCGTCTATTTTGGAAGGTAGCTTGGCAGTGTCCCACAAAGAGAAACATAGCCTGGCCACATCACCCAGTAACTGTGTTCCTAGATACTCACCCCACTGAGACCAAAATGTGTTTACATAAAAGAGCATTTGGATGCTCCCAGCTGTTTGATTCATCACCTCCTCAGACTGAACCAAACCAAATTTTTCTTTCATGACTGAACGGATAAAAGCGTTCAGTAGTAGAAAGAAATGGCTATTAAGTGGAGAAAATAAGGATAAGGAGGAGGAGGAGGAGGAGGAGGAAGAGCAGAGGAGGAGGTGAAGAACAAGAAAAAGGAGATGGCAGAGGAGGAGAGGGGAAGAGAGAAGAGAAGAGCGAGAAGGGGAGAGAAGAAGGAGGAAAATGATTAATCATAAATGAAAATTGCTGAATAAAACAAATACGTTTTTCTCCAGCTACCTACTGCATGCATTCAATTAGATAGCAATGTGTGCAAAGAGTCAAAGCTATGGAAGAGTAAAATCAACAGCAGCCTTCCCGGGCCAGCTGAGCATGTGACCTATAGGGGAATGCTACAGCTGTTCTCATGATGCTCGGGGTCGGTAACACGGAGTGAGCCTGAACATCTGTAAATTAAAACAAACGCACTTAGGAGATGGGGGACCCAGGATGGAATGCAGGAGGTGACGATATAACTTGGTTGTGCTGCAAATGTCCGCAAGGACCTCAGTGGATGGGACAGGGAAACAGTTTCTGACCTAAATAACTTTGGAAATGAGAGTCTGTAAGACAGTCTGGTAAAAGAAACCAGAGACACACTGACTCCAACTGACAAGGTTATTTCCGTGGGGGTGTGAGTCCGTAATTCAGGCACGGCTTCACGTGTGTGCTACCTCAGTCACTTCGTCCTCGCTGAGACAACATATCCCACACCCACAGGTTAAAGGGGGGTGTTTGCTTTGGGCTCACAATGACAGTGCCCAGTGAGTGGACTCTAGTGCAGAAAGCAGCATGGCAGAGGGCGACTGCAGAGGAAAAGCGGGCAGGAAGCAGGAAGTGAAGGGAAGAGATGGACAGTGACGCACCCTTCCAGGCCACGCTGCAGTGACCACCACTGGAGACAAGGTCCCTACCTGCAAGCCTGTCATAGTCACCTTCAAATAGATGAGGATTTGGGGCCATTTTAGATCTAAACCTAAACATTGCTATTGGGCAGTAAAGCCAAGAATAAAAGGTAGACTGAGGCAGGATTCTCACTGTTGAAGAAGGTGGTTACAGATTAAAAAAAAAAAAAAAAAAGGCTAGAATGATCCACATGGCAATGGGTTAGAGCCAGGGACACCAGTATGGATTGATGCTTAGCTTAGCACAGATGCAAGTGGCTACACAGTGAATGTTAATAAATGTGAGTGTATGTTAGTAGGTGTGAGTGCGTTTCTTTGCTGTGCCCGCTGAGGAGGAGCCAAGCAGAACTGGTGCTGAGATCTTAATTCCTTGTTCCATTGATTATCCCAATAAAATTTATAGAATTTAAGCTGACAGTTTTTGTATAGAGTGAAATATATCAAATGAATCCAAACCAAGGTTTGTGACCTACTTTTGGCTTTTTTTCTACCAAATTTAATTATAGTTTCTCTGAAAGGCTTATAAAATTTGCTTATATTTAAAAGAGTCGATACAGCTATGAACAGTGGAGGACCTGAGGATTAAAAACTTAATGTAATAGGAATGTCTGGCTTACCACAACTATGACTATAGCTATTCTTCAACACAGAAAAGTATTTGAAATGCAGAGGAAAATGTTGGTAATTAAAAGAAAACAAGGTAAAAGAAATAAAGCATTGATCTGGCTGCCTTGTAATGCATTGAGCATGGTTTTAAACAATGACATTAAGAAAACTATTGTGAGCTACTGTAACCAGAAAAAAAACAAAGGCTACTTCAGTGACAGTGGCAGAAATACATAAAAAACTAGGTGACTGAAGACTATTCTGAAAACCTTTGGTGAAGTTTAATATTTCAATATGGAAGTGCTAATTAAATAGATACAAATACACATTGGTATGTATATAAATATACATATATATTATAGAGAAAGATTATATGCAATATATAAATAGTATTGTATACATATATATAAAGAATGTGATTCAAAAATCACATTTGAATAGTTGATTTATAAAAGAAGCATCGACTAGTCTCTAATGAACAGTGTATCCTCAGTACATTTATTTTCATTCTCTAAAGAACAATAAATATGTCTATATATACATATCTACTCTGGTACATGAAAAGACAGTACCTGAGGTTGAATCAGGAGTCGGGCACATTCAGCATGTGTTGTACCAGTGAGCTACACCCCAGCTCAGATGTCCTATACACGCACACTTTCACCACTGTTCTTGCTCAGGGTGGTCAAGTAGAGTGTTAGGGACTTTTAAAATAAAAACATTCTACCTAAACAGCGTTTATGAGACACTACAGTAATACTTCTGCTCATGAACACTTCTGTTTGCCAACCAGTTCTCAAACAAAAGTGTTCAACAAAATTTTGCTTTTGCCACAAACTCCACATCAGGTGACAAAGACAACCTGGGGCCACCTTCCCCACACAGACACAACTGTAGCCGTCTTCCCCCAAAATTGCACAACAAATAGTTTGTGAACCAAGGCACTAGTGTATTTATTTTTAAACATTACAGAACATAAAATATACTGAAAAGTAAAAGTTCAGGCCTTGGGTGTGGTAGAACACACCTGTAATCCCAGCATTCTGGGAGGCTGAAGCAGGAGGATGGCAAGTTTGTCTAACCTGGGCAACTCAGTGACTTATCAAGATCTTGTCTCAAAATGAAAAAAACAAAACAAAACAAACAAAAAAACCAGATCTATCTGTATCTGTATCTGTATCTGTCTACCTCTACCTCTATCTATATATTTAAAGAGCTGAGGGTGATGATCAGTGGGAAGATCTTAGCTTTAATCCCCAGTAGTGTAAAAAACAAAAATTTCAAGCTCTATTTGACATTATCATAAATTTTAAGGAAGCCATTTTAAACGTGATTAATTTCTTTTACTTTTGAATATTCATTTTTTGAACAGGAATTATACTTAGAGAGCGAGAGGGAGCATAAGAGGTTAGAAACTCGTTCGCAAGGTGAGGATAGAGAGGCCCGGAACCTGTGGTATCGGTTACTTCAAGCCTGAAGAACCGAGAGCGGAGGTGGGGCGGGAGCGGTGGTGACTCTGAAAGCCTGCCAGCCAGGCTCTCTGGCATTCAGGGCAGGGCACCAACGCCCCTGGTGTGGAGAGAGAGCGCCTTTACCCGCCTCTGCTTTTCTGCGTCATGCAGATCCCCACGTGGGACTGTGGGAGGCCGCCGACATGGGTGAGAGCGATCTTTACTCAGTCCCCTCATGCTAATCTCTTCAGAAAACACCAAAGATCACACCCAGAAATAATTTCTTTTGCCAGCTATATGGGGCCCCCAGTCAGGTTGACACATAAAATTTTCACTATAACCCCCTTGTTTATTTGAAGCTGTTTAATTTCTTTAAAATTATGTTCAGTAAAACCATGGCTGGTAAGTAACTTGTACTGCAAGGGTTCCACAAGACAAGCCAATATTTCTAATACATTTTAACTTGATAAACGAGTGAAATCTTGCCATATGAGTAGTGTGTGCTGTCAGATGTGACAGGATCACAACTCAGCCAGTGATTCTCTCTCTCTCTGTCTCTGCAAGACCATAAGTGATCATCTCCTGGACAGTAAGAGACTATGAGAGAGATCTTGTCTACCTGCTCTTCTCCTCTGCAGAGGAGGAGAAAAAGGCAGAGGGATCCCTCACTTCATATGAGATTAGGGAGATGTGTAAAATGTGGGAAACGGTGCAAAATTTTGTAGAAAAGCAACACCCAGATCAGATGGTAGCCATGTGAACCACAAAACCATGTAGTGCCACTGCAGTGTCACAGTTTTACAAACTCCTCAAAAGGAGGCAGAAGCAAGTGTCACTGGATAGGGTCCTTGTTAAAGGTGCAATAAAAGAAAAAGATTCCATCGAGTCACTAGACAGCAATGTTTCTGTAAGAGACAGAGAAAGTCATCCTACACAATAGTCCTCCTCTCTCCTGTGTCCCTCACATCAGCCATGAACGTTTCCAAGGTTAAGTGCAGATTAATTTGTTCATTTTTCTTTATATTTTGTAGTTCCTCTATTATTTTGTATTACATTATAATATTATAATCATTTGTATATGAATATTTTTGGGTTGTGGAACAAATCATCTGAGTTTCTATCATTTCTCATGGGGCCGTTTGCTTTGTTGTACAAGTGCTTTAGATTGTAGCTATGTTTCTGCAATAAATTATGCTCAAAAACGAAGGCTTTACTATGTCTTAAAAATGAGATTCGAATTCCTGGGAAGACACTGATCTCTTCAATAAAAAGGCAAAGTAAATTCAGAGAAAAGGAAACGAAGTAAAACAAAGAGAAGAGGCTTTATTTCTGTTTTTAGCACACAGATGGTTTCATTGGACCACAATTGCTACAAGGGACATAATAGTTAATGTGCTCATAACGAGAATCCTGAAAACCTTCACCGAAACTTCTAGCAGAATAGAGTTTACATATAATTTGTCCAGCTGTTGACAACTATGTGGAGTGCGTCGAATTGTGATTCTCCAAATATGTATCACCCGGAACCTTAGAATCTGACCTGAGTTTGTAATCAAGGTATCCACCTGGAAAGGAATCGTGTTGGCTGAAGGGAGACCATGAACCCAATACTGACAGTCTGCATAGGAAACATAAAGGCAGAAGATAAGGGGGGCCATGTGCAGACGGAGGCAGAGACGGGCCGTGCAGCTAAGAGCCAAGAAACGCCCAGCGCTGCGGGCAGCAAGCCGTGCTGGGAGGCAAGCGAGGGACTGACCCAGGGAGCCTCTCGGACTCCCTCCTGCAGTGGCATGGATGTCAGACTCCTGGGTCTGGAACTGCAGAGAAGACACTGCAGTTGTTTTAAGCCCCCAACTTTGTGGATATTTGCTCTGGTAACTCTAAAAATTAATTCACATGGAGATTCCCATTGGATACATGAATACATAGTCTACAGTATATAGATTCTTTAGTAACTGTCGTTTATGTAGAATGGAATATAAGTGAAGTCGAATACTCATTCTCTAAAAAGCCTACAAATGTTAATCTTGTTTTCTTTTTCAATATCTAAAGCTGAAGGCTGTTCCAAAGGAGATTTGCAATTATCTTGAGGTTAATGTTCATTTGATTCAATTTGTTTGACTAAGATGAATGCTGGTTATCTGCATGACTCAGTTTTGCTATCTGCACAGCCGAAGCATTTGCATAATTCTCCCATTTTGTATTATGATGAATAAGCTTTGCCCCCTCTTTACAGTGAGACTCATGTGCTATGAGGAAAAAGTGGTGCAACATTCTGATCCCCAACATGTGCTCAATGCCAGGCATGTAAGCAAACTCTCCCTAATAATTGTAGACAATCAGATCCATGCTTTGTATTTCAGCTATGAATCTGTAATGGAGAAACACGTGGAAAACCTGGAATTACGTAGAAAATACGCAAACAGAGGAGTTTGAGTCTTTCCTGAAATTAACAACATCATTTCATCCATTACAGCAGTTAAGACAGCAAAAGAGAGTGAATTTCCAAGGGTTCACGTGACTATTCAGTCTACAGGAAACTTCAACAATCACTAATACAATCCAACAGTAAGGATGTATGATGATTTAGAAGGGTTCACTCCACATTGTTATGAAATAAAATCAAGATTAAATTGAGCGGCATTTAAAAATAAATTTTATACATAGAATGAACATGAAATTTAGACTATGTTACAAATTCCACTTTAATTTGTTTCACTAATTCAAGTTACTGTTATTATTCTGTTTTGCTGGCTATCAACAATTATTCTTTAATAAATCAAAACTCTAGTTAGTTTAATTGACCCACCTGAGCTCCCAAAATGAAACACAGATTATTGGAGGAAGAAAAACAAACAGACAGCACTACATAAATGTCTTCACTTCTGCAGAGTGATTAAAGTATGGGATGTCTCTAGATATCTCACGAAAAGTGCCTGGATATTTGCTCTTTCCTTTCAGTGGCCTGTAGACTAAAATTATTGTTCTGTGAAAAGAATAACTATAATTTAGAGACCTTTGTTTGTTCTTATATACTTTATCTCTAATTTAGATTATAAACATCTGAAGAAAGTGAATATAAAATTTTTAGGGATTTTTAATAACATTTGTTGGATTAGTAAATACAATACCACAATTAAGCTATTGAATCAAGTTGTGTTTTCTAAAAAGCTTTTCCCACCAGGCATGGTGGCGCATGCCTGTAATCCCAGCACTCAGGAGGCTGAGGCAGGAGGATTTTTATGAGTTCAAGACCAGCCTGGGCTACAAAGTGAGCTCAAGTCCAGCCCTAACTGCATGATGAGACCCTGTCTTAAAAAGACAAACAATAAAATAAATAAATGAATAATAATAATAAAAAGCTTTTCCCTTTTACTCCTGGTTCTCTTTACTCTTTTTTGCTTACCATATATCTGGAGACTTGAAAAAGACCCTGAGCTCAGCATAAAACAACTGATTTTCTGAAATTTGAAGGTGCAAAACTTACAGAAGTTTAGTAAACGCAATTATGTCTTCATCGTCTTTTGTCTAAACATTAAATTACCTCTGATTCTTCTATCCACTCAACAAATAGTGATATTAGGAGCCCCTGTTCTGTGTCAGGCCCTATGCTGAGGACAGCATGACTTCAAAGTTGTTTACCCTCTCTGAGCTTTAATTTTCTAATCTATACCACTGGAATAGTAACCTACACTTTGCGATGGAAAATGACTAGGTAGCCTTCACTGAAGGCTTTAAACTCTCCAAAACTACTCACGGCCCTTCCAGCCTTCTCAGCGGACCCTAAGATTGTTTCTATCATCTCATTTGTATCACTGTATTGCAATTGTTTTCCAATTTCCCTTTTCTCTTCTGACTGTGAACTGCTGGAGAACAATGACTAGATCAGATTTTTAAAACTGAATCCAATGAAAAAAAATGAATGAATGAATAAACGAATTCTAGTGTATCATTAATGGCATTGGCTCATTTCACAAAAAGGTAGAAAATGAGTTTAAAAGTGTAAAATAAATGAAGAAGTGTGAAGCATCGTTGATTGGATCAGGGTTCCTTCCACCTTGGTTCTCTCACTTTTCTTTACAGCGTGTTTCAGTTTTCACCCAGCTTTCATAGACAGCTGGCCCAGGAAAGGCTTCCTCTGCACCTCTTCCACGGTGGAAAGGGAAGACAGCCCCTCGCATTGACTTTAAAAATAGACCAAAGTAGAACACTCTAGAAAGCATCCCGAAAGAGATTTGGTCAGAAACGAATCCTCAGGTAGTAACACTGTCAACCGCTTAAACAAAGTATTTTCATAAATAGGAGAGGGGCAGACAGACGTATCATCTTAAAAATGAGATTTCGTAATTCTGCTTCTGCACCACTTGCCTTTCATTTGTGTCAAAACAGAGTTCTCCTTCCTCTGAAACTTGGATCACTTTCCTTTTAGACCTCAGCTGAGGACGCGCCTCTTGGCCCTGGCGGGTGAAACTATCTCAGTCTCTCAGTTCTCCTGCTGCCTCCTCCAGTTCTAGTTCTGTGTGATTCAGTTTCCCAGAAGCAGCTTGCTAGAAACACTTGTGAGCGACACTCCAAGACAACAGCTTGATCTCTGAAGTGAGAATTACACGTGAAATCAATCTCCTTTCATCAAGTACCTCTGAACCTTCACACCACCTCACCAACACAAACATCTCCAGCTGGGGAACAGCTCCTGTGAGGGGAATGAGACGTATCAGGCCTTGCTTGACCTGGGCTGCCTAGCTACAGCTACTTCACTTTCTCACAGTATATTTTGCAGCTTTAAATAGCAAAATTATAATACAAGAGACAGAAAAAGTCTCCTCTTTTGCAATATTTAGAACTAGAGGTCTTTCACTGAATAAAATATACTTTTAATTTTTTAGTCATTTTTTTCAAAAGTCCCAAACTCAGGTGTGTTAGTTAGCTTTCTGGTGCCAAGATAACAAAACGCCGGACATACACAATCTAAAGGTTTCTTTTAGTTCACGGTTTCAGACGTTTCAGTCCACGATCGACTGAATCCAAGGCACAAGTATGACAGAATGTCATGATGAAGAAAAGTGCTGAGCTCAGAGCATCAGAGGAGCAGAAAGCAGGGAGCAAGGTCAAGTAAGGTACAAAGGTCCAGGTGACGTGTCCAAGGTAGCATGCTCATGAGAGAGGCAGAGAGAGAGAGACCTGAAGAGAGAGAACCTGGAGAGAGAGAGAGAGTGAGAGACAGAAACACAGAGAGAGAGACCTGGAGAGAGGGCAGGATAGACAGAGAGAGAGACCTAGAGAGAGACAGGTAGAGACCAGGAGGAAAAGAGAGAGAGAGAGAGGAGAGGGAGGAAGAGAGAGAAAGAGAAACAGAGACACAGAGACAAAAAGAGAGAGAGAGGGGACCTGGACAGAGACACCTGGTGAGACAGACAGGGAGAGAGAGAGACAGACAGAGAGACAAAAAGAGAGAGAGAGCCCTGGATCCCCCCATCCTCTCCAGGGCACACCCTTAACGCCCTCATCTCCTCCCACCAGTGCCCCCCAATAGTACCACATGGGGATAAAGTCTTCACTCCCTTGACTCTTTCTTTGAGAAGATCCAGACCATAGCATTTACCCTTATTGCTATAGCTGATACACTGTGTCAACTTGAGGAGTCTAAAAGCTCAGCTAAATAACTCAGCAGTTCTACATTCTGGGGTGAAAAGGACACAGCCTTCCTACTCTAGGATGCTGTTTATGGTGGCAACTTGAAAAGTTTAGCAGGGCAACTGTATGACTCAGCAGAGGGCCAGGGTCTTACTTTGTATTCATCCTGAGCCTGTGCAGGAGGAAGGCACAGAGACGGCCTGGACAAACAGCCAGCACACAGTATAAGAGAAACAAAGAGGCTGGCTCCCCTCCCCTTGTGCTCTTGCTGCTTTTGCTGTCTTGTGCCATGTTGAAGTGCTGCCCCTGTGCCCTGCTGCCCTGCCACCCTGCCTTGGAGCCAGCTGACTGTAGACTGAAACCTCCATAAACTGTGAGCTAAATAAACCTTTCCTTCCTTAATTTGGGGGGTTGGGTATTTTACCTCAACATTGAGAAAAAAGTAACCAAAACATTCATTTAGTTAACTATTTCATTAGGAAAACAAATTCTTAAAATTCAAGTTATCCACCAATCACTTGACATCTTAAACTAATGTCAAGTAAAGAAATCAAGCGAATTAAACAGGTTTGAAGTACTGGTGTTGACATTTCAAACTTATTACAGAAAGGCATTACTAATGACTTCCTCAGTAAAACAGGTTTGCTACTTTGAAATTTTTGGTGATTCTTAGCACAATCCTCAACCATCACAGACTTCTATAGACTTAACAATATGTGTTCTCGGGGCCTATCCAAACCAAAAAATAAGATTTAGTAAGTCTAGAGTGCGA
>NW_004955471.1:11423090-11430259 GCF_000276665.1 Chinchilla lanigera | reverse complement strand
ATGTGAAATTTTGGGAAAGAAACCTCAATTTTCTCAAAGCTAAAATAACAATAATACTTACTCCAAAGGGTCTGTAGGAAGACAAGTAATGTAATGCATAGAAAGTGCTCAGAACAGCACCTCCCACATAGCTAACATCCTGTCAGGCTAGCTGTTAGGGTTCTGTTTCTGTAATTATAGTGTCGAAGCCACAGCAAACACTCGCTGGTCCTTGTCTTGATATGCTCTTTTGGCAGCTGGCATTAGTTTCTTACTGAGCAAACAGTAAAGTCAAAAACCATAAAATAACATATGTTTAAATGGCCTGTTATTTTGAAGATCTTAGAAATCTTGTAGAATATGAGGTCCAGAGAAGGGAATTAAGCTATAAAAGAAAAAAATTAGGAGCAGTTTTAACCATCTAAACATAAAATCTTAGCAATGCTCTTTTCATGGAATTACCCCCCTTTTCTCGTTGTCATCCTATCTTTCTTAGACATGTTTCCTTCTTATCATTCCTTTAATCCTGGCTTAATTTTACTTTTGTGAGTTACACTGAAATACGCTGAGTTACACTCACAAATACCTTTGAATACGTTGCACAAGTGTTTCCTTTCGATGCTCTGTACCCACCCACATTGTTCACTGCAATATCACAAAGTCAGGAAAGTGTAAATTATCTTAATAGAATATTTTAAAAGCAGCATTACATGTGTCAGAACCTACAGGATATCGTTTTTATTTTCTTCCAAAGTGTCATACAATTTATGGAATCTGAGTACCTGTGAGATGATATCATTGCTGAATACTGACAACTGATATAAATTAAAAGTAACATAAATTAAAAATATAGGTATTTCTTGTACCTATAGAGTGGGCTTTCCAAATATAAGAATTGGTACAATTACTCAAGCTTACCAAAGCTTAAAGACGCTATGTTTACCAACACAAAGAAATCATTTGAAATCTGCGTAGACTGAGGATTCCTCAACCAATTCCTGCTTTTAGTTTAATAGTTCTTCCTTCAGTCTATCTCTTTCTGTCATATTTTACCATAGATAATGAGAAGAAATCAGGCCGTACCTTCAAAATTTTGCCCAGAAATCTCCTCAGCTAAGTGTTCAAGATCATCATGTCCACGTATGTGTGGGATACAATTCAGCTAAGCTCCCGCCACTGTATCCCAATGATATCCTTTCCTCAGAGTTATTCTGTTCCATCTGCACCCTCACAGTAGCTCTTTTTTTTTTCCCTCCACTCAGAAGCATTTTATAGTAACACGTGTTAAAAATTATACTTAACAAAAGGAAAAATTTTCTGTGCCACTCACAAAGAGAGGTTAACAGTTAAGTTGATGCTGCTCTGGACGACTTCTTGATAATGCTAAACACTAACACACGTTTGAAAATAAAATTTGGCAGTGCCAGATATACTGTTTTGTAACCTATTTTTCTTAATCTAGTGTGGTGGACACATTCTCACTGCAGTAAATTCATATCAGCATCATGCTGTCTTCATGATACAATTAAGAACTTCTTAGTCTCCATTTTTCTCTCCAGCATCCTTTTATTCCCCCTCTTGTTTAATGATACTCTCCCCTGTACTTTCATGTCAGTTTTAGACTTTACATATAGGGAAGATGTGATACTCATCTTTTAAAATCTGGTTTGGCTGATTTGATATAACATGATCTCTAGTTCCATCAGTTTTTTCTACAAATGACTAGTTTAATTCTTCTTTACAGTTGAATAATACTACTTTATATATGTATACCATATTTATTTACCCATTTGTCCACTGATGGGTGCCTTGACTGGTTCCATATCTTGGCTATTGTAAATTGTGCTGCAGTAAACCTGGTATACAGGTATTTTCACAGAATGCTGACTCTACTTCCTTTGGGTGTACAGCAAGGAGTGCCGTGTGTAGCTCAGTAACATAATAATTCTATTTTCACATTTCTGAAGAACCCCCATACTGATTTCCAGAATGACTGTACTAACTTATATTCCCACCAGCAGTGCAGAATTGTTTTTTCCCCTACATTCTTGCCAGATTTATTATTTTTTTATATTTTTGATGATAACCATTCCATCTGGGTTGAACTAGAATTACAATGTAGTTTTGATTTTTCCCTAATGGCTGCAAATTTCGTATATTTTTTCATGTACTTATTGTCCATTTGTACTTCTTTTGAGAAATGTCTGCTTAATTCATTTTCTTATTTATTGACCAAGCTGATTTTCGGGTGTTAAACTCTTGAGTTTTTTATATGATCTAGATGCTAATCCACTGTCAGAAAAATAACCGATGAAGCTTTTCTCCCATTATAGATGTCTCGTCACACTATTGATCAGTTCCCTTATTGTGCAGAAACTTCTAGGCTGGTGTGGTCTACCTTGTTGGTTCTTGCTATCATTTCCTGTGCTATTCAGGGAGTCTTTACCCGTACCTGTGGCTTCAAGGGTTACCCCTATGACTTTTTCTAACAGTTTCAAAGTTTCTGGTGTTATACCTAGATTTCTGATCCATTTTTATTTGACTTGTGTACAGGGTAAAAGATAGAGAGCTAATTTCAATCTTCCACATATGGATACCCAGTTTGTCCAGTACCATTTTTTAAACATGTTGTCTTTTCTTGAACACGTATTTTTGGCCACTTTATCAAGCATCAGATTGTTGTAGTTGTGTGAGTTTGTTTCTGTGTCCTCTAACTTGTTCCACTGGTCTCTCTGTGTGTTTTATTACTATGGGTTTGTAGTATAACTTGAAGTCAGGTATTGTGGTGTTTCTACCTTTGCTCTTCTTGTTAACATTGCTTTGGCTATTCTGGGCCTTTGGTGTTTTTCTATGGATTATAGGGTTATAATTCTCTAGTTTTGTGGAGCATGTCACTGGAATTTTGACGGAATGGTACAGAGTCTGTAGGTCACTTCCGGCAAATGGCTATTTCACCAATACTATTTCCGCCAGTCCATGAACAGGAAGTTCTATCTTCCAGTGTCTTCAGTACTCTGTAATTTTCATTGTAGAAATCTGTCACCTCCTTGTTTAGGGTGATTCCCAGATACTTTAATTTTTCTTGAAGCAATGGTGAAGAGTTTTCCGCGTTCCTTTTTTTCAGATGGTTCATTATTGGTGTATCAAAACTTTACAGATTCTTCAATGTCAATTCTGTATCCATGTCCGTACTTTAACCAGCCATCTGCTCATGGAGATCTCTGCACTCTCCGAAACGATGTAAGTGTTCTGTTCTGTGCTGCTCACTCTGTCCTGAACTCGCTGGCAGAGGCCTCACATCTGTTTGCATTAGCACCATCTGCAAGCAAGCCAGGGTTCTAAAAAGTTGGTTCTTCAAATTTCTTCCAGGTTCCGCCATTGCCCAATTTAAAGAGATTTTCATTATTTTTATGTATTTGTAACTGCAGCATCCACTCCCCAGTTTTCTACTGCTGCTACAGTGAATTACTACAAACGGTGCCTAAAAATAGCAGACTTGTGATACTACAATTGTGGAAATCAGAAATCTGAAATGAGTCTCATTAGACTAAAACTAAGATGGTGACAGGTCTCTTTCTTTTCTGGAATCTAGGGATAATTTTCTAGCCTTATCCCACTTCTAAAGGCTGCATGCATCCCTTGAACAATGCCCTTCCACCTTCAAACCCTGTAATTGCTCTCATTACATCACCCTGTTCCCCCTGCTAGGACACCAAAGCTTTTGCCTCTGTCTTTCTTCGGTAAGGATGCTGAGCACATCCAAACAACCTGAGATAATCTTTGTACTTTGAGACTAACTGATGATTAACTCTAATTCCATCTGTACCCTTAATTCTTTCTTACAGCACATAGCATATTCACAGGTTGTGGGAATTTGCTTATGGGCGTCTTTGTGGGGCCAGAAGTCCACCTGTCACTCTACCACTAACAGACATCACCTCTTTTCAAAGTGCAGTGGACAACACATCCATCACCCTGACAGTCTGGTCAAGTCCAGACTGCCTCAGGCGTGTCTGTAACAGGACTAGAGACTCACGGACTCTCACCTCACCGAATGTGCTATTCCCAGCTAAAATTTTATCTCCTAAAGAGACATCTTGGAGTGTTAGCATGATCCTAATTATTGACCGTCACAGTTCAAAACTGATCTAATCATGTGTTTTGAAATAAGAAAATAAGTGACACTAAGAAGACCAGTAAAAGGAAAGGAAGAGTGTCTTGGGCACTTCCTCATCACTGAGAAGCAATACCTGGCATCAGCAACTCTGAGGTTTATTTTGACTCACAGTTTGCAGAAGTCTTGTGCATGGTCTTGGCTGGCAGCATGGCAGACGGGCCTGGCAGGGGGATTGACCTCACGGTTGGGCAGTGGGAAGCAGAGCGAGCTCAAGGGAGGGGGAAGGGAGACAGACCCTCCCGGCCACAGCCCCGGACCACCTTTGATGATGGGCTTCAGCTCCCAACATCGCATTTAGCTGTAAACGCACCAGTGGATGCATCCACGCGGGAGAACCACACGCCCGTGGTGCACTGCCCTCCTGGAAGCCCACCTATGATCACATCTAGATAGAAACCATATTGCAAGGCTGGAATCTATGTTATCTTCCTTGTTTTAGAAGGTTGTTCTGATTTGCTAAATAGTAAAATCAATGATTTGTATTTTTACTAAAAATAAAATGATTCATTCATATCCCCCTTCTCTGATTTTCTCTCTGTTCTCCTTGTTATGAGCTTGTTATGGTCCATGATGTAAGCAGAAATGAACTCACTGATCTCATTATTTCAATGGAATAGATGTGTCAGCAGTAACCCAGAGAAATTAAAAAGAAAACCTGGGTTTAAACTTGGGTTTAAAAAGTTTAAAATATCCTATTTAGAGCTCTGATATACTTCATCATTTGTCTTTGCATCAGTGTTTCTGAAGTTTTAATATGCACAGGAATCACCTAAAGATTTTGTTACATGACGGTTCTGATTCAGGTTGCCTGAGGCAGGGCCTGGGGACCATACTTCCAGTAAGACACACAAAGGACTCCCTCAGCAGCAAGGGTTTGGGTCACATCCTTGGTTGCCAGTGTCGCTTCATCTGCAAATGTGCACTTGAGCATCTTCGTACTACTGTCAATAACAGGCATGAGAAGAAACACAAATATCTTAGGGTTTTTTGCTAGAGCCAGCAAAGTTATGGAAGCGCTGCTTTACTCTGAGTAATTGCCATTGCTATACTTGCACTGTCACGCTAACTTTTCTGTCCCTAAGTGAAGGCAAGTCGGTCTTAACCTGCGTGTCAACAGCGAGCTGAAGAACGGCCCTGGAGGAAGATAAAATATTCACGTATTCATCTGGCTACTTAACAAACCTTTATTGAATCTCTACTATTCTTTGCTGGACACTCAGGCTGCAAAAATTATCTCCTTACTACCAAGGAGCTCACACTTTCTGAGGGACTTACAACTTACATGCCACCTTACCAGGGCGTTGGGTGTAGAATAAAATTTGAGGTTTACACTCAGAAATGAAGAGGTTATGCAAATGCAGAACGAAAGGAATATTAACGAGTGTAATGCTGACAGAAGACAATACCAAAAAGTCGCAGTGCAAACCCACAACTCGGGACAATGAGAGGAGAGAGAGGCAGACTAGAGCACCCAGCCCTGCCTCACTCCGCCGCATCTTCCTGTATTTTATGTACCTTTCCTTTCGGTCAAATGGCATTACTTCGTATTTCCTGAGTATCAGGCCAGCCGTCCCATCTTCTTACCTTTAGTCCTGAGGGTCCTTCTACCAGGAAACACACACGCAAGCAAGCAAGCGCGCTCACACACACACACACGCACACACACACACACACACACACACAGGAAAGAAAGTTTTCTTGTTTCATCTTTTCCCAAATATGAACAAATCCTTCAAGATCTACCTTTCGTGCAGATTAGGAACTATTTTCCATACCAAAATTTAGCTCTCCTTCCTCAAAGCATTCATACCACTTCATCTACTTAAATTTGTGAGATAGTTCGTGTATTTCTTTTTCATTTTCCTTCTGCTTAGGCTTGAAATTCTCGCAGTACGAATGTTCTGCTCATCCAGGGGCATCATGAATTGGAAGCTACAGGAAACAAATGAAAAATACAGTCTGACAACTCAGAAATCCTGCTGGGTGCCCAGGTTCGCGTTTCTTTAGCTGCCTGCTTCGTGCTGCTCCGTGACTCGGACTGCTGTGTGCTGTGAGGAGCGCGGGAGGCCAGGCTGGAGAAAAGTTTACAAATATGACGAGCCTAGAGTGAGACCGTGGGCGTGGGCAGCAAGCGGAGGAGATAAACAGGAGCAACTTGGGTTTCTGGGTTAGAAGAGGAATCTTGAAGAGATTAGGACCCACTGTGACTGGACATGAAATAGCGTTTTTTAACACCAGAAAGGCAACTCAGAAAAATCATGAGATCACCCCCCCACCCCCACAGGCGTGCACACACACACACACACACACACACACACACACTCACTAGAACCGAATATACTGAACCAAGCAAGAAACAGGACCTTAACTTGGAAGGTAAAGTAACATTTCCGCCACCGGACTTGTACTTCAAAGCAGTAAACTGGCTTCCAGCCTAAGAACAAGCGAACCCCAGGAGCAGACACCAACTTCCTAGCAGAACTGTGGAGTTTTCAATGATAGGAAAACCGCAGTTTTTCTGGCCCAGTGCAGAATGGAGAAAATGTTTTTGCGTCTAAGTGTGCCAGATAGTCCCTTCCTTCCTTTCTTCTCTCTCTCTGCCCCTGTCCCTTCGGGGTCTGAGTCCTGTCTCGGGTGGCAGCGATTGGGCCGCGGCGGGGACCAGGCCTCGTCCCGTGCCCTGGGCCGTGGGGTGCGGCCGCGCAGAGTGGGTCCCGCAAGCAGGTTTAGGCGGGGTCCCGCCACGCTCCCGCTGCACCGAGCCAGCCGCCCAGAGCGACCGGCCTGGGAGGGGCGCGGCCTGCAGGGAGCGGGAGCCGGCGGGTGGGCTTGGTCCCGCTTCCCTCTCCCCGGTGCGGAGGAAGCGAGGAGGCGGGAACAGGTCTGAAAACAGGGGCGGAGGAGAGGGGTCCTCCGGCGACCCGAGGCGAGCCCGGAGCCCCGGGGACACGAAGGCCAGCGCCCGCGCGTCTGGAGCAGCGTGGGCCGCGGGGGCTGCGGGGCTGCGGCGTCC